>NW_023503370.1:1012551-1350502 GCF_014529535.1 Bradysia coprophila
AAATTCCGAGACCAATTATATTTAAAAACGAAGCTTTAAGTAAGAATTCTGAACTGAAGGACACGGTAAGAATAAAAATAGTATCGTCAATTACTACTTAAGTAAAGCGTATAGAAAAACTACGACAGAAAATCTAATATATAAAAGCCACCAATCCGCCTCTTTCAATTAAAATATCAGCTGAGGTCGAAATATTCTCCGCTGAGCTCTCATAATTCTTTCGCTGAGGCCCTTTAATCAAACTCACAGATGAGCTCTAAATAATTCTGCCGCTCAGGCTTGCAGGAAGTGTCCGCTAGGCTAAGGAAGTTTTCACAGAGAAGGCTTAATGGGAGGCTAATCGTACACCTCAGCGGATATCTGCCAAGCTAAGTGGAAGTCTTATTAATCATAGCAACAATTATTCGGAGGCTACTCCGCTGATTCTTATTGAATGTTCGCTTACTTACATTGCCTTACTACGTACGCGTCGCTACACGTATTGAACGAGAGGACTCTATCCTTATGAAACGCTCAGCGGAGAATTATAGAGCTCATTAGAGGTTTGTCAAGTCACGGATATTAGGCCTCAGCGGAGGGTTTTTAAAGTCAGCCGGAGTGGTAAAGCTCTTATTCGACTCCAAGCCGACTAGCTTGTTTATTCAAAGAGTTGGCAATAATTAGACTCAAGCGAAGTCTTGTTAGTCTACTAAAGAAGTGCGAGACGGTTTACAATTTAATAATATGTCTACCATCGTTGGAAGGGTCGGAAACCTTTTTTAGAATGAGAAAATATTTTACCGCGAAGTGTAAACAGCAAACTCATCATCTATACTTATAAGCAGCGGAGTGTCACAATTATGTCGAAAATATTTATGTGTGTTTGTCGCGAGAAAGAAAACAAACTTTTTGTTTTGTTTCAATCGAGTAAAAGTGTTTTATGTTCAAATATGCCTGTGGCGCGACCATAAAAGAAGACCTATGCCGACCAATGACAATGGGAAAAGCGCATAAGAGGTCGAGTCTTCTTCCGAACCTTTTTTCGGTGAAACTTTTTTGTGATATTTACAATCCTTTCCCCATACACAATTTTCGAGCGACAATTCTGGTTCCTAATTCATAATTCACATGATACGGTGCCCTAAAACCCTTTTATTTCGTCCATTGTACACAACAATTATTGATTTTCCACAACATACATCTTTCCCATTCAATAATTTTTTGCAATGAAAATGGATTTTTAAATCATCAAATTGATAGCAACACGCAGCCCACTGCATGCTGCTCGGGTTGAGAAGAGCGAAACGACCCACCCGCATTACCCACGCTTGCCTCGAAATTCGCCACCCCGGTCCGATTCAATGAGAAAATCCCCGCACATCCCAAATTATTACCATTGAGAGGAAGAAAACCCTTTTAGGGAGATAGGAAAAGAAAAGTTTTTGGACCCTACCCCCCCCTAAAGGTGGAAAGACCCCTCCTTTGCAAACGGCGCGACCCGTTGTGATAGTCCTCCATTTCCCTATTCCCCGTTATAATTAATTCCGTTCTGAATCCCCCGGGTCTCAGAACGTCTTTGACTAAACCATGCGGCTTCGTGCCCCCAGAAGTTGGGGGCCAAATCCGTTCCCGACAGCATGTTCTCTCCCATAAATATATCACAAATAAAAGAGTAAATTTTACATCTAACTTTTTGATTGTACATCAAAATCACTAATAAATTCTATAACGGTGGGTGCACTAGCACATTGAGTGAGGATTTTTTTATCATTTTTGGCAACGCACTTCAAGCATGAGCGGTACTCTAAATAGAGTATTAAATGAACGGTGTATTCGAAATAAATTTTGGCACTGTAAAAAATCCGTAAAAAATTTTCACACAAAATAGTACTTCTTTTGGCAGCTGTCACTAGAAGCACTTTTGCTTGAAGTGCGTTGTTTTTGGTAAAGAAAGAGGAATCGGCACAACGCTGAATTATAGCCTAAATTTGAGCGAAAAATGATAAATTTTCGATGGTACCTTCACATACGCTTCCTTTCAGGAAAAAGAGGACCATCGTTTTGTGCAATACCCTCTCTAGCAACCAAACTACTTTAATTAAGGTGGTGAAAGAATCAAGTAGGGAATGCAATACCGGTATTAATACCGCTACTAATACCGGAAATATCCAATACCGAATACCGTTATTCGACCAAGAAGTACCGGTGTTGATATTGGAAAATTGGTGATAGTTTTTAAAGAGAAAATGTACGAGAAAATGGTTTGCGGATCTTTCGCGTTTAATTTTGAGCGACAATTGCGACTATTTGTTAGAAACATTCTCTCGTGTTTGGGAGATACCTTACAGTTTGTTTTTAGCAGAGCTTTACCTATTCCTGACTGGACTGATACTTACAATAATCAATTCACAAAACTAAACAATTTTTTTCAACTGTTTGATTTACTAACAGACACAGAAAAGTGGATAATGAAGCTGATTAATACTTGACGGTAGTCATTTTTCTGTGCCTGTATTACAAACAAATTTAATATTCTTTGCACAAAACGTATCCCGGCCAGATTATACACTCTTCGGATTGAATCCTTGTGATAGTTTTCCAGACGAAAAGCTTCCGTAAATGCTAGTGAGCCTAAGGGAAAAGTAAAGAAGCCATACCGATCTAAAAAAAATTGATTTTATGAGAAAAGGACTGAAACCAAAAGAATATCGTTCCATATGAAAAATTGAGTGATTTTGAAATTTTAATTTCATCCAATCTATTTAACTTTCTTAAAAATCTTTCGCTCATACTTTTATAACTCACATTTTAAGGCGAACGTAAAGTTGAAAAGTGATATGAAAGTAACCCAAATAACATCTCCAGTATAACAGTGAATATGGAGAATAGAGTGTTTTACTTTGTTATAACACTAACGCCAAAAACTAACAAATTCTATGAAATTCGGGTACGGTAAGTGTAATACTCTATTTAGTATATAGCGCCACGCCGTACCCGCAAAGCTAATTGTTCTAAATTGTGCTAAATTTCACAATGTTAAACACTCTATAATTCCGCAGTATTCAGACTTCCGATGCTCAGCAGATTAAAGCGACATCTCACACCAAAATATGCAGCACTAAAGATCATTTACTGTCAAAACATATGAACGATTTCGGTTTTATCGAATTTATTTAATTTCTGTGATGTTTACGCAAGCGCAGCGGAATAAATTTTGAATCACTTCCATTACAATTACACACAAAATAACACTGAATGACGTATCAGGTAAAAATTTAATTAGAATCAACAAAAACTGAATTCCCTCATGCATTTTAACAGTAAATTATCTTTTAATACAGTTGTTGTTTCATACACCTAAGTCATTTTTTTGTCGGTAGGAGTTGCATACTCGCAATAGGAGATTTGAGCTGTAATTTTATTGAAGCTGATGTGAATAAACTCGTTTTCTGGAAAAACAAATCTTGAGTGTAACACCTCATTGAAATACCGAAAATATCTGTAAATACCGGTATTGGAACTCAAAATACCGAATACCGGTATTGAAAAAAACTGTACGGTATTGCATTCACTAGAATCAAGTAGCCTTTGTAATTTACATGTACATTACAGCGTAGTCAGTCAAAATGTAGAATAGTGTTTGTAGAACACAAAGAAAAAAGGTGTGAATTTGACACAGAGAGCTGAGAGTTTGTTTGCTAGAGAGAGCATTGTCTTGTGTCAAAAAGTGTTGGCTTTGAGTAACAATGATAAATGTTTGTTGTGATGTAGCCTACTATGAGAAAACTCAGAATTCTTAGAGAAATACTGCGTTTT
The DNA here is from genome assembly GCF_014529535.1 of Bradysia coprophila. NCBI lineage: Eukaryota > Metazoa > Arthropoda > Insecta > Diptera > Sciaridae > Bradysia > Bradysia coprophila. Next base: position 1,016,347 of record NW_023503370.1, read on the forward strand.
CTCGTAGTAGGTTACATCAGATTACAAACAGTTATTATTTTTTATTACGAAGTTATCATCAAAATTTATAATTTTTTTGCACAAATTTAGGTTACAATTTAGCGTTGTATCGATTAGTCTAAAGTAATCTGTCCAATTTTGGCTCAATTAGGTGGATGATATGTGTTAAACTTAAGTTGGGTTCACAGACATACATTTTATATTGCGAATTATTGCATCTGAAATCTGAAGTTTAATTTAGTAGATGATAGAAGGAGAGTAACATAAAGGTACCATAAATTTTATACTAAATTTCGTTTTCACTTTTGCAGTTACAAAAATGATACTCTGAGCATCGATCTTTGCAAAATATTAAAATAAAGTGAAAATGACACCCAGAACTCAAACATTCAAAAATTTACAGGAACTGTGTAGAAACTTTCTGCTAGCTAAAAGCTGCAACAACTCTCGAAGGAGACAATTTTCAATGTTTTTATTCTTTCCCGAGTGAAAAAAGTTCTTATTAATTCTGCTGAAATTAAAGTTTCACTGACCTAAAAATAGTTTTGAATGAAAGCGTGTCACTGGATTATCCAAATTTCGGCATATTGAGGCTTTTGTGACGCCTCATTTAAATCTTCTCAATCAAGCTGAAACTTTGGGGGCCTTTGTTTTAGAAAAACGTTTTGGTGACATCGGGACAAAGTAGAAAATTTTTATTTTCTCGGGTGACTTGCAGCCAGAGCGTAGCTAGATATTTGCACACATGAAAGTTACAACTTTTTTCACTAGGTTAACAAAAGATTATTTCCTACTTTCCCCACTTTAGTGAACACTTTTCTAACTTATTTTTACACAATTTTGACCATTAGCAGATCACTTCAAGCATGAGTGATCATTTAGCTGCAGAAAGTCCTCTATTTACATGATGTTTTTACAGTGTTTACGTTTGTATGATACTGATACACTGTCCAGTTCAGTACTTTATTTAGGTACCGCTCATGCTTGAGTGCGTTGCCTTAAGTCATTATTCTATGTTAATACTATAGCAGAGATAACTAGTGTAGAAAGGTTCGTCAAAAATTTCCGCGTTACAAGCCCTTTAACAAAATAAGCACTGCTCCTGTTTAGTTTTAGATGTTTTACACCATACACCTGATTGGCAGACGGATTCTTATCCAAACGTCGGAGACTAGCTACCAAAACAAGATTCGTTTTACTTGGTTTTCAACATTTTCACCTATCAGTCTCTACCCTTAATTGACGGAATCTTTGTTTTCATTAAATTTTTTAAGTTTTGACTTTGACATTTCGTTAAATTTTTGTATTGCCATAGCATGCTTCTAGCATGAACATGGAAAAATTCGGAGGCTGATGAAATAATTACTGTGAATGAGTACAATAGAAACAATACTAAGCGAGACTCGTATCACTAAAGCTTCGAATTTGACACTTGTCACAGCAGTGCTCTGATATTGCCAAATATTCTTTTGAGTAATAATTAGAGAGTAGCATCGAAGGTAGATATTTTTAGGAGGAAAACATTTGATTAATAAAATGAGTGTAGCTACTAAACAGTCAAACAGTTGACTCACGCTTACGAATGACTAAAATTAGTTGGTATGTGAGAAATGTGAGTTACGTTCGGGTCGCACCTCACCTGTCGCTTGTTTTTTGTGTTATTTTTAAATAATGAACATTGTCGTGCATCACAATAAATTGTAAAAATGGACACATCAAACGATGAAAACGTAATATCCTTTCATTCAGTCACACTTTGGAAATATTTCAGAATGACTTCCATTTGTGAAAATAAAATATTGGCATCATGACACTACGAATATTAGTTACATAAATTGCTCTATGTGAAAGTTTTTCTGTGGTTGCAAAAACATTCACTGTATTGTCATTATAATTTTGATGCATAGAAGAGCCGAGTACATAGCATCGATATTTTGTTGTGTATATGCTGGAATGTTAAGCTTGTGCGGTTGCCGTTGAATGACAAACAGAAAATTTGTTGTTTACATGAATTAAACTCAGAAGACCGCAAACAGTTTTGTAGATAAAATCAGCCAGAAAACCTTTAATGACTAATATCGCTTGAGTGAATGGAACGATCCAACAGAATTTAGCGAAATGTGAAAAACAGCTCGATGATGTTAACCATAAAATGATCGATTTCCGAGAGCAACTACGTTGCCAAATCATTTTTGTTATAAGTTGACAAAGAAGTTCTGAGAAGCAGCAGTAATTGGTGACGATTGCCTGCAAGTAAACGATAAAGAAGATTAAGCATAGAAGATAGCGTAGGTTTCTTTGGTAGCTATTTTCTATCAAGAGTCTAAATAATTGAAAATGAATCGGTGATTAAATGGGTTAAGGAACAAGAATCCATGAATGCATAACATCCGTTTGCAACTATTTACTTCGATTCATTTGTTTTTACTTTTTAAATTTATATCAGCACGCAGAACTTGAAAGAAAAGCCTCAGGCTCGAACTCAGGACACCCAATACTCTACATAGACATTATTCTTCTTACTATTAAAACTTTCTTACAGTGACTATTTTGCGAATTGTTTTAACCATATTTTCCTATAATTTCTTGAATTTTCCGAACTTCTCAAAATATTTTTTTGGAAAAAATTGGAAAATCCAAAAAAGTGTTGTCCCAAAATAGATGCTGCATTTACTTCTCATACGGATGGTAACGTAATAATATTTTCGCAACAAGTGACGAAAAGTAGGACTTTCATTCACATCTACACATCTAGTGCCTAAAAAAATCATTATTAAAATAACTATTATGCAATCGAGGTGCAATAATTATTTATACAGCTGAGTGATAAATGCTTTTTTTAGGCATGTGTATATTTCACTCGAGGCGTAGTCGAGTGGTGACAATACACATCGGTATATACTGATATGGCGTTGTTATTGCTCGAAATGTGTTGTCATGTTGAAATGGAACAGGAATTATATGGTGCAATGTAAACATATCTCTGCTTATCAATGGGATGGTAATTCTCAATAATATTTGATTCGTTGATACTCGTACTCTTGCTTCTAACAAATTATATATGTGTGCCACGTTTTCCGGGATGTTGTCACCAGGTATCATTAAATCGTTCGTAATATTTGAGGATATTGCTATTAGGTGTTGCTTAAGCTGAGCGGGGCTAATGACAATCGGTGATACTTTGCCATGATGGACGTGCGTAACCAAATCAAGTATTGCATTTTGTTGCGTTAATTGATTTTGAATCAATGATGTTATTTGTATTGCCAGCATATTAAACGTTGTACCGTGGTTTGTAGCGGTTTGGTTATGAATTAGCTCGATTTGGTTTTTCAAATACAATATTTGCTGTCTAATTCCTTCTTCTTGTTGTTTAATAATATTTAACGTTAGATCTTGAATTGTTGTTTGATTTCCGATTACTTTAACCAGATAATTGTTATCATTTTTCAATTCTTCGATCTGCTTGCTTATTTGCTGAGCATCATTGTCATCCATTACTCCGGTTACCACTTTTAAACCAGTTCCAATGAAATTGATCCATCCTCTACGCTTTCTAGACAACAATTTTTCGTTTGGCGATTTATCTCCGATATCATCGAGTACTCCCCTCCGTTTTCTCAACACGCTTGCTTGAGAAAACGACTTAAATATTTCGTTAGTTGTGCTTAATGATGAAAATTGTTGTTGCAGCACGTCAATTGTTGCGTTGCAATATTTGTCTCTTTCCATTCGATTGCATATTTCCTCCGATTTTCGTATTAAAAATTGAATTTGCTCTTCTTGTTTCCAATACGGTTCCATTCGAATGTATCCCGTTATTATCCATTTATCAGTGCTTAATCCATTTTTCCGTTTTGTTCGAAAAATAGTCCAGGGCTATGCTTCAATGGTGTGTAGTCGCATTCTTTAGCACTGATTCCAAGTATTAGAGCAAACAATGCACATAGGAACAGGATACTTCCTTTCAATCCTTTTGCTCGAGTTCGACTAGCAATAGGTTGAAATTCTTCTGCTTGAGGGTTCAATTTCTTTTGTCTTTCAAATTTTCATTATTTGCTTTTTTTGACTGCTGATTTTTTAGATGTTGGTTCATTGTTCGAAAATTGTTCTCAATATTTATGCCGTCATCATTTGCAGTTCCTGGTAATGGGCAAATTTGATGAATTGATCTAGTGATCACACGAGTTTTCAATTGAATTTTGCTTGTAATCCACTTTTTTCGTTTTATAGTTGATTGCATTTGATGCGTCCGCTTTTGGCAACTTTTATTTTTGCAACTCGTACTTTTCCATGCTCGTCTGTTGTTATTTCAACGATTCTGCCTATTTTCCATTTTAACGGTTTTACATGATCCTTTTTTATGACTACCATGTCGCCCACTTTTATGTTTTCTTTTTCAGATTTCCATTTTGTTTTTCCTTGCAGTTCTGATAAGTACTCGCTTGACCATCTGTCCCAAAATTGATTCCTCATCGCTACCAATTTGTGCCATAATTTTGCTTTCGAACTGTAAGGTAATAATCTGTCATCAATTGTGTTGAGTGGTGCTCCTATTAAAAAGTGTCCAGGTGTTAACGGCTGGATGTCATTTGGATCGTTAGACATTGCTGTTAGTGGTCTAGAATTTAAGATTGCTTCTATTTCTGCTGATATTGTTCCAAGCTCGATAATTGTTATTTGGACTGAATGTAGAATTTTTGTTAAGTGAAGTTTTGCTGACTTTACTGCGGCCTCACTTAAACCGTTGAAATGCGGACTTCTTGCTGGAGTAAAGAACCAATCTATATCTCGTTCCACACAATATTTCCTGATTTTTCTTTTCCCTTTTTCACTGGTTATGATTTCGTACAGCTCTTCCAATTTATTATGCGTTCCTCTGAAGTTAGTACCATTGTCGCATATCAATTTTTTTACCAATCCTCTACGGGCAATGAATCGTTTTAGACATCCAATAAAGCCGTCAATGCTTAAATCTGGAGCTGCTTCCATGTGCACCGCCTTTGTTGTTAGACAAACGAATATGCAAACGTATCCTTTAGTTATTCGCTTGCCTCGTGGCATGCTGTGTATGTCAAATGGTCCCATGAAATCCAAACTTGTGTGCACAAATGCTCTTGCTATATTAACTCGCTCTGCTGGTAGATTCCCCATAATTTGCTGCATTAACATGGGTTTCGACCTCGTGCATAATACGCACTCTTTAACTATCCTTGTTGCCAATCTTTTTCCTGATTCAGGCCAATAATACTGCCTGGTAAATGACAACAATGCTTGTGCTCCTGCATGATGATTCCTTTTATGAATGTCCTCCATAATCAATCGCGTTACGAAGTGATTTTTCGGTAATATTGCGGGATGCTTTTGCTCATAACTAATTTTTGCTTTTATTAATCGTCCACCAACTCTTATTATTCCATCTTCGTCAATGAATGGTGTCAATTGTCCAATTTTGATTTGCTACCAATGCCTTTTTTAATCATTTTCATTTCCACATGAAATTCCTGTTGTACGTATTGCAAAATAACCTTAATAGCTCTTTTTGTTCAATGGCTGATATTTCACTTGAATTGCTTGTTTTATCCTTCACTCTCAACATGTAGGCCACTACATTTTTTAATGTTTCAAATGAATTTTTGTGATTGATTCTGTCAATGAAGTGCTCCGACGAATTCACTGTAAGCACTGTTTTTACTTTCTTTTCTTCACTTGGATCATTTACAAATGCTGGTTTTGCCTCTGGCCAATCACTTTCTGGTTTTATTAAAAATTCTGGACCGTGCCACCATAATTTCGATTTCTTTAGGTCCTCTGGTAGTAAGCCTCTTGAAATTAGGTCAGCTGGATTCTCTTTAGTATATATGTAATTCCATTCATCAATATTTGTTTTTCGTTTGATGGTTGCCACTCTATTGGCTACAAACGTTTTGTAGTTTTTGTCTCCCTTCACCCATGAAAGCACTATTTCTGAATCCGTCCAATAAAATGCTTTGCTAATATTGATGTTTAAGGCTTGCTTTAATTTTTCCCCCAGTTCAACCATTGTTACAGCTGCACAAAGCTCCAATCTTGGTAGTGTTGTGGTATTGATAGGTGCTACCCTTGATTTTGAGCAGATTAAGGAGCTTTGAATGCTGCCATTACCATCAATTGATCTCAAATAGAAGCAAGTGCCATATGCCATTTCCGATGCATCGGAGAATCCATGCAGCTGAATGTCTATTGCGTTTTGAATTATTACTTTTCTTGGAAAGGATAATTCATTCAATTTTAATAATTCTTTTCTGAATTTTTTCCATTTGTCTTGCAACTCTTCAATTAATTCCGTATCCCAATCCATATGGATTATGCATAGATGTTGCATAAACACTTTTGCCATTAAGATGACTGGATTTACCATTCCAAGAGGATCAAAAAGTTGCGCACTTTCCGATAAAATTGTTCTTTTAGTAATTTTTGTATTTTCTTTCGGTGTATACGATATTTTAAATATGTCATCCTTCGGTACCCATTTTATGCCTAAAGCTTTTGTTTCTTGCTTTTCTGCATTAATATCCAAACTAACTTCTTGCTTATCTTTTGGAATTGATGCCAGTAACGTAGGACTATTTGAACACCATTTGTGCAACGTAAAATTTGCTTTGTTACACATTTCTATCATTTGTCGCTGAAGCTCCACAGCTTCTACTATTTGATCACTTCCAGTCATCAGATCATCAACATTGAAATCTCTTTTTGCTGCTATGAATGCCAATGGATATTTTTCTTTATGTTGTTCAGCCAATGCGTGTAAACACTTTATTGCCAAATATGAGGCGCAAGTTGTTCCATAAGTAAGTGTGTTTAATTCGTAGTACTTCAACGGTTGATTTTCGTTTTCTCTCCATACAATCATCTGATACGGCCTTTCTTCTTTGCATACTTCCACTTGTCTGTACATTTTGGTTATGTCAGCGGATAGCGCATATTGATGAGTTCTGAATCTAACCATTATCGAAAATAAATCTTGCTGCAAAATTGGCCCGTTGGCTAATATTTCATTTATCGATATGTTGCTAGTTGATTTTGCAGATCCATCAAATACTACACGAAATTTGGTAGTGCTGCTGCCTGGATTTCGTACTGCATGATGTGGAATGAAATAGTTTTTTGGATTAACTAAGTTCTTTCCAATTTCTGTCATGTGCCCAAGTTTCTCATATTCTCTTAGGAACTGCACGTATTCGTTTTTCATATCTGGATCGTTTTTTAAATTTCCTCTCCAAATGCTGGAAACGGCGAATTGCCATTTTTTCCGAATTTCCCAAAATGGATGGATGTTTTGTAAATTGCAGATGGACAATGAACTTTCCTGTTTTTTCGTCTCTTTCTGTAGTATTTTGGAAAAACTTCTCACAAGATTGCTCCAGTTGTGTTAATGGTTTCTCGCTTTGAGCTTTTTCTTCGATTGCCCAAAATTTCGCCAATTGGGTTTCCAATGCACTTTCGGTAGCAATGCCAACATATGCCTGAGATGGTGTCAGTCCTAGCACTTTTCCTGTAACTATCCATCCGAATACACTTTCTTGTAAAGTTGGTAATCATTACCGATTGATCTTTCGCCACATTTTAACAATTTGAAGAATATTTCTCCTCCTAAGATCAGATCGACTTTTGATGGTACGTTGAATTGCTTGTCCGCTAATTGAATGTCCTTAGGGATGTTCCAATTAGTTATATCAATTCTTTTTTCTGGCTGCTCAGTTGCAACCGTTTTTAACAAAATACTTCCAAATTTTCCTTAAAGCTGGATACTGGTGATTTTACCGTAATAACTGTTCGTTTTTTCGCATTTGTTTTTACTTCACCTATTCCAACAGCTCCATATTTGCGCACTTGTACGTTAATCCCAATTTTTTCTGCATTCGTTCGGTCATTAAATTGAGTTGGGATCCGGAGTCCAATAATGCTCTTACTTGCACTGGTGATCCATTTTTATCAATTATGTGCACTGCTACAGTGGCTAAGAACACATGTTCCACTTCTCTTTCGTTATTTCCTAATAACACTGTTTGCACTTTTTTAGCTTCTTCTATATGTAATAAGCTATTGTGTTTTTTGTCACATTTCGGGCAGTTGGATCTTTTACACTCGTTGGTTTTATGTCCCTTATTTAAACAATTGAAGCATCTGTTTTTTCTTATTTCCTTAATTCTCTCGGCAGGAGTGCTCTTTAAGAAAACAGGACAACTCCATATTTTATGCTCTTTTTCTTTACAATTGCAGTAATCACTATCACTTTTATTGAAGTGCTTGTTGCCTTTTTCGTTTTTATTTGCAACTAGCGCAGTGCTCACTTTCGATTTATTGTTTTGGTTGCTTTGCGGTTTTTGATAATTTTTACCACTTTCACTCGGTGCTTCATATTTGCTGCTTAAGTGGTGAATTCTCATGTTCATAAATTTCATGAAATGCCTGTAGCTTCGCAATTCGCCAACTTCCGTCAATGTATTTTCGTAAATGTTCATACTGAGGCCATCGATTCGTCCTTCCACTGCGTAGTAAAACATGTACTGCAGAAGAGCATCATTTATATTCATGTTATCGATTATCATATACGCTTGGTTGATGCTATCATACACTTTTTTCATTTGCTTGATTGATCTTGGATTCATTTTTTCTCCTTTAAAAATTTTATCCAGTGCGGTCTTTAAAATCGTATGCTTGTCGCGAAATCTACGGTTCAATATATCCCATGCGGCTTCATAACTTTCGTCTATGACTGGTAATGCCTGAACTAACGTTTTTGGTTCACCTTCCAGTTGTCCTTTTAAATATGCCAATTTTTCGGAGCCACTCATATTTGATTGATTGTCAATCATTTTCATGAACAATTGTTGGAACGGTTCCCATTCCAAGTAGTCACCTTTGAACTTCGGAAGTTCCAACTTTGGCAGTTTCGTATTTGATGTCATTGTGTTCTTATCTTCGATTGTTTTTGCGAAGATTCTGCCCATTCCACTTTCCATTTTAAAGTAGATATGAATGTCATACCCTGGCGTGAACATAACTTTAGAGTTCATTTCCGTGATCATTTCCCATTTTTTGATGATCATTTGGCGCATTGCTTTTGCGTCAATCTTGTCCATAATAGCTTCATTGTCATAGTATTCACGAAGCATTTTATCAAAGTTAGCCAGAGTTGTTTTTGCAATATTCACCACCATTGCAGGATCCTGGTTAGCTGAGACCATACTTATTATAGCTGGATCCGTAATGCCGCTTTGTGGATTTGGTCCTGGATTTGTATCCTGACTTTTAGTTAATTCCTCAAGGTGTTGAATTAATTCTTCACGATATTCCTTCACTATTTTTTCAATTTTATTGTAATAGTCGGAACTAAAGTACAAATGCGATCTTTCTACCTGATCGCTTTGTTTTAATTCAGTGTTGTTTTTAAAGAAAATTGCCCAATCAGCATCAACTCTCTGAATTCTTTCTTTTAAGTATTGTACACTTTTTCTTTCCAACGCCAATGCTTGGAATGCTTGCACCCTTTGTTTCATGCGATCCCCAATCACCTGTTGCTCATTGAGCATCGCCGTGGTGTCTGACATTTTTTACCGGTTTTTAATTTATATTCCTTTCAGCGTCTCTATGTGACTGGTTTAGAGCTGCGATTTGTTTTTCCAATCAAGCCCAATACTTGATTTATGCTCCCTTCAGTAGTTCCAATAACTGCCCAGAGCTTTGACTTTCCGTTGTCAACCAAGTCCAAATACTTTCCTTTGCTCCTTTCGTAACGATTGCCTTAGAGCTGAGGGTTTACGGTTGCCAACCAAGTCCAAATGCTTAAAGAATTCCTTCAGGGCTGCAGTCCCTTAGAAATTCTTTTTACAATTTATTACTGTTACCAACGCTTTACACGTCAAACGTCGGGGTCACCAATTTATGTTTAGTAAATTACTATAATACGTGTTCGTTATCGGTATAAGTAAAACTTAAGTTGTTCTCTTCTCAAAGGAGAATTAAACTCTGATTTATTCAATCAATTGTTACAGTATTTATACTAAATTCTAACAAAGAACTTAATCTAAACAAAGAGGTGTTAATGAATCAACCTACGTAATTGATTCATTAGTACATTGACTCTAATGGTTCAACTTAATCCTACGTAAGTCATTAACTTCTAGAATGATTGACATGCGCATCCTGCATGTGCATCAAGATGAATCATACCATAACAATTATGTTCATTCTTAATTATTATGATACACAACAACAAAACATATATCATACAGCACACTCCATGTTACTTGTATATCACTGCTATATATGCGCACTATACTTGCGCATCAATAGCGTATTGCATATTATTTGCATACCATTGATATACATGCGCACTATACCTGCGCATCATTAAGTGCACTATACGATCGAATAGTTATGCTGCTATGTACTCAAGTTCATATGACCGTAATATATCAATGCTTATATAGAATTATTCTACACAAGCATTAACATCTGTCATACAAGGGTTATTGCTGGGAGCAACGCTTTGTTTCGAATTTTTCTTTTGTTATACTGTCAAACTTGACTTTTGAATTAAAGGTCGGCTTCGCGTCGTTATGCGAAGCTATAGTTACTTTTTAAGCAACTCGATTGAAACTCGTTAGAGTTACATACATCTACTACGGTCACTGTATTGTTTTAATTTTAATTTAAATTCAGTTCCACATGAACATGTTTCACAGAAGCCCAAACAAAAGACGCAACATTATATTCGAAAACAATAGACTAATTTATTTCAAGCAATTTCAAATAAATTATAGAGGAACAAAAATTTATCAAATATTTTCTCGCGCTGAAAATATTTTAAAAACAAAGTTAAAATGAGAAAAAGTTTACAATTTAACGAAAAACCAAGTCATTTATTTACGCTGAAATAACGTACCACTGTCCATATTTATACATTATGTAGGCATTGGGTATGTATGGTTTTTGGTAATGTTGTTTAAGGGAGACTTGGTACTTCACAGTTTCATGATTCTCTTTCCATTCATTCATTTATATACGTTATCATACTTTCTCTAAGGTCCCGAAAGTCCGTGTGGTTTGCGGCTGTTGATTTATGATCCCTCCGACCAGCAATTTTTTACTGTTATCTGCAAAATGAGAAGATAGTTAAAATAAAATTCGAAACAGTAACGGCGGAAAATATGCTACATTACAACTCTACAGCAAAAGTTAAGGCACCGCCACGGGGGAGATATAATTTTTGGTCGGTACGTACGAATAGAAATATGTAAGTTCATGAGTTGAAATGATGGTGGTAAATGGAAATGACAAGCGTAGACACAATTGTTTAATGACGATCATGATCGACTCGTCCTTATTTAATACTAGTAACAGTTTTGACCTACTTCTGTTTATGTAATCAATGCAAGTCAGTCGGTATTTACGAACAAGGTTTTATATTCTCAGTATATCTACGCTGGGTCTCTGTGTATTTGGCTCAACCCTACAAGCGGAATGAAATTACTTTGTATGAAAGCTCAAACTGAAATTTTCGGTTACCGCTACAGTATTCTACCAAATCTAGTTATGTGAGACTTTATGCCTGAACTATCTTCAATCATTGAAATGCTTCAAAATTGACAAGAACGTTCGACAGATTGTAACAAATCTAGGAGACTTCTTGCCGAAGATCCGATTAGTAAGCTAATTTGACCTATCGATATTACGTAAAAAATATTTTCTTCCTATCTCATTCAGTGCCGGTGTTTCTGTACCTGACTGTAACATCCAGTATTATAGATGGTTCGGTTAGGCTATTGTATTATTTAAACTAAGATATATTCATTTGCTAGCAAGGCGAAATGGTGAAACTCTTCATTTAAAACACCAACAATATAATAGGTGTGTATGGTTACCACACATATGTACATAGATACACATAAGCTGTAACATGGTATATTAAAAACATACAATTTTCATTTTGACTCTTGCCCATTATATAACATTTTATTCTCAACAGAGATGTGTTTGGCAAAGATAGGCAATGAGGGTTTTTGCCCAGAAGATAAAATATAAATGAGATCGTATATATTTTGTAGAAGTTTTGTAGAACAAAAAAAAAAAAGTTCTACGTAGAATGCATAACTGTAAGTTCGTTTTACCTTAATTTATATTTGCACTCTTGCTATACGTTGAATAAGTATTTCTCTACGAAACGAATAAAGGAATGTTTTATTATTTTTGTCTACAGGGAAATTTATTATAGCTATATGTACTGTGTGTACACACAGAGGCAACTGAAAATTGTTAAAATTGAAAAAGTCTTTGAATACGAACATAAGGGGATGGGGGCATTTGGCCTTTTCATCTACAGAAACTTACGGCGCTATCATTCTAAATAGTACATGGAAACAACATTATGAAGTTTCACTTAAATTGGAGTTTTCCCATCGTTGCTTACAAAAATGGGGTGGTTCATATAAGGGGTGGGTCGTTTGCCTTTACGCAAATTTTCGTTTTGTGGTAGTACAGTGGAGTTTTTCATGTATCGAAGTTATCATTATAACGTCCCTATTAAAACTTTTCAGAAAAACAATTAACTTTTACTTCTGACAGAATCAATAAAACTTTGATGTAGAACTTTACATTCATCCTGAGCAGGTAATTCAATAAAAACTCCAGGAACTTGATTAAAAAATACTGAGGTGATGGTTCTTACCATGCCTAAAATGGAAACATTTAGACTTTAGATTTGTGTGAGACTTAGTGAAAATTCTTTTGTTTACATTTTTCACTAAGTCCTTTCTGCAAATTTTGGGAATAGTTTCAGAAACTTTAAATGGTATACGTATTGTATCTGTCAGATACTATCTGGCATGAAAAGTGGAGTGCTGTTTCGTTCGAAGTAGCATAGAAAATTATATTTCTACTCTATTCACCTAGTCGGTTGGCCTGTAGAGGCGCCACATTTTTTTATAGTACTTCAATCTCACTGTACTATTTTTTTGTGTAACAACTTCACATTGGTTCATTCCCATGAAATGTCACAGCAGTGAAGTTTGTTCATGAAAAAATAATTCAGTGACAGCAGTCTTTTTATGAAGAAAAGTATTAAATTGTAATAGATTTTACCCTTAGTTTCTAAACTACATTCTCCTGCCAACGATAACTACCGAAGCAATAACGACTAGCTCTGACAATAATGTTAAAAAAATTAAGTAACAGATTTGAAATCACTCTTTTGAAACTAACTTAGATCAAATGAAGTAATAGATCCGATAGTTACAACTGCTGTTATTCTTGCCATCCTTGAAAGGGATACAAATTAAAATTTTTAAAACCAAAGAACTTTAGTACTTAAATGTCATTTTACAATACACATTCATACACATACACATTCTTAAAATCTATTTTTAAATAGGAAAAATGTGACAGCATTATCTACATTTTCCTGAATCTGGCAAAAAATTTAGTAGAATTGAATTTTGAACCTTCAGTCTTAAGTTTTAGAATCACACGCACTTACGTCGCCTAACAGACAATGAAAACTCCGCCTCTTTGCTATTGTTCGAACGAACTACCACGTAAAGGGTGAGCTGAACGGCATAACATCGTGGAGGACATTAACTCTGCTGAAAATAAACCGAGATTTACGGTCTACGCCGTACACTTTTAGCTCTACGTTTACGTGACAGTTCCTTCCAACAATAGAAAATACGCTGAGAGATAAACGCACGACAGAGTAAAGTTAACCAGGCAGTAGCGCTGATTTAACTAAGGACCTGAATAATCTAGTAGCCCTATATCTTTTGCGAATTAAAATTTTTCAATTTATGTCAGTCTTCATTTGAGTTCACTTTCATACAGTGTATTAGGTCCCTTATTTGACATTTCGAAAATAAACTGCTACTGCCTGGTTTATATTACTCTGCCGTGATAAACGCTGTTATGAGCAGATGTCCTTAGTTTAAATACTGTGTCAATGCGTTTCATGTCGTGCTGAAAACTATAGTTTTTGATGAAGTCTTTTAGCTGAAGAAAATATTTTCCAAAAGAAATTACGACAACGACAACGACTAATTGAAAGATCATAATTTTTCTGCTTTATTTACCGGAAAAAACGCAAATTTTATGTATCTTTTTGTAACAGACATAAACGAATAATTCAAATATCGATTAATCATTGCCAGAATGATGGCATATTGACACGAATTGTAATAAAAATTCAATTGAGTTTTTGTTGCGTAACGACTCCATTATAGTATTGATGGTATAGCTCTTCATATATAACAATCAAATGATGGATGAATTATATCAGCATAATTTCAGAAAAAGGGGATACAATTGTGTTTGTGTGTACGTGCATGTATGATAAAAATAATAATTAACATTTAAATGAAATCATAAAAAATATGTCTAAAATCAAGGTGTATGCTTGTGAGAGTAGAGAAACGTACCAATAAAACCAAGCTTTAATAGGCTTCATATTAATACATTTTTCAGCGTGGCTCAGTTCGGTTTAAAATGACAAGTGACAAGAGGTCAGCCGGATTAAAAGTGGAAATTAATTTTACAAAAAAAAAAAAAGATTAATGCAAACAATTACGTAATTATATTGAATAACCTAGTTCGCAATTCAATATGTTATTTTAAATTTTATTCTTTAAAGCCATGATAGCGATTCTAGCACGAACATTGTCTTCTAAAAAGTCATAGTAAATTGGAGATTATTTTAGTTGTATTTAGAATACCACGTTCATTTGACATCCATACATAAGCAAAGCTGTCTTTAAAAATTTAAAGAAAGGCACGTCAAGTTACCAATTTTGATACTTTTAAAAGTAAACGAAATCAGCTCAGAAACTCTGTTTCATTTAAATTAAAAAACCACATATTGTCAAACCCCCGTTTGAGGAGGCCGCTCTTGTTTTTTAAACGGTATTGGAAACAGGAAAAATAAGTTTGTAAGGTAATAGACCGAGAGCCTTTTTGAATAAAAGTTTAGTTTTGTAAAAAAAAAACAGATTTAGCTGACAAACCATTAATAAATCTTCATATATTTTTTTTAGAATATAATTAACAGAAATCATTGTAGGAATGGACTCGAACAGAAAGATATTTTTTCGAGTACGGAAACTCTAAATAAAAATTAAATGGGAAATTATTTACCAGCTGATGGGGATATTTCGTTTGTTGATGTTTTGTTGACATTTAAATTCAAATTTTGGTTAAAGTTATTTACACTCGATAACTATGTATTTTTGATGTACTATGGATCGACCATGAAATATATGCGATGCTAACCTATTGCAATGAAAATACCGGGTCCAATCATCAGAATTTTATGCTATCAAAATGTTTTTCTTACGAAAATGTTCACAATAAAAATTTGACATCATTATCAACAACAAAGTGTCCATGACAGTTTTGATTGGTTTTCTTACATTGACCCTTTTTTTTTAAAGCGCGAGAATATTCGAAAATTTTGAGAAAAAATTTTGAGAATTTTTTAAATACTTTTAGCGACAGGCTCACGGTTTATTCCGTCTGGTGCATGATTTTTTTTTCTTCATAAATTCCTCTTTCTAAGTGTGGATCACAATACTATACGGACTATACAAAACGTTTTAGCTAAAATTAATAAATTGAAAATTTTATATGGCAACCCGGGAATAATTGAGAATCGATTCTATACTTTTTTCGAACAATTTTGTTTAAGGTTACAAAAAAGACACGACACGAATACAGAATAACGGCATTGTCAGCGTCAAATTTTGAATCTTTAGTGATTAGAGAAACCGCTTAAGATTGTATCGTATATTTCAGCTCATACAACAAAACAAATCATCAATATTAAGAGTAGAGGAACATTTGGCGAGAGCGTTTTAAAAAATTTCGACCATTTTAGGCTAAACAAATCTAAATTAAAGTCAATGACAGAAGAAATTTTAAGTGCAACAATCCACATCATACATAATCACATTTATAATTAATTTCAAACTAAAATTCTAAATTCAACATATTGTTAGTAATTATAATATCTTTTGATCGATCGATATGCTGTGTAGTAAAGCAACCTAATTTAATTGAACAGCACATTTATTGTTAAAATAAATTATTCTCAAATGAAACATAGTGCCTACTAGTACCATCGTCTTATACATTTCTTGTTTCTCTTCCTTCTCTCAGTTATCCATGTATATTCCTTAAGAAGTTCCTTACGGATTGTATTCGATAATGTCGCCATTTTTAAATTACTTCTCCATTTTTGCTATACGTACGATTTTCGAGCTCTACTTTGAATGGCTTGGAGATCATTGTTCTTTACATGCTTATGCAGGGTAAAGTGCACTTTACATCACTGCTTCAGACAGGGAAAATGCACTTACCGTCCACAAACATGTAAAATGTGTTACGTCACTGTTTGTAAATGCTTGTTAAGGCACGTGTGATTACTACTATTACATACTATTACTATTGTTCATCTAAACATCGAACATCTAGAAAATTATCAATTTCTTAATACAAATCTGCGCTTTTTGTCTTGTGACCATTAAATGTCAGTTTGCCCTTACATAAAAAACATTTTAGTTAATTTTACAGAAATTCCTTTGGAATTTCCATTACCAAAATAAATTGGATGCTTCTCCGTAATTCATTAGGAGGTATGAATCGCCTTCGGCTCGGATACAAAATCTGTACACTTATCGAAAACACGATTACCGACGCTTGAAAACACGCTTGTGAATTTGCTTTTCACAAAATTGTAATGACTAGATTCTTTCGCAGCGCATCATCCAATGTAATCCACTAAAGCAAGTTGAAGGAGCCAACGTTTTAAGAAGCAGGTAGCATATAAGTGCTTCAGTGCTATTTAGTTGGAACCGAGGGGCAAATCACTCGATTTGCAACTCATTTTGGGCGCGCAACTTCAATGCAACTCTTTTTTTTTGCATGCATCACTTTGCAACTGAGTGTTTTTCCCTCGTTTGGAACACGCATTTTCGGTGCAGCAACTAGAGTAATTTCTTAATTGCCTGAGGTTCTGATAAAATAAGATTCCTTACACTCGTTTAGAAAACATCTACTTTCGAGTTATTAAATACCGACCAAACGTGTTAGACGGTTTTCAAAATGCGGAAAATGTGTATTTCGACGTGAATGGTGTCACGAACGTGACTTCAACTACACACGTCCAATTTAGATATTTTGATTTCGTTAGAATTTTTTTTTGATTGACTGTTCTGGATAGGAGATTGTTTAGGTTATGAAGCATACAACATCTGATTTGATTTGGGACACCTAAATTTGATATTTATCTGACAAAAAGTTGTGTTTTTGGTACATAGAATATTGGTGGCGAAAGTCGAATTACCTCAAATCAATAATTTTTTTAGCTTATAATGTATTCCCAGGTTCTGACAATGCGAAACCTTCAATTTTAAGCGTTTTCTAAGCTAATTTACAACATTAAATACATCAAAATTTGAAAATGTAAAGAGACGTAGCCACTGGCTCTAGAACTTGTCAACAGTACGTAAATTAGCTTAGAAAACGCTTAAAATTGAAGGTTTCGCATTGTCAGAACCTGGGAATACATTATAAGCTAAAAAATTATTGATTTGAGGTAATTCGACTTTCGCCACCAATATTCCATGTTCCAAAAACACAACTTTTTGTCAGATAAATATCAAATTTAGGTGTCCCAATTCAAATCAAATGTTGTATTTGACTCACCGCGGTCCATTTAGCATATTTAAAGTTCAATTTACATTTTTGCATATTTTCCTCAAATTTTGTGGCGAGATTAAAGTCTCAAAATCACCATCGGGGAACTTTGACGATCAGTCATGAACTCAAAAAATATTTTTTAGACTTGATCTTTTTTATAAAATAATCTGTGAAGCCTGGAGATTAGATTACCATGTTGACTCAACTTTTTATGTACACTGAGCCCACCGTAAAAAATCGATATATGTGATGTGGACCGAAAACGACGAAATTTTCAAAAATCGATCTCGCGGCAGCACAAAATCAAAGTTTGAAAAAAAAATTTCTTCCATAAAATGATCAGATGGACCAGCTGAGTGGATTTCCGGCTGAGCCTTAACAGAACTAACACATTTTGTAAAACCGCTACACCCTAATGGGTATTCCTAGCTTCTAGCTTGAATAATGTTTAGTGAGGAGGATTTGTCACCGGGAAAAGGAACAATGTATTTTTTCCTTCTAGATAAAGAATAGGCAAGCAAGCAAACACAAAATCGATCTAGAACTATTTAATGCCCTCTGTCTTAGTATAATTGAATACTAAAACTGTTCTGTCGAACAAGACATGTAATACAATAAGCACAAACGGTCATATTGAGAGGGAAAAAAACCATGCAAATAAATTTAAAGATGCTCAAGGTTTTTTTTTTATTTAACCAACAAAACAGAAATTTCATGCGTTTGTGCTTTGATGTGAATATTTTCATATCTCTTTTTAAGTGTACGGTATACGTGTATATACATGTATACTGGATAGATTACGTATTCACACAAAAATTCATGAATAGGTACATTCTCTTAGTACATAAACGACCGTACCATACACACCATACACTATGTACTATGTATTCTCTGAAAACGTAGATTTTTTTAGGGTGATAATCCACCTCACTCGCACCATGTTACTTTACAGCCATAAATCAAGGCACATAGAGTTTTGGAAAATATATACTTATACTTTATATGTGCTTTGTTAATATGCCCATGTACACTTTAGTATATATTTACGCTTTTCTGAGTTTTATACCCCTACAAAAATGGGGTGAAAAACAACAAAATTTTTAAGCTCCACCTACAATCTAGGATTGGTCGAAAAAAGTATGTGAAATATACAGAAAAATATGCAACTCTTTTCAAATATATGTGGTGGTGCGTGGATTTCATTATTATTTATTATGGATATATTTATAGTATACTTACAGCATGTGGTACTACATTTCGACTGCTAAGGCATACATTATAAATTGTTCATTATCACGAACAATATTAATGTGAAGAAGCTAAATGCCGTTCATTATGTTCCGTAAAATATATTTTCTTAACTGATGAAAATACTGAGATTCTATTTTTTTTTTCTGCGACAATAAATATTGTCAAAGTAAATGCACGACTGTCACTAACTATCTATTTAAGTTAATTGATTTATCCAGCAAAATTGAGTGCTTTATTTCCTGAGTAGGGTAATTGATTAAAATTTCAAATTGGAAACCTATTAAACAATGAATCTATAAAATGATGTGACGAGCTATTAAACTGAATAGCCTTTTCAGCTTCGATCGACTATTTTTCCTTATCTGTTTATCTATGCTGTAAATTGAAGCTAGTTAGCACAATTTTATTGAAGCGAAGTTAAATTTCATTTAAATTTAAATTAATACAAAAATTTCATTCATTTTATTTATTCGATGTTGCCCATTCGAGTGCCTAACAATATCCAAAATACAGACAGACTGAACATTTTCGCAAGGTTTTGGCATTTATTTGCAAATATATCAATAAAAAAGTGGATCGAGTTATCTGTTATTGTTATATTATATCTAAAAGTTGTATATTAGAAAAAAACGAATTAAAATATCTTAGAGAAGCCAACGAAAGACGGACAATTTGACACTACTGAAATTATGACCTTACATTGGTTTCATTCATTTATTAGTACAAGTTTTTTTTTTTAACGTTGATGGCACTTCAAACGCACTTGAAGATTGACCTCTTTTGTATCATAAGAGAGCGTTGCGGAACCCGTGGACTTTTGGGTATCGAACATTTTAAGTCCATGAAATTGGACCCTTTTTTCAATGTTTCAATGTTTTCATGTTAAACATTTTTTCGTTATGGCAGTATCGCTTTTCGCTTTGTTTGGAAATCACCCCAGAACGTACCAAATTTTTTGCTATAACCCCAGTATTTAAATTTGTTGAGAAAGTTGAGAAGGTAGCGTTATTTCATTAGATGCATGATGACGTTTCATTCAAAAAAACAAACACAACCGCTATGTAGCTCTTGCAGGCAGTCTGTATTAACGCTACCTACCCAAGAGAATGCAGCTTTGCAAAAAAAAAACATAGCTAACGCCGACCCGTACGAAACACCTATTCGTATCAAAAGCCTTTAATGTGAAACTCTTCATTTCTCTTACTTCATTTTCTTCTCTGCTGAAAAACTATTCTCCCTTTAAAATCACTTACATTATCCACTCTTTGCCTTGTTATCATATACAACTAAATTGCCGGAGGCAATATAGACAGCCCCGTACGAAGTCAACTTTCATAAATTCCTATTTAAACAGCTATATACCGCTATATTTACCTATATTTCACTGTAAATAAACATTTCACAGATAAATATATGCTATTATATAGCTCTATATGCCTGTATATAGCTCAATATAGCTGTATATAGGTATATATAGATGTCCGTATATGGAATCCCTGAAACCCCACACACATAACAAATTATTTCCATGTTAACAGAAACTCTCTAAGTATCATTTTTCCCAAGATATTTCTATTTTACTAAAATCCAATATGGCCGCCGGCAGCCATTTTGTTAGGAGACCGGAAATAGTACCGACGCTTTACATTCGTTAATACCTTTCAAACAAAAAAAATCATGAAATTCGGTCAAAATTTACTCGAGATATTGTCAAAATACTCCATGTTCACTGTACTTCCGAGTAGCCAGATAAGAGCTCACTCCAAGAGACCTAGCTCACGCTCCGGAGAACATAATTTCATTAAAAAAATTTTCCCTGATTGGTACGGTCAATACCTATCTAATAAACTTCTTGTCAGCTTCGACTATTTGTAGTCTGTTCTAACTTTTACTTGACCGTGATAGTAAAATACTGGAGCATTGGCTTTACTAGATTTTTCGGTCCATCATTGGTGGCAAGAATTCAAACACAAATTCTTGAGACGTTTCGCATCTTTATTGATACATCATCAGTCATGTGGGCTATCTGTACAATATCAAAAACAATTTACTTTAGCTAATTACAATATCACAAACTAGTTTCTCAAAACACTTACTATCTAATCCTCACAGTTTTGCTGTGTTGCTGTGTTTGTTTTTGATATTGTACAGATAGCCCACATGACTGATGATGTATCAATAAAGATGCGAAACGTCTCAAGAATTTGTGTTTGAATTCTTGCCACCAATGATGGACCGAAAAATCTAGTAAAGCCAATGCTCCACTATCTAATAAAGCTAAAACAGACGAAATATGTTCAAATGTGGCCGACCTACAAGCAAAAACTGCTTGCCGCCCTGTGCCTGTTCCCCCTTGGTGTGGGTCATCCGATTTCCATAAACTTTTTTTTTGTCGATCGGTATTGTAAATACCTTTTATTTGACGTATCACTTACAAGTTTACCGTTTAAATGTCCGGAGATATCTTCGAAAAACCGTAAAGCACTTATTGGGCCACAGCTCGGGAGGGGTCGATCCAAAATCACTCATCTTCGAACTTAGCCTGTCTTTTGACATTACCAAACGGGAAAAAAAAGAATTTTCAAAATCGGATGCGTTTTACTCAAGTTATCGTGCAGACAGACAGACGGACAGACGGACATTTTTTTTCGAGGATTTGGCATCTCTAGACAACCACAATAGGTTTCCCCTTACTCAGGGAGTCCAATTCGACGCGTTACAAACGTATGCGTAAACCTATAAGACCCCAGTACTTCGTACGGGTCTAAAAAACAGCGTCATTAGGACAATAAATGACAGTTCTGACTAAATAAATAAATAAAATACGACTCACACAGAACACTTCAGCAGGACATCGCATTGAACAATCAGTAACAAGATCGAGCTCAACGTCAGGTTCGGACACTTACAAACAATTCAGTAGATTTTTTCCATGTCAATTTTAATACGCAAAATGTCCACTTCTAAACAAATTGTAAATATTTGACATTTCTTAAGATATTTACATCATTTTGACAGAAATATAGAAATGTCAAACTGAAAAGTTTTTGCTCTAAAAATGGCTAATATTAGCACAAAAACAATTATATTTTAATATAACTGAGGCTAGAAAGTGAATTATCATCGAAATTAAACGTTTTTGTTGGTTTGAAAATACATTTCACCTTGAACCGCTGGTCGTCCCTTATTAACTATGAAATACTATTAAATAACCTAACTCTTAGTGAAAATTCTGAAAATCCAAGTTTTTGAAATGAAGTGCGTCTAATAATAAATTTAATCGTTTAAAATCATTGATTTAAAAGATTCCAGGAAAACCTAAAAAAAAAATCCTTGAAAATCATCAGATATTTTTCCTAAAATTTGTTTGAATAGAATTCGGTCAAGGTAACAATACACTTACGGCGTTTAACTACCCATTTTAGTAACAGTTTGTTCCCCAGCCCATACAATTTTTTCCTTAGTTGTATGGGTGTGGGGAAGCATCTGGTCCAGCTTAACGGACCATCGTTTTGAACTACCCTATAGGGTCCCTCTATTCAGAACAGCGATCAATTTTTGGGTGCATTTTCGGTAAAACTTTATTTTTGTTCAGGGGGGTGTGGAAATTTAGTACGTGTGCTGAAAAAAGCACTTTCCCGCCTAGGTGCAAACCAAGGTTCTGAAAGAACAGGTTAAGACAACTCTGAGTTGATCACGAAGGCGGTGAGACATATATAGCGTCAACGGCTACAAAGTTTATATAAAGTTGCCCTTAACAAAACAAAATTCCGAATTTTCTTTAAAAACATTTTCTTCAATTTGATTTCACACACAGCTGAATTTTTTTATAAAAATAATTTTGACAGACAGGCTTGTATGGAAATCCAACATAACAACAACAAAAAATTGAATTTTCATACAAAATTCAAATTTTTAACGGTCAAAAATTATTTTTATAAAAAAAATTCAGCTGTACTGAGTGCGTTTATCAATTTCGGTGTCAGCCGTCAACTTGGCTGTCTTAACCTGTTCTTTAAGGTGCAAACCTTAACCTTGGTGCAAACAAAATTTTGTGCACAGGACAACTGAAATACACACACAAATAAATTAATAAATCACTTCAAACAATCAAGTATTCTTCCACAATTTGTGAGGGAATTATAAGATTATCAATACATAAGACGGACAATTGAGGCTTGCCGACATTGCCTCTCATGTATCGATATCCTAATTTATCATATGAGCGAAAACGAGACAACAACAGTATTTATCCTTCTAGATAAATAAACGTGACGTCACGACATGGCGCGAGTATGGTAAATATATATGAAAATTCATTCCCGCCTTAGATCGACAGAAGTACGCATTTCAATGCTATCTGCGATCAAAAAAAAGTCGTATTTCAGTTGTCCAGTGCACAAAAATCTTATTGTGAAGTTCGTGTATAAATAGAAAAGCTAAGTTTATGTGAAATTATCGACATCGGCTTCGTCTCGGATCAACAATACTCACACGGTAACGTGACTTTTTGAGTGTTTATCCTAACTATAATTTTTATATACAAATGTAGCATGTGTAATTGCAATTGAAAAAACAGACAACTTGCATACAAATTACGTTAAGCGAAATTGCAGTTACCGAAATAAAACTTTCATCATTTTGGTAATTTAATTCAAATCCAATTGCTTCCACATACACACGTTCTTTTTAAAATGTTAACTTGCATAAGTATGTTAAGCCTGCGAAATGAATTAGATATAAATCGCTTAGAATGACGAAATTTATGCTTTTTAAAGATAAAAGAAACCACGTAGGTCTCAGCAGAGCTTAAAACCTCGATTGATATTTACATACATTCACGTACTTTACAAACTAATTTAGCGAAGAAGAATCTAGATCGTAATAAAAAAATAAATCCTAAACGATAAACGTTCCGGTAAATGGCCTACCAAATAAAATATCTTCTTATCACACGGTCTCCAATTATAATATCTATGGGGTTGTCTTGTTTATTGTTAGGGTGAGTATATTTTATACCATAGCAAGATTAATTGGCTATACTTTAAGAGTGAAAGATAATACGAAACCAAAAGCCGATTTTTTTAAATTAACCTATTCGTCAACGAACTAAATTTTTCTCCAAAAATTTATAACTAATGAATCAAATCTGACCTTTGAAAAGTTCTAATTTTACCAACATTATCATTTTTTCTTACTCATCTCATAATAAACGGACGATCCAAGAATCATTTACATGGACAAGAAAAATATTAGCGAAGGTTAGTGATGGCTTCTAGCGCACTATTTTATAAGAAGCAAACCCAACCTTGCTCAGGACGAAGACACATTTAATCTTTCACAAGCGGCAAGCATACCACCAATACACTGAATCTATTACTTCATACACAATTCAAACAGATTGGTATAAAATCTTTTACTTCAATAATTTTAACATGCTAATTTAAGACAGCTTGGCAGATTTTATTGCTCAATTGTTTATGTTGTTGTCATTAACAGATGAAATATTCGCCTAGTAAAAGTACTTCCATCGGTTATTGTCAACTTTAAATAAATAAAAGAGTAATTCGTGTAAGCTCAGTTCCTTCCGAAGTACTATACACATCAACGTAACGTCACAATTGTGTATCTAGAGGGTTAAAAATCTATATAATCTGTGACTCTTCGCACCAGCATCAGTTCATTTCTTGTGAATTTAATTTCATCACTGGCAACTTCAACTATCAAATGCATTGAAAAAACCTCCTAACATCCCACTGTTGGAATTGAAAAGTCCCTTAAAACTATTGAATTTCGCATAGTTGTTTTATTCAGCCTGCATCTTTTTAAATTGCTCGTTGATGATTAAATCAGTGCTACAGAGATATTTCATTCGGTTGAACATGATAGACTGTTTTACAGGCTACACAAAAACTGGTTCTTTTGAATGAAAATTCGTATTTTGTTGAACAGAAAATTATTTAAGCATTCAGACAACCGCCAAACTCAAATTTTTGTCAAAAATTATGGTAAAATAAAATTTACAAAAAAAAATCAGTTTGATTCGGCAGAGAAAAAAAATTGTATTCCTACATGATCAAACATCTCGGCGTACTTGGAAATTTTACTAATGTCCATTCAGCCACCCAGGAAAATCCCAAACGCATACACGTTTTTTAATTTATAACAAATTACATGGCAAACGATATACAAAAACATAGCATGTACTTATCCTCTCTAAAACGTACGTATATCTGTTTTAAACTCACCCATCAACCCCAACCTATCACATTTTGGTATATTTTTTGTTACATTCTCGTTCGCATATAAACATAACGTAGATGGTGTTTTTATGTGAATAAAGTAGAGACAATCACCCTTTGCATTCTGGTAAAACATGGGTTCGTAATGGTATCGTTCGTTCGCTTTTCCCCTTTAACCCTTCTAAAAATCATTATTTTTACTTATCCACCCTGGAGATAAAACCATTTGGTATGGGGTGGTCATGTACACAAAACTTTTACCATAGTATTTTTGCAATGGTCCAGCAAGAGAGGTTATCAATGGTGGAAGGTGTGGTGGAATGGTTTTTAACTACACACACGTTATACGAACAAAGTTTAGTTTTTAAGCCACCATTATGTTGGAAAGTATGTACATACATATGGTACCATGTGAATACGAATGTAGAAACGTATTATTTAGGGTATGAAATAGGTTGAATTTTGCACAGGGAAAGGCAGCTCTATACATATATTTGTCATCCTATGCATATAGCTGGGTTTTTTGGGCAATATATATATATATGCGAATATATTTGAAATAGAATGATTCGCATAAGGGCAAAAAGTATAGAAATGGCATTTTGGGGGTGAAACGTAGAATAAAGGGATAAAACAAAAACATTTTACGGATTGTTTGGAGAGAGAGAAGGAGGTTTCCACATCACATAAAAACGCAAGTATAAGGATTGTTTGGAACAAAACGCAGACGCCATGAACGAATATGTAGAAATATTTTGAATTATAATGGCTGAAAAGATGGTCGGTATTTTTGCTACATAAGCAGGAATTTACTTAAACGATGTGGAGTATATATCTTTCATGGTCTTGTTGCTTGTCATTAAATGTGATTTATAAGATAATCCATGGATTTGCAATTTTCAAATTATTTTACAATTAATATTAAGTAACAAAAAAACACAACAAATTCTTAACTGATTACAGACTGCCGGAAATGTTTCGCAACTTATTTGTTTGTACATTTTTGTAAATCAACCAAAGGTTTGTTAAAAAAAGCAACCTTTTTTAACCATCCAGCTAACAAGTGAAACGATCAATGACAAATGGTATCTCTATATATGTAGAATAAAACTGTATACCGAAACAATGAAAATGAGAAAAAGAAAAACTGTTGTTGGAAAACCATAAGCTTGGATTTAACGTTGTACATTCGATTTTATAGTTTCACTTATTCGCCTGTTTCGTACTTTTCATAAATCTGAATGGTTTTTTTTGTTGTTTTATTTCGGATGCATTCCAATTATTGTAATTTAGAAGCCGAGTTAGTTCAATTTTCGTTAATTGAACTCGAAACTTGTTTATTATTACAATATTGCCAACTTACATTGCACGTACATTGTTTTGTATAAGTGTTCGTCAATTTAAATGGAATCTTGATTTTTCTGTTAACAAAAATTAGTTTTAAAATCAGAGTTTTAAAAGTCATCGATGTTCCCAGTAAATGCAGCTCTCTAGCAACCGCACACACATTGTTTAGAAAATTAGGAGTCCAAAAATCGTATCCAGTGTCCGCTTGTAAATTTCATTACACTAAATTCAAACACTTCTAAAATGATGAAATTTGCAAGCGGACACTCCTAATTTTGTTAAAAAAAATTGTGTGCGGTTGCTAGAGAGATTCCTTGTACCAGTCAATTAAGTGCTTCCTAGTCTATGATATTTTAGCGTGAAATTTGAATTCGCGAAGGGATTTTCAAATTTTTTGCCAAAATACCATAACCTGAAAACAATTTATTCCATTGACTGTAAGTCATGGGTCGGACCAATACCCTCTCTAGCAACCAAACTTTGTTTTGAAGCAGTCAAAATACCACCTTATTTTGACAGATGTGACACTGACTTTTTTGTAATAGAGTTGCCGTGCTGCGTTTTTTTTCTTCAAAGCAATACCGAGGTCACGCGAAAAAGACCAATTTTAAACTTTATTTCATTTTTGCACACCTGACTGAGCAACTCACAAAAAAGACGTCACAACACAACCACAAATTATTCAATTTCGAACATCGAAAGGGTAACACTAGACTTAATATTTTCAACACAAAAAAAGACAGCGCATTTTAGTTCAATAAGCAAGAAATCTTTTTTTGAATAAAATAGACGGAAGGCAACTATTAAGGTACGAATTTTTAAAGTTACGAATTTATGAGAATCGATTCCCAGGGTGCAGATTATCATATTTTCGTAATTTTAAGAATTCGTAACTTGTCAGTTCTTATGGGACTTTATGCACGTAACTCTCAAGTTAAGTCGTGAATATTTTGAGTAACGATGGTATGAGAATCCAGGCCCAATTGTATGACATTTTTGTAACAATCGCAAAAATGAATAGAGAAAATCAGCCAGTCAAGAGACCTGACCCAACCAAAAGGTGGGGCCTAGTGGGCCTAGTCGACTGGGAACATCGAACTTTAAAAAATCTCAAAAATGTTCCGAATTAAAAAAAAACTCAATCAATTAATTGATCCACGAAGCTTTATCAAAATAAAAAATACACAATTTTCGCCAAAATACGTTCAATTCCAAAAATAGTTAAACGCAAAATAAATGCAATATTTTTGTTAAAATAATACGAAAATTGGTGCGTTATAATCCGTTTTTAAAATCGGTATTTCCTCCGGGGTGACATTAGGCCATACCTGGATGGTTTATATTCATTAGTAAAACCGGTAATAGACTATGCTTAACACTTAATTCAAATCCACTCGTTTAGTGGTATTGTACAAGTACATAGCGCTGCATAAAAAAGCGATCGAATCCGATATTTCAAAATTTTTCACATTCAAGAATAAGATCAAGGTTTGCATCTTTTAATGAGTCTTGTATGCTTCCTACTGCTTCGCTTTCGCCCCATTGGCTTACATTTTTCGGTCACTTTCGGCCCTTGGGCTTAAATTTTTCAACTTTCGTCCGCAGTAGGCAGCATATAAAATTTAATACGTTACTCTTTCGGTCCCCTAAATCAATACGTAAATAACTATTATCGATTGGCATACGCATTTGTGTAATATGTTGAGTTAAATTTTTTTTAAGTACACGACCATGTCTTTAATATTGTACTCAGTGTTAGTTCGAATTAAAAGTCGGTCTTATCCGTACGTCAAAGTGACGTTTTAAACGTCAAACGAAAATAAATGTGCGAAATGGTTGCAAACTTTCTTATTTTTCCTTAATTTTACTTCTCTAATCCCAAGTAGCATTTCAGAAAAAATAACTTATTCGTTAAAATAACGTTGTAGCAACGTTGCCACAACGGTTGTGCAACCGTTGTTGCCCGGTTATAGTTTAACCTACGTCAATTAACCGTTGGATAACCGTTAAACAACGAAAAAGTTAAAAATTATAGTTGCTCTACCTTAAATTTTTAACTTTTTCGTTGTTTAACTGTTATCCAACGGTTAATTGACCTAGGTTAAACTATAACCGGGCAACAACGGTTGCAAAACCGTTGTGACAACGTTGCTACAACGTTATTCTAACGAATAAGTTATTTTTTCTGAAATGCTACTTGGGATAGAATTAAGGAAAAATTAAAAAAAATGAGAAAGATGAAAAATGCCAAAAAAACAATACATAACTTTGCACACAATCGATCATTCACACCCAAAATTATGCACTTCGAATTATAATGCACTTAGAACTGATACACAATGAGTGTATGATATATAGCATTTTGAGGTCGAACGTTCCGTTTCAGAACTAGTTTTTGACAAATTGAGAATGGTATCCAGAGCAATAATTGATGCATGTCTCAGAATTTTAATTATCAAAAAGGTATGCAGTTTCAATAGCTGTTTTTGAACGAAATGAAAATTATTTTACTCACACAGCACCTTTAAATGTGTATTACTTCATAGACGTGAGAGGTAAAATATATTTCCTAGGGGCTCTGTGAGTAACATACCTTACATTAATGTTAGGAGCTTTGTATTTCGCCTTGTGTGGTTGCATCCCTGGCCTTCGGCTCGAGCTGCAAACCCCACACTTAAATAAAAAAAAATCGAAACAAGGACGTAATCTACAATATTATATTTATCACCAAAGTTGCGCGCGTTACAACTCGCCGAAATTTCTTAAAATCTACCGTCTACAACAGATACCTAAAAAACTATTTATACAAAGGAATTAAATTAAATAAGTTCTGTAATTTTGTCCCAAAACATGAAAAAACCTAAAACATTGTTACACGCACGGAATTTCGAAAACCGACACGTTTTCTGTTTCTGTGTTTTACTTGAGTTTTTGATTTCTCCGTATAAAAATACATTCAAAATTCACAAAAAAACAGTAAACCACAAAACAGCCAATGTGTCGGTTTTCAAAATTCCGTGAGTGTACAATGTACATGATTCATTTTTCTTCAAGTCTTTTTCTGACGCCACATTTTGTCGTCTTTCGACTGTAGAAGTGAAAACTGGAAATAATGTGAGAAACCGTTTGACGAAGACCCATTGTTCTTGCTTTTGTTGTTTTGCTCCCTTCAATTTCTTTTCACTTTGGAACATTTTAAACAATCAGAGAAAACTTGGGAGACGCTCGTATTTAGATATTTTGCCCACTTGCTAATTGTTAACTGACGTGATTTGTTTAGAACAAATGACTGAAACTTGAAAGACGGTTGCAATGGAGTAATGAAAATCAATTCGAGAAATACTGTAGATACGCATAGCAACGGGAGTTTGACATTTTTTTTTACTCAACGCAGTGTGCGTCCTGGGAGATAACACGTACGGTACTTCGTTGCGTCGATTCTTATTTGTCGATTTTTCGCTTTGTTGAGTAAAATAGCGTATGCACCTCTACCCAAAATGTTTGTTTTGACGATTCGGATTATGTACGATGCCTTCGACTCTGTACATAACTTCCAAATCGTCAAAACAAACATTTTGGGCAGAGGTGCATAAGCTACTATTGTTTTCAGGCCTTTTCGAATTCGAATAAATGATGGAATTTGTTTATGTACTGTCCGTTTGACAAGAGGATCACCACGGTTCAGCAGGGGGTTTTGAACATTTGTTTTTTACACGTTGGCACACGTGCTCTTGTCAGATTCAAGATTCTTTTTACGAAGGTTACGCTGATTATACTTTGTGAAAAAGGCCAATACCTTGCAAATATGTCACATCTTGGACAGAATTTGACACTGCAATATCTGCAACATTAAAATACTAAATGTTCGAAACCCCCTGAAACCCCGTGCTTCCACCTACGTAATATACACAAACTAGGTGAGCCAATCTTAATTTATTGTATTAAAATGTCAAACTTGCGAAAGCCACGCAATTTGATCGATTGATTCGTTTCCAACATCATAATTTCGTAGTTTTCGCAAGATTTACATTTCAAAACAATTGGAAACAAAAGAATTTTATGTCAAACTCGCATCGCTATGTGAATCAGCATTTGGTGTTTGTAAAAATCAAGTATCGTGATCTTAATTGATGCTGTGGACACTAGCTCCTGAAACAGAAACTCAATTTTCAAAAATTTTCATGAACAATTTCTTACTAATGGCTACAAATATTTTTGAACTGTTACAGTTACCGTTACAGTAGAAAAAATGCATAAACTATATTAAAGTTTTCAGATTTTCCTGTACAGGTAATGCTCACTGCTCAGAAATCTTCCCGGCATCACCTGAAGCCTGAATTTATTCTATGTATACTGATTTACACCCTTGCTTCGACATTCTTATGTCACTCGATATAATTTAGCTTGTTTTCGAAGCTTGGAAAATATTCATATGTCACAATGGCGGAAGAGATCGTCTATATCATCCGAAAGTCAGTTATGCGGAATGGCACTCTAACTCTTGCAAGCTACTAATGGGAAGTTTTGCGCAACAGATGTGGAAACTACATACCAGATGCAAAGCCGGTATCTACACAAACATATCAAAAAATAGCTAATTTACGGTAATCTGACATGGCTTCACTTTTGGCGTCTTTACAACGAAAAGATTGTTTTTAAAATTGTACAGTCAGCTTTAACAGCGCAAATCCGTACGACTTCTCTGGAATCGTAAAGCGAATATAACAATCTCTATCACTCATTTCGCAATATCGTCTTGTTTAGAATCCGGTTGAAATTGTTGAAATTCACGCCATAAGTGCGCTTCAGAATTTGAATTTTGGTTAGTGGATGAATCAATGAAATGATTGTTTTTATCGCAGTGGGAAATGAGAATGCTTTAACGTTGCGTTTGCCCTTGTTACTTTTGAATTTTGAGCGAACTTACGGCAATAGGTGAATTATGATGTCATTCAAATTACGAACATATGCCCTTAAAATGAATTTTTAGGTGAAAACGCACTTCAAGCAAAAGTGTTCATAGTCGATCGACAGCCGCCAAATAGAGTACTATTTTGTATGAAATAGTTTTTTACAGTGTTTTACAGTTGTATGACACACACTGACAAAAAAGTTCCGAAAAACTCAGCTGTTGCAGGTAATTTTGTCTCCAGGTAATCTACATTATCTGCCGCAGCTGTATTTTTTGTATGGGGCGCTGTGGCAGCTATTGTAGATTACCTGCAGACAAAGTTACCTGCAACAGCTGAGTCTTTCGAAACTTTTTTGTCAGTACACTGTCAAGTTTCAGTACCATATTTAGAGTACCACTCATGCTTGACGTGCGTTGGTGTAAATGAATTGAAAGCAGCTCCGAATCCGATGACGCGACGCCCGTTCCGTAATAATATCCCCACATCCCATATCCCCCCGTTCCGTAATAATTGGCGTAATGGTTTGTACACAATAATTGAATTATTGAAAACCAGCCCGGCATAAGTTCATCAATAAAAAAAAGTGTTATTATAGATAGACTGATACAACGACAATATTAAACTAAAAATGCGAGGTCAACCATGGTTTTGAAAGAACAGATTAAGATACCTCTGAGTTGATCATGACATGGCACAAAAGTTTATTTGTGGCATTACACTGAAAAATTGGCGACTTCCTGAAGAATAGGTGAGTTCAAGAAGAATCGTGGACTACTCACCTATTTTTCAGGAACTCGCCGTCTCTTCAGAAGGTCTTCAATTCTTGTGTCGATTTTTCAGAGAAATATTTGTGGCTCGATAGGTTTATGAAAGTTTATTTAAAAATTTCAACTTTACAAAAATAGTATTTTACATAGCTAGGGATAAAAAGATGGAAAATAGAGTTTTCGCGGGAATTTTATTGATCCGAGGCGTAACGGAGGTCAATAAACACATTAAAAACTAGAGTTTTCATTTTTATACCAAGTTATGAAATGGATTTTTCATACCTAGGACCCGAAAAGTGCGACTTCATCGCACTTTTTCTCCGTCCAATATGAAAAATACTATTCGTACCAAGGGCTAAAAGTCTTTTTTAGCGAATTCGATTCCAGACCTCGCCTTCGGCTCTGTCTGGAAACTTCTCACACGCTAAAAAAGACTTTTAGTCCTAGGAACGAAATGTACAATTATGCCACTCAGCATCATAATATGCAAATTTGCAAATTTTAGACGCTTCTGTGGCATAAAACGTTGTATATAACTCGATGCAAAGTACTTTATTAGTCCCACGATGTGTATTATGCGGCCTCGTGTCTAGAGCCTAATAAAGAACATTGCACCTTGCTTGCATAAATTACTATTATATGTCTCTGTGAGGTAAGACATACATTATGCATCAGCTCGGAGAGGGAGTTTGGGTTTATCTTTGCATCGGCACATAAAAAAAATATTTTCTTCAAGTTGACTGTTTACACAAAATATAACGCGTGCGTTTAACTACTGATGTGGCTGTCATACCCTGTTTTCTCAGAATCTTGAGATTAACACCTCAAGCGATTTTCGACAGTTGCACACTCGTCTTTGGATGTTTGTTTGGGTTGGCTAAAATCGTCGCTGGTACTAATACTGAATGGAATGCGGATTTTCGACAATTTTCGTGGTGCCTAATTAATGATACGATCCGTATGTTATTTGTTACTTCAAGGCTCAAATGCGACCTGCTATTAACACGAGATTACGTACTTGCTTGAAAAATTTGTTGCTTTGACAGTAGGAAGTTTCTAGCGGGAGGCGAAGGCATTTTACATGATTTCCATTGTCATCACGCAACCATAATCACACCATTGTGCAAGGAATAAAATCCCTGCACAGTTCTTGTAGTATAAATTAATTTACTATGCTGGTGCATGTAACAAGGCTATTACATGTATAGGCAATAACCTTTACATCACTCGCATAGTAAAACGTCGTACTACACACGGAAAATAAAGTGATATCTCGTATCACGATGAGTAAAAGTACCTCGGGCTGCCGCCCTCGGATACTTTTTCTCATCTGGATACGAGATATCACTTTACTTCCCTTGCATAGTAATAGTACATTACTATGCAAGGGAAGTAAAGTGATATCTCGTATCCAGATGAGAAAAAGTATCCGAGGGCGGTAGCCCGAGGTACTTTTACTCATCATGATACGAGATATCACTTTATTTCCCGTGTGTAGTATAACGTTTTACTATGCGAGTGATGTAAAAGCTATTGCCTATACATGTAATAGCCTTATTACATGCACCAGCATAGTAAAATACTATTACTCAAAAACGTTATGTGATTTTTCTTAACGCTGTAAGATACCTCACGTCACAATGTGACAATCACAATGAATGAATTATGGAAATGGCTTCTAGAATGTGTGTGTGTGTGTATATCGGTTTCGGACTGCTGAGCTTAATACCATTGAACATTGTTGCATCATTTGTTCCATTGATAAGATATTATTCATAATTGATCCATCGTTTTTCCCATCGATATGACTATTTTTCTGTTATAAAGGTTTCGAAATCAATATTTCATTCATCAAACCTTTTTTATTCGAGATTATATACACAGAATCCGATGAATACTTTGTGTATAACATACATAATGTATTTGCTATACTCAATACATTTCGTCGTTGTAGCTATAAGTATTACGAAAGCTTGTAGCAATACCAAGTATCACATGAAATCATCACATTCCTATACTCAATACACATGTTATTTTATATAATTTTCTCCAAATGTTGCCGGATCAGCGGCGTTCAGATTTTTTTTTGAAATCCGCGAAAGTGTTCAAGGTCGCACTCTCAAATTCCGATGTTTTTATATGCACGTTTTTTTTTATGTTAACATAATTGACATATCCCGAATAATAAACAAATAAAAAACAAATTAATTAATATAATTTTTTTTTTTTTAAACAAAACAACAGAAAAAAATCAATCTATGAATGAAGTTTACTACACGCAATGAATGCATTGCAACATAAAAGTATATTATACACAAATCGTTTTCCCTCTTTTTTTTGAAACTTTTTTTTTCATTTCATTGACTATATAAATATTTATTGATTCAATACATTTTTCAATACTTTTTTTTACAATTTTTCGTTTCATTAAAAAAAAGCAAAAAAAAAAAAATGATTTGATGCAACAAGTGGTTGTGTATTTCGGTGTACAGTATTTTCCGCAATTTATTAAATAATTTGTTAAAGAGAACTGCATATAAACTGATATTTTTCCCTTTTCAGCACTAGTACAAATTTTGGACGTTTGCTGAAAAAAATCAAAATGTATCTTGTGCAAACCGAGTGTCACAATAAAAAAAAAAACAATTAAAAATATTGGAAAATTTTCAAACTTTAGATGCCTCTAAATCATTGTATAAATCTCGGTGCAAAGTACTTTATTAGCCTAGAAAAGGACTTTGAACTCAATGTCAGAAATTACCATATGACTGTAATGTCAAAATATTTATAGTTGGTACCCGTGTTTCAGTATCTAAATTGAGTAAATTTACACACTTACAGATCATTTGAAGTAGATGTTACATATTGTAGTGCTACACCCATCAATTTGTAAATTGACAGGTCCGTGCGCAAATCGATAGTTTTGCACAAAAATAATGAATCTTTTCACTAAAATTGTGTTAATTTGTGGTAATTCTGAGGTTGAAGTAGACAAAATTATATTGCTAACACGTTAGTTAATCGGGGTTTTGCGCACATCTAGTGTGCAAAAAAACCCCATTCACTAGTTAGCAAAATAGCTATTCTACAGAAATTACTCAATAAAAATACCTGCGATGAAAATTTAATCAAGCAATCTACTCACATTGTACTGTACATTTACAAATTCGAGTGAATTTTGTTGATCCGAGGCGCAGCCGAGACTTTTCATCTTTTTATCCCGAATTATATAATGGATGCTTTGGACGTCGTAACTAGTGCTTGAAATATGAAAAGTACGGTTTTCGACGCATGTAGCATGTAAAATTAGGCCTGCTCTGAATCCGGGGAGTGTGGGATATTGGGCTTAATATGCGTTTTTCTGGTCCGGAAGGCTTAAATATTAGACCCGTATCTTTTTTTAGAATTTTAAAAAATAGTTTGGGCATGGGGAGCAAGGCGTTTGTACAAATGTACGAAACCGTTGGTTAGAAGAGAGGAGAATGATGGTTCATATCTTTTTTACTCTTCTAACCAACGCTTTCGTACATTTGTACAAATGCCTCGCTCCCCATGACTAAACTATTTTTTAAAATTCTAAAAAAAGATACGGGTCTAATATTTAAGCCTTCCGGACCAGAAAAACGCATATTCAGCCCAACATCCCACACTCCCCGGATTCAGAGCAGGCCTAATGTAAAATACATATAGTACACAAAAAGATCTTTCTAAATGTGTTACTGCCTTTGTGATTAAGTCAGATATGAGCTGTACATTCCTTTCAGAATTTTCATTGACGCTACCTAGTGCTTCTTTAACTGCTTGGACACGCATTGTATGTGGCGCCACCATAAGCAAATAATTAGAAATAACCACTTGTATGTCAATGATGCCAATCGACAAAATCAAAAGTGAAACTGAATTCGTTGGTTCAATTGAATGTGGGAAGTAAGTAGGATGTAAAAGTAATGCTCTTTTACAAGGGAGAGAAAATGGACTTTCCGTCAAGCATTTAGAAGTTTAAAAAATTAATTTTTATTGAAAGAAATTTGATACATACGGCGCTGTGTGTAAGGCCAGTTACTTAATAATTCAATAATTCCTGTTATCATTTTAAGTCTTAAGTATGAAGACGAATAAGTAGTGTGACCAGCTGGTAAGCAAGCTGAAATTTGTTAACATTAACTATATGCACGTTCGGAAAAAATGTACAAAGTCATACATTTTAACTATACTTTCTTACAAATAAACACACGGCTTACAAAATACTTATGAACAAGAAATTGACATCTATAATCCGTTTAAGCAATTTTATCAATTGTTTCTGAATTAAATTTTTATAATTGGCTATTACTAGCGAATGGGCTTTGATTTTTACCATAATTAAAAGGAATAAGCTTCACAACAAATCCAACCCTCACTGTCCAGCTCACTCCCACAAAGTCTCGTGTTAAGCAAAATTCATGGTATGATCCGTAGAGGACGAAAATAAAATGTGTTCCGAGAAATGAAAAATAAGTCACTCTGTTGTGCTATCGTCATAAAATTAACCAAAAAAAATATATAAATGGGAATCAGGCTCCCACAGTGGATAAAAAATGATGCAAATTTATTGTCCACCAGTCTGTATGAAAGGACCATACACACGAAATAAAAAAAATAACCGGATTGGAATGAACTAACCGTTTGAAAGGCTTGACTTAAACTAAAAGATAAGACTGGTTTCCGGAACTGATGGTGAAAGGTAAACTCAATTAAAGGAATCTTATCAAGAGTTGAAATAATTGGCATTCCGATAGGTGAAGTTTGACAGTCGATAAATTGTACCTGTTACAGACGGCTGTCATCGACACGACAGCAATAATAAACGACAAGCTTCAACTAATGTGGTCTTATAAACCAAAAAAGCGTGTTCAAAACAAATAAAGTAAAAGATTTCTGAAATCAATCTTTGAAAATATTCGATCTAATGAAGTAATAGATTAAATAGTAAAACTATGACAGGTTAACTCGTCGAATAACTGGTGCTTTTGTGGTTAAAAAAAACTAGCCTTGCCACAGTCGTACCCTTTCAGATCGAACTGAAAGTGGTAATTTAAATGGACCTACAGTGACCATTAATGGCCAGATTTGTATCGAGCTCCTCGCCACAGTCGTACCACAAGTTTATCGAAATAAAGGAATTGATCGCTGAAAAACAGTGATTGACGAAAGGAAATTTAGAATTTGATCGCAGTAGAAGGAAAACATTTCTTAATATTTTTGGAAAAGGAAAATACTTTTTTTGATACCAACATTGAAAAATGATACTTTCGCCCCGCATATGAGGGGCGAAAGTAAAAAAATGCATCCCACGGGGAGAAAGTACTTAACGAAGAGCGAACGCAACTGAACGAACAGCGAAAGTGACTGACGTCACAGAAAATGAGAGAAATGAGTCGAGTTGTCAACAAAATCCGCTCATATTATGCAGAATACTTTGATCAAAATTGTAAAACACTGTGCGCCAGTGTTCTTATTGAAATTAGCATACAAAGTTGATACTTTTTGTTACTGAATGATTTGTTAGTTATATCTTAATTTTTGTGTGTGTTATTGTTGTGATGGCTAAATTATTAAATTATTCATATACCAGGGGGCTGCCGCCCCCTGGACCCCCGCATTTTCTGGCTAAATGCCTTTTTATTTCAACATTTTGTTGCGATGTTTGCGATACGTATCAATTTTCAATGTTGGTATCAAAAAAAATAGTATGAACGACTCGGGGCAAAAGTAAAAAAATTCAACCTGTGCGATTAGAGCCCTTGCCTTCGGCGCGGGCTCCAACTCTCGCACACGGTTGAATTTTTTTACTTTCGCCCCTTGTCATTCAATGTACTATTTCGTATCTAGTGGTCAAGTTTTCAAATTTAATAATTCTGCAATCGAATTTTCTTTTTCCTGCGATCAATTCTTTGTTTTCCTTCGATCAATTTATCTTTTTCTTGCGGTCACTTTTTAGAATTATCAATTTAAATACTTCCCCAAATTTATCTATGAGAGTTCAATTTGTCAGCTTCGATCCAACGGGGCTTGAGTAAGTCTACTTACCGCTCACTACTGTAGATGGTTGGGAGTAAAAAGGAAAGTGAATTTTAAATTCACGGAAATGAATTAGATATAACTTTTCCTTGAATTTAAAATTAAGGATAATCATGAAAAAATTCATGAAATGAAAGAAAATCACGGTTAATTAGCTTTACTTCGCAGTAAAATTGGACGTGTGTGAAAAAACTATTTGCGCTTCGAGCGGCGACTGTTAATTGTGTACACGACTGAAAACATTCATTCCAACCAAAGCACCTAGCAGGGTAATAGAGGTTTTAACACGTCAAATGGAGCAGTATTTTGATACCAATAATACCATTAGCAGTCTTAATGGTAATTTTGCAGTGACATTAAGAAAAAAAAGGTATGGAAATATTCGCATACTATTCTATTTTTGCTATTATCCTGCTAGGTGCTTCGTTCCAACAAATGATTTTTCAACTTTGACACCAAAAAGAGCAATGAAAAATAATTTTTTTTATTGATCCTTTAGCGATATTAAGTATTTAACGGTCCTAAAGATTTGATTTTACTTTAAGTTGGACCGATTTAAAATAAGTTGTCAGAAAATTAATATTGTCGTCCCTTCCGACGCATCTACCAAAAAATTATACTTTTCGAAATATCATAAGAACAATAGAAAAGTGTACTACTGCTTCTATGACTATTTGAAATTGTACCATAAGTGATTATTGAAATCGAATCTGCGAACTGTTTAAATACTTTTTGTAAAAAAATAATCTCACACCAACACTTTGGATGCCATAAATTTACGAGATGAATGCGAGTACAACAATGAAGGAATTGTCGATATAATACGCAAAGGATTGACTAAAGAGGGAATTTTGTACAAATGTTGTCGCATAGCTACAGCAAACATCTCCAAAAAATTAATGCTTAAAAGTGTATGTTGTATTATATACTCCCGCACGAAATGGAAAAGCTTGATAAATTCTCATTATTATACCCACATACTCAATAGCATTTTATTCGAAGCATCCGCAACAAATGCAAAAGTTCATCCATTCGACGATAGATGTCGAAAACCGTTAATGATTTTTTCCGTAGGTTTTATATATATAGTGTGTAGAAAAACGAATAAAAAAAGTCGCGACGTTAAATTTTTTTCCGCCAGCGAGGACTATGCGAGGACTATAAGTGCAATCGTTTTTAGCTTTTTCAGTGCGAAACATTTTTTGTCCCAGTGTGATGTGTTTGATGCAGGACCGTTTAAATAGAGGCTTAGGTGAGTTATTGTTCATAAATTTGCTATAATTATTCACGTTATTATGATTTCGATAAGCGAAATTTTAAAAATTCGCAGATATGTTCCTTTTTGCGTAGACTTTAATTGTGTATAAATACAGTGAATGGTTATTAAGTATACGACAATTTGTTGAAATTAAAAATGGCTACTTTCGTTCAGTGTAATACGTAATTATTGTAGGATGAAATTGTCGAATTTTGTTCACAAAAATAATATTTGTTATGCTATGGAGTTATTATATGGTGCTATGCTATATACTTGCCTCCGTCTTCCATAATTATTATAATTATACTCATACAGCCGCCGGGTAAAGCTTAAAACATGCAAAGCACTAAGCAAACACAAGACGAAAAGTGTTTTTATTATCTGTAGTTTTACAACCTTTTACAAGCATGGAATTATTTGAAAGCATTTTATTGATAAGCGAATAAGTATTCAGGAAGCATTATGTTTAGGAAGTTATTTATTATTTACATGAGGTACCATGCTGCCGAGTGTTGAGTATCGTTGATTCGTTGAATATAATACATATCGGGGTATCACAATTACTATGTTGGATGGGTTGACTGACTACATCCTGCAATGAAAGAAAAACAATTATTGATATTCGTTTTACTACAATATGGCTAATTTAACTTATAAGAACGTTTGTCTAACTATTTGTCTTTACATAAATATTGAATTAACATCGGAATTGTAATTCTAATAGTTTCATAAGTTCATTGAGAACAGTATACAGCGACTGACTAGATCTATGATTTAGTTGGAGGTATTGTTTTAGATAAAGTCATTTCGAAGTAAAATCTTCAGTCAAATTTTGATAACGATAACTGGCATCAACCTAATAGCAGAGTATAACTTTTGCTTGTTGATCGTACAAAGTGAACTGAAGTACTGATGCTTTATTACCTAACAGGTAGTTAAACCATAGAAGAAGGTTGTAATAATAACTAACAGTTGACGCGGCTTTTTGCCAGCGGCGCGAATCTACTTCCTTACACATCCATTAATTACTCAGGTTATTGGTATCTTTTGACCAGGATTACCAATCAACATCGTGAAAAGCGGCGAAGAATTTTCTCAAACTGTTTGAAGATCTACTTGCAAAGCTATGATAACGATAAACATAAAGGACCAACACATTCAATTAGATTTATACTCGTAGCCCCTTTTTGAATTTAAAAAGTGAATTCAATAGGTAAGATTTTCCACCAGATGATTGATGGGAACTTTCTAGTAATAACAGCAAAAAATTTATAAAATTAGTACAGTTGATAGAGAGAGGTCGCATAAATTATAAAACCCTTGTAATAAATAAGACTGATTCCACGTGAACGTCCGACCCATCAAATCTCCTTTCCACAGCAACTTTCAAAGTCAAAAATTACGGACATTGATTCATAAAACTTGTGAATTTTCAATCGAGATGTAGCTCACGTAGATCATATTACATTCTCAAAAGAAAATGTGAGGGATGGCGCTGTCACATGGAATGAATCGACTATATTTATTATCATCTGGCTAATGGCGGCAACTCTTTACATTAAGTTGAATATCCCGAAATATTCTAAACGATTGCAATGAAAACGAATGCATAAAGTTTCTTGTAAAATTCAACCCTTCCGTTCGTAATTTTGTATTCATCACGCATCCACTTGCGCACAATCGTTATCGTGAAAAGAGATTTTCCATTTTCCCTTTTCCATGTGTAATTATATTTTTCGACAAATTTGGTTGTATGAGTACAAGCTAGAGCGAATGCGATTTTATACACTCTCCATAGGATGTAAAAATTAATTTAGCATATTGGACTTTATTTCTGCGACTGCGATACACACATATTTACCATGCCATGCCATTTACACATGAATTTCTATTTGTTATAGAATCTGCGTGAAGCGAGTTTATGTGGCATGGAAAATTTTCTAATTCCAAATGTGTAGTAGTGGCTTTGCAATTTATAGAATGTTTAAACCATCCACCTCAAATTTATTTAAATAATCAATGGTGTGCAAAATACACATCATAATGATATATGATTACCGGGCATCTGTTATAGCAACGACATCAAAAATTGTTTTAATTGTTGAAGAGCTTTCGAAGACATACATGTTTTTGCGTCTTGTTATCTGCGAAAGAAACAAAGGATGACCAACAACGAAACTGGTGATATGGGTAATGCACAGCAAATAGTCATTTAATACTATTCGCACCCTGCTGTATCATTTATTATTCCTTGTGTAGTACAAACGGGAACAAAATCAGAATTCATTTTTCCTGTACAAAATAATTGCCACATTCCACGACACATTACTGACTATTACTAATAGAAATAGCACAGTCTCCATAGTATACTTCATTCAAACAAAACAGTGCCAATAGCACCAACCGAAATATTGATTTTATGCACGCCAGCACACACAAAAACGAATAAAATCAATCGTCCACGACAGATACGTAAATAATTGCCGAAGAATCTGATAGTAGTTTTCGCTTGAAGAAAGAGTAAAAATAAAAGAAAGAAAAAAATGCAGCTTCATACGAACTCTGAATGCAAGCAAACATTGAATCATCGAATGTCGATGAGGAATTACACTTCGATCAAAATGTGACGAATCACTATACCAGTGATCACTGTGATGCAATGGATAAATGGAAATTGATATTATTGTCGAGTGATTCGTTGTGGTTTATTGCCTTTTTTACTCTTTGAGAATTACCATATCTCCAAGTATGTGTAACCATCATGGCATGAAGATCTGGTACTAGATGTCATCCTGTGGTTGAGGTTTTTCATGGTTCAAACACTTCATCAATTTCAATCTATTAAAACTTAGATTTTTCTCGGGGTATGATACAAATTCTTCCTGTGGGAATTGTGTAACTTTACAAACGTTTAAAATACATTCCTTTTTCCTCAGTAACTAGACTAGATTAAATTTTCAGTTTTATCGATGAACTATGTAATGTAATATACAGTGCAACAAATTTATCGCAATTTTATTAGCTGCGCGGGTACACACCACTTTTAATAATTGCATTCACAAAATAATTCACCACATCATCATGGCAACGATAATTTTTTGTAAGAGAAGTGAAACCGCCATGTTATCATCAAATGTGGTGTGTCACATCGTCATCCGCGTGACCTCCACAAACTTACAGCTTTGCGTAAAGCCCCGCTACTGTAGCACATCATGACGAATGATATATATACCTGCCAGCCGCCAGCCATTTTAGACGTCCACTACGTATACTATACGTCCAGTGCGTTTACTTTTCTGTACCTTACAAGCTACAAGCTTTCTTTTTGTTAAATTCTTAGAACTACATAGTATTGTTTGATATCAACAGTTCAGGAAGTGCAGGTAAATGGAGTCTGTTATACAATTTTATCGAGTCATTTGCTTACTAGCTTTCACTCTCTTTTTTGTGTTTTGTTAGTTTATGTTAGTAAACTGAAGTTTGTCACTAGCACGTTTCCATTATGATTAAAAATAAAGTTTCTATCAATTAGCCTGCACTGATGATTGAAAAACTAATTAATCAAGTTTCATCTACATAGCTTTTTCGATTTGTTTATT
Source organism: Bradysia coprophila (assembly GCF_014529535.1). Classification (NCBI taxonomy): domain Eukaryota; kingdom Metazoa; phylum Arthropoda; class Insecta; order Diptera; family Sciaridae; genus Bradysia; species Bradysia coprophila. The sequence goes on from NW_023503370.1 coordinate 1,059,511, forward strand.
TGATTAACCAAGAGAGCGATAAAAACAACATTTGGAACGGGCAACATAAAATTGTTTAAAAAATGAACGCGATTTGTTCCGTTCCGATGTTGATCGGAGGATAGTTTTCCTTGTAATTCTTCGACTTTTATGTTTACTTTTTGTCGAAAGAGAAACAAAAATTGGTATGGTGTCCTATGTGTGTACCATGATGTATTTGCACACAAAAAATAGAGTTGGATGTGTACGAATACGTATATGTTTCAGTGGACATTTAAATGTGTACGGAATGGTAATGGTTACAAGTACTTTCTGAGCCAGTCAGTGGATATTTCTCCTAAATCGGGTAATAAATTTTACCGAAAATTTCTTTCCTTCTGGAAGAGTGTTGTATGTGCTGTATTAGAATCCAGTACATTTTCGGTACAGCTCAAAGTTATTACTCGTTCCACAAAATTATAAAGCTTGATGAATGAGCTGGTGCAGAATGTATGTAGAAAATGTGTCCCTAAAAATTATTGTTATTAGTCTGTAGTCCGTAGTCGGTACACCATTTGCCGACAAAGATGAAAAAAAATGGAAAAACGCAAAATGGAAATGTTGTCTTAATTGCACGCAATTCTGTACGGCATGAAAACCTTTCTATTTGTCTTGACTAATTAACATTTTTCTCCTCATACGCTTTAAGCCATATAATTTAAATCTTCAACGTGAATGTACTCGGGTAAATTAACATTTTAATACCGAAGATGTGTTTGCCATCAACATATGAGTCAAAAAAAAAAGAAAAACAAAAATACTTATGTATAAATATGTACATTTTACATACTCGTTTAATAGAAACGTACATAATTCACATATATAAAATAATATTCCTGCGATGAAACGTTTAATGAACACCATAACATTGTATGAGAGACAGAAAATAATATATTCCGTACTCTTAGTTTTCCTCTGCAGAGGCAACATTTGCATAAAATTTTGTCCACCCACCGCTTTGTATAAAACATCAGGGACTATAATGGGAATAACTCTAGCCATCTAAGTCTATACTCTTTCCTCTAATATTCTGAACCAAATAAAACCAAATAGCTCTCGAGTCTTTACGATCCATAAAGTTTTGCTTGGTTTTAACCCTACATGCCAAATAGAAAGGGTCCAACAGATTAAAGCCAAAATATTCTCCAAATGAATATCTCTACACAATTCTAACATTTATTATACTCCTGAATGTGAACAGATACTATATAGTATTACAGCAATCTGTACATTAGCGTTACGCCAATCTACATAACATGCCCGCATATACATAAACATTCATATATATGTAGAACCATATTATATGCTTTCAAAATACCCTCAATCTATAACATAAAGCTAGAGATATGAAGTACTTATATTTTCCGAAGAGTGAGGAAAATTTCAGCACATTAGGCAGTAATGACTTTTGGTTCAAATAAAACATTGTACAAATACATATTTGCTTACAATTTCTATACCATTTGGAAATCTTCAGTGATAGAACTGAAAATGAATTCATTAATTGCTCTGTGTTTAATTGTTTTTCTCTAAATGAGTTCGATTTGTTTTTTTTCTTTACTCATTATCATAAGTGTTTGTACGAGAGAACGGCGGACCGTAGAAGGTGAGATTTAAGCATTATAATTTTGATGTTTAACTAGCAATTTATTTTTATTAATTGATCAATTATAAAATTAAAAAGTTAAGAAAAAAACGCGAAACCTTGTTATTTGTTACGTAGTTATGTAATCTACTAGATTTGGAGAATATTTTTTCATTTTCCTCTTTATATCTAGATCGACGATCGACGTAAAGTAATATAAAAAAAATCAATTGTATCACAACAAATCTATCTTAGAAATGTTTTTCTGATTTGATTCCCTTTTCTGCTTCTTTAACCTTATACTTATCTACTATGCCTTGAAGTACTAGATTTAGTTGAAAATCGTACATACAGTGAACGTAATTCTATGCACATGCGAAATCTAGTACTTCAAAAAGTATGAAACATTGAAAAACACTGATAGTGACATGGTCTATTTTTGGAAAATTGATTTGAATTTCCTAAGAAATTTGTTTTGGTACATTTTGGACAATCTTAGGAAATTTTATAAAATCTCATCGAATTTTGTAAAATATCAGAAAGTTCAGTGAATCAATTTTCTAAAAATAAGCCCTGATTGAGAAATTCTGAAAAAAGTAATAATTAGAAAACGCATCTGTAAATGTTCGTGTGAAATGGCGACACTGTCCACGTAATGCTTAAAATGTCTATACCTGATTATGTTGTGTATATAATTTTTTTATTGACATTAGTAGAGGGCAGCGCCATGATTAAGAATCACATAATATTAAAATCGAGTGTACGGCAAAATTTTGAGATAGACGAATTCTTCTTTGTTTGGGACCTAGGTCAATTTTTTTTTGCTCTAAATTTGTATTGCTCAGTTAGCCTAGAGTCTCACCTTTCCAACGATACCAAACATGCTGTGTTTGAACATGGTCAAGTAACTTTCTTCCAAATTTAAGGGATTATGTGTTTCTTAATCGCGGGCTGCCCTCTACTAATATCAATAAAAAAAATGTTAGGTATGGACATTTTGAAGCTCACAGTGTGCCGCTCGTGCTCAAAGTTTGAAAAATAAAGGTTGACCAAACTTTTACTGAGGGGAAAAACCATTTAGAGCTTCATTGATACTGTATGAATAAATATTAGACGTGTAGCTTTCTACGCCCAGTCCACCCGTCGAAGCCTATGTTTTGGTCTCAAGATGTAGAAAATTCGCTTGTCAATTGTCCTGTTCGACAATCCAAAAAATATTACAAAATATATGCATCATGGAGCATATTACCCGAAAATTCAATGTTCAGCGCACGGTGGCTTAACTTACTGTAATTTTTCATTTATTTAAAACTGAGCCACATCTTTCCACATTGTTCTAGAATATTTTTTTTGTCCGACATGATTCTAATCGATAATATGTTCGTTCACATACATTCGTGAAAAACTTTTCGTTTCATGTACTAACGAGCAATTAATTGAAGGACATTGTTGATTTTATTATCCGCTATCCGTAAATAAGGGGAGCTAGGGAAATAGACAAAAAGTGCACATTTTCAACAGCTGCACTGTAAGAACTTAAATATTATTTTTTTGGAATTGGAAAAACATATTCGCAAATAATAACTGCGAAAGAACGCATGTCTATTGATTGTTGGAATTTTTGGGAGTTGTTTTATAATCCTAGACTACGCTGTAAAACGCGTAGCCTTATTTACATTTTTGTTGTTTACATGGGGACTTTTATTGCAAACTTGCATGTTCATAAATTTCGGTAGATATTTTATTGAAAGCTCAACTAATTATACAAAGCAAATTACTTTTAAATTAACTCCATTTTGTTGAAATTCACAAACAACATTTTATGTGTCTAACAGAACAAAAGCCACATAAACAAACCAAAAACTCATTTAACATAAATTTTATGTTATTTAGAGAATATTCTATTAAATTTTCGAAAACTCCACTAGAAGTACGTCTATTTTGTACACTAAAACCCTCCTTCATTTAAAATAAAACTCTTTATACATGTGGCAAGTCTGCATATATATATAGAAAAATAACGGAAATAATATTTGCCTTAGTTTGGTAATATTTTGCTAAAATTATAATGCCAGTTCAACTTTAAAATTCATTATTAAATCCACTCTACACTATGCTTTATATTACTGTGGAAAATAATCCGGTTATATAAGTTTTAAGTCCATAAGTGTATGATTTAAAACATACATGAAAACTATAAAACATTTTATTTTTTAGTAAAGAGCATAAAACAAGTTTATGTTTATCTCTATGGTGATCATTATCGCCACTATATTTCGAATTAATTTCATAAATAAATTAGTCTCCAAAATAAAATTTTCCGATTTTCCAAGAGAATTATTTACGTAAAGGTAAAATCTAACTTTCATTTCATTTTAATTAGGAAACCGTTAATACGTAATACGTAATACGTGAATAGCTAAAATCGATTATTTTTGAATCCGCGATATCGCGTTTCTTCACACAAAAATGAATCATATCGTCATCTCAACTGATGACTAATACCTTTAGGAATTCACTTGAGAAATGTAATTGTCTCACTGTATACCAGCTAGAAACCAATTAGAATTTGGACAACAATCAGCTCATTTTTACAGTATTACAGTCACCTCAAAATAGTTAGCAAGTAATGCATGTCTTTGGTTGCTTTTCTTAAATTCTATTGTCTCAATTTTGTTTTGCTTGCATCTAGCCAAATGAAAACACAGAGTTCACTGACTTGGTTTTATTGTTGTTCCATGCATTCGGTCTCTTTCAAGACCATTTTCAAGGCTAAAACAATAAAATTATGAACCGAGTGTTCCACTTTTAACATTAGAAGAAAGCTCTTCTGAAACTTACAATTAATTACGTATCGAATATCACAGCAGTAAATCGTTTTAACTTAATTTCTGTTCCTTAAATTGTATCTTGTTTTTGTGTTGCGATTTCGATTGTTATTGTTGACACCACCAGTGTCAACCGCCAAAACATCTGTTGCATTTGCCATTCCACTTGTTCCATACGAAGGTTGTAACGGAGGGTTTATCGTGGCAGGTTTTGAATTCGATTTAATGATGTTGTAGAAAACCGGGCTGATGTGTGCTGCATCGGATTTGAAATTGACCGTTTGATTGCCGTGTAAAATGATTTGATTAGCTTCATGAACCTTGAGAGCGCCTTTCTTCCTTACTTTCTTCAAGATTTCTTTTCGAATGAAATCAAATTCGTGGTGATTCGGACCAGTGTCAACCACATGCTTAACCAATGCCGTTTTCTTTGGATATTTTTCTTTATTTTTGACATCAGACTCGTGAGTTTTGAACCGATCGCATAAACACCATGTCGTTTCTCCAATGTAGAACTTTCCGCATATTTTGCATTGCACTCTGTACACTACGAACGACTGTTGGTCTGTGGTGAGTTTCTGCTTCATATCCGTGAACATTTCACCAACTTTAGCCATTGGACGCGGAGCTACCACCACGTTGGGTGCTATTCTGGTGATCTTTTTCGACAGTTTTTCCGATAGCTCTGCAACATACGTCATGCCAACGAATTGTTTCGGTTTTGCAGTTACAAAGGCTGTCGAATTGGCATTCGGCTCAGTAGCGGTATTGTCCAGTTGGGAAATATCAGGCGATTCATTAACAACGATGATCGCCGATTCATTCGCCACTCTGCTTTGGGCGGTAGTTGTGTGATTAATGAATGGATAACTCACCATGTTGCTGGATCCGTTGCGTTTCACTGAGCTGTATACTTTTCCGATCAAGTCATCAATGGTTTTCCCCGGAAAATTGTTCTTTTTCAGAATTCGGTGGATGGTCTCTTTGTTTTCTTTGTGAAACGATGAATGACTCAAGCTAAATACACGTCTCACCAAGGCCATTGCCGTATTCAGGATCATATTTCTCGGGTGTTTGGAATAGTAATTCAGAAGCCGGTTTGATGCGATGGGTTTGTGGAACCATTTTGTTTTGATTTTACTGCCACAGTTGTAGACAGTTGTGTCCAAAAATTCGATAGATTTGTCGTCTTTCTGAATTTCGACAGTGAATTGCACCAATGGATCGAACGAGTTCAGCTTATCTTGGACCATTTGAATGGATTCTCTTTTTATGGCGGTCAGATGATCATCGACGTAGGTAAACCAGAAATCGTGTTGGACATCCAAATCCTGCAATGTTAGTTCCACAATGTGTTCGACAACTCTCTCCACAAGAATCGGTGCAAGTGACGACCCCATAAACATGCCACGTTTCTGTCTGTAGAATTTGTCTTCGTAAACAAAGTAGTTGGCTTCGTTCAAACATAGTCTCAGCATTTTCATTTCTAATGTTAAAAGTGGAACACTCGGTTCATAATTTTATTGTTTTAGCCTTGAAAATGGTCTTGAAAGAGACCGAATGCATGGAACAACAATAAAACCAAGTCAGTGAACTCTGTGTTTTCATTTGGCTAGATGCAAGCAAAACAAAATTGAGACAATTATTGCTTCAAAAGCCAGCGATACAACTATCCAGATAATTAAATTCTATCAGTTCTACATCTAACATATTACAAACATCCACTCTGTCCACATTACGCCAGTTCTCTCACTCTACACGTGCGCTTGTAAGCAGTAATTCCAAGTAATTCCACGTTAAAAAAAACGATTACCTCGGTTGGTAGGTTGATAACATGATAACATGAGACCAAAATGATTTTTTTCAGATTTTGTTGAACCAAAAAATTTCTTATGCCCAGCTCGAGCCAAAGTTATTTTTCTCGTGAAGTCATAATGCTGTAGCTTTCGAATGACACCGACCTTCAGTTTTTATATGAAAAAATTTAATTTTGGCATCGTCGTGGTGATTTCACCTTACTTCGAAGCAGAATGAACCAAAAATCTTCTAAAAATTTAATTTCGTGTCATTTGGTGCAATTGTGGAATTATAGCGTTCGGATCTACAGGAAAACAAGGCATCAGAACAGTCGGAGCGTTTGCTTCGACTTAGCCCCGTACGACCCGTAATCCTATTTCGTCCGGAATACGCCCGGAACCCTAATACGTCTACAACCCTCTAATGCGTCTGTTACCAAAATGCAAGTCAAGTTGGGCATGGTCAAATTTACTGAAAGTGTTCATTTTTAAAATTGCGCATAGCGCAATTACGAAAGCCCGTACGAAGTACCTCAATACCTTACATTTGATATATCACAAGCAGCTATTGCGTGCGTATTTCGGTAGATATCGTCGAAAGACTGAAAAACACCTATAGGGCCCTAGCTCTGGAAGGGCCGACCCTACCATGCCCATTTTCGTACTTGACCTTACTTTTGTCGATACCAATCGGGGAAAAAAAGAATTTTGAAAAAAGGTTGTGATTTGCTAAAGCTAGAGGGGTCACAGACGGACGGACGGACATTTTTTTTATTGCGGATTCGTCATCTATGAACATAACCAAATGCTTTGCCCTTACTGTCTGCTTCCAATTCGACGTGTTACAAACGGCATATTAATCTTATAAGCCCCCAGTACTTCGTACGGGGCTAAAAAGTTTGCAGAAATCATTTGAGATTTATTGAATATCTCGTAGTGTCGAATAGGGTGAGCGTACCAATCCTCGGACAAGAATGAGTCTACAAACAAACACTTTTTGGTCATATCTTTTGGTGAAAATATTTCGAAAAGTCTCAAATTAGCTGGAATTACCCATATGCAGAAGAAGAAGTAAGCAAAATAAGAGAAATAAGAAATTTAAAACATGCCGGTACATTTAAATGTGCAAAAGTGCATGAAAAATTAAAATTGAACTTTTCCAATTGTAATACCTGCAATGAAGTTTTTGCGGTCATCAATGTGCTTTTCTGTTTCGAAAATTTATTTATTCGCTAATGAAATTGAGCTTTTCATATTCGAGAGATCCATACAAAGTTTAGGGCATGATTGATTTGTCGTTTGAATAATGAACAGATTTTCTCGACTACATTTTGGATGCTACATTCAACATGGAACTAGTCATATAATGCGCTCAGATACTTTTTCATATTGCATTCTCAGTTTGATATTAAATTTGTTTATGAGTGGTCTATGGTTCGCTGAAAAGCCAACATTTGGGCGTTTTTAAAATACTGCATTTTTGATTATATTGGCTTATATCAAAAATCATTTTTGAAAAATCTAAAACCGCAATAACGACCACAAATGTGTTAGCTTCAACCAAAAACAGACTAGTATGTTGCAGTCTGATCAGCTCTGAGAGTCAGCAGTTTATCCAAATCAAACCGAATCTATTTTTAGTTGAAGGCTAACACATTTGTGGTCGTTATTGCGGTTTTACATTTTTCAAAAACGATTTTTGTAAAAAGTTATCGAAATTTCAATGAAAGCCACGATTTCAGCGAAATATTTATTTCTTTTGAGTCTAAATTCTAAATATATAAACCAAATTTCGGTTGGCATGTTACGCGTTAGTGGGTCAGTGTATCGCTTCCTACCGTTAGGAATATCTGTAGATCTCATAAGGTCATTTAAAGTCTTATTGATGTCATGTTCTCTTCCTATCACCTATTGCCAGAATGTACGTTGGTGATTTTCTTCTTTTTTGTTTGAAACGTTTTCTAATCAAAAATATCCATTTTATAAGATTTACAATAACAAAATCAAAAGGAAAGTCGTGATGATATAAGGACCATTGCGTAATGGTCCTTTTCTCTCGGGTCTTGTGTAAACTAAAGGATTTTGCTATAATGAATATATTTCCACTTTCGTATCTAAGCTGTTCTAAGAACAGTGCCGTTATACTCTGTTTCACTGGTTTTTGTCAATTTGTATGTTATTTCAAATTGCAAATGAGAGAAATGGAGAATAACCGCTAGAACAGCTTAGATACGAAAGCCAAAAGTGATAGTTTTAAATCATTCTATTCGATAAAGCTCCTCCTAAAACAATGTCGTTATCAGAATAGGTGTTAGGAACATAGCTGCCTCGACTCGATACACAAACGATTCTCACTATGCGGGGAAAAAGATAAGATATTACATTAAGAACTGGAAAATTACGACTCTCTTTGACTTAAAGTTAAGACTTCTTAAGATCTATGAATTTTCAAGATTGACGCTACGAATGCTAAATGGATACAGTTAATACAGAAATGGATTATTCTCCTAACTCTTCACATTTGTCATAAGAACTGTTAACTGTAATACCTTCTGTGAAATTAATAGCATAGTACACGAATACATTTGTAATTGAAAATGTTATGTAGCGCTCAGTTCAAGGAAAGCATGATGGATGATGCTGCATACGTTTGCTATGCATGTGAAAATAATAAAAAAAAATCGTTTTCCCTGTCAAATGCAAAAGATATATTTTAAATTTAGTAGAGCTGTGAAGTAAGATAATCTTCGTACATTTATGAAACTGATGTAGTTATATTATGCTTTCTATTCCATACAGTTATTCACATCACATAAATATTTTCATTTAATAATTTTCTTGCTTTTTGTTCAACTGATATTGTACATGTAATAATAAATGAATGTTTACCCCCATTTGACTCCCTTTTCTCATTCTATTTCAAGTCTTATTGTGTGTAACGTCCTTATATGACTGTGCTATTTCCGTGTATAGATGTATATATGTTTATACGAGCATGCCAGGCACACTAATAGTATATGTTGAGCGAGCAAAACCCTTTCATTCTTTCGTCCCAATCAGCAACAACGTTGGATATTACCATTTTATGCTCACCCTCTTAGAGTGTCGTTAACTCCTGAAACTTGTACAATTTCCCTTGTTCTCCCCCATTTCTACCTCTTTTATCTACATTTAGTTGGTTAACTTCTACAATGATGCTTACTTCGAATTTGCAAAATACCTTCTACGAACATTTCTCGTTTTCTGTACACATTTCGTATAACGTACAACCTCTATTTATAAAGGAATATAGAAATGAGTTTTCCAACTAAAACTTTTGTCCATTTTAATGTTATTGGTAAGGAGTAGAAAGGGAAGACATTGTAGAGGTTATATGACAGGGTGGATGATTAGTTTTTCTTTATTAAAACTATGCTGCTGCAGAAAATCCCATTGAAAGTTATGGCACAATAATAGTCAAATGGTGCTTTTCGTTTCAACCCATAGCACATTCAAATGAAATTCCGAATGAGTTCAGCAAACAAGGAAACCACTGGAATAATCAAAATTTTTCCATTGATATTATTCACCCTGTCCAAAACAATGTTCTTATTTTTAAAGACAACGGACAAACGAAATAGTGGTTTGCTCTGAACCAATTTGTAGAAAATATATGCATTCGTTTTCAATTGAAAATTTTACATTAAACCCTGGTGGTAGGAGCAACGTTAATTTTGTTACTTTGAGTCTGAGTAATGAGATGGAAATTATAGCAGCTGCATATTCCGAGAGTGTTATTTAAGTAATATTAAAATTGTAATGGTTCTCTAACGAATTGTTTTGTGCAATGGTACGCTATGTGGGTTTTTCCTTTGTTTGAATGTTTGCAGAATGATCTGTAGAAAACGTTTTTTTGGAATTGGAATGCGCTCATTGTTTTAAATATTTCACGCTCAACAGATGATGTTCCATGCATGCAATCAATCAAATAAATGAATGTTCAGATAAAGAAAATTGCATCGAAAAGTGCAAACAATCAAGTTCTTTTTCCAGATAGTTTTGAGGCAACTAGTTAACTTTAGATTACATTGATTTTAATCTTAAAAGATCCAAAATTGATAGATTCCCTGAGTAATGTGAAACCTTTTTGTGATTGTGAGGACAAATAAGCGATAAAAAATGTTCATCTCTTTCTGCAATAATCTCTATCTTGAATAAAATATTATTTTGAAGGCTAAAATATAAGATGAGCAAGTTTGGTCGAGATTCTTTTTTTAACGAAATTAAGTGGGGAGAAAAAAAATCGAAGAAAAAGTATAAAAAATACACGATAACAATACAAATCTAACAAGAGAAACCTAACCGATTGAATTCTTGACATATTGAAAAACAAAGAAATTGTTTTACTAACACATTCAGCGATGGTGTCACGAGAGGTCAATGTACACTGAAAGGAAATTATATGAAAGCACCTGACTCGTACTGCAAACCAGTATAACTTCAAATACTGTTATACACTGTTCCATGCTTGACTGGTTCTAGTGTATATCAGGTGCCTGTTCCGCAGTGGGAGGCAGTGTATGAAAGAATAATTTCGAATACTTTTATACATTGATCCATGCTTGACTGGTTCAAGTTATTTATCAGGTTTATCAGGTACCTTATACTGAAAAGAGAGTATACGAATATCCTGAATCTTCGATTTTTTCGCTCAAGAGTGAATTTTAAGGAATTTAATTTCCTATAAATAGGGCCAAGAACTTAAATGACGTAAATGCCAAGAATCGTAGGTAAACATTTCTGGCTGGCTATTTATAATCACTAAGTTATTAAGTAATCACTATTAGTTACTTCTAAAACGAAATGTCGCCAAGGCATACCATCATTTAGAGCAATCTACACACGGCTAAATTGTTGCCTACATTTGGGCGCAAAGTTATTACTATTTTGATGTACCTAGGTCCGAGAAAACTCGATATTTCACGAAAATGTACACATATTTTGAGTTTTCTCGTACCTATTATGTGCGTCTCTATTAACATTTCAATTTTTTACGGAAAGCCAACACATTTTAACCCCTAAGGATGTTCGTATTTTTACAGAAAAGGATGTGAATCAAAAATTATCATCAAAACAATAACAACATTGCGCCCAAATATTGGCAATAATTTACCCAAGCGTAAAGTGCTCTAAAACCACAATCACTGCTAGGTCCTTTGACCTATTCATAGACATATACTAGATTTTAAGTCAAAAATATATCTCATTTCGTGGGAATACTCAAAACTCCTATTCGAGATTCAAATGTAGGATTAACTCTTCTCACCTTCTAATCTAATCTAACTTCGAACGGGACTTTCAGTATTGCTATAAGAAAATTTAGTGATAATAGAATGATAAACTTAAGCCTATTGTCAAGCTACATGGCATTTACGGATAGCTGTTATGTATACAAAGCTGGTTCAGGTCGGTCTCTTTTTATGTTTATCTGTTATATAATTGATATGTTCATTTCCAAGCGCAGACTTTCTTCTAGAAGAATTTAATTCGGAATGAACGATTGTTATGTAATTTATTACAAACTAATTATCTAATCATGTTATTACAAAATTTTTGGGAAATATTTTCACAATAAAATTCTCGAGAACTACCACACTAGTTACATAACAAGTCTCAAAGGGGTCTTCATTCGAGAATTTGAATTTGAGGCAACACTTTGCATACATGGATGATGTGATTTACACACAGTTCAATTTACATATTAGCTTTATCGATGTCATGTTATCGATTGTGTACAGTAACATCCTTCTGTAAGGATAAGGATTGATTTCTTCTTACCAAAAAAGTACTCCGTGTATTTTCTTTTTCAATTTTTGCTTTGTTTACTTGACAACTCTCTCATGGCTCTCACACAGAGTATTTTTGTTGAGTAGAAACCATACTTGCGTTTTTCAAAATACAGTGAACGTAAACGAATTAGCAACAATAAAAGATGTTGAAGGGTTTGGGTTTACATCACTTACTAATTCCATATAGGTTTTGTAAACATACGCATCTCTTTCACTCTTTATGCTTGTGTTATAAACACATGCAATGGCGTTCCAGATTATTCTCTTTTGTGTGTCGGCAGTACAAAGAGTGAAAGATATGAATTAAGTCGAATGTAACGTAGGTAACTGTGAAATTAGTACACTTTTGAACACTATTCGAGAATCTAAGTCGCATGTACCATACAGTAAGGTTTGTGGCAGTTGGTTAGATCGTATAAATAAATATTTATTTATTCTCGATTGATTAATTTATATTAAGGTAATTGACCGTGATTTGCAATACTTTAAAATTTTTGAACATTTTCTTTTATGTTATTCTTGCGGAAGCATTGAGAAACATTAACGATGCTCAGCTTTATTATAAAGAATAAACATTTAGCTTCGTAATTCTAAATTAGTTTTAAATATTAAATAGTTCGTATGGATGGTTGACTGAATGTAAAACTCATACCGCACATCACGATTCTCATGGATCGATATTTTTTGTTACATGCGAATTAACATAAGTAAGTCATAGACTTTTGTAAATAATGGTTAATTATGTTACAAAGATTTAACCCCATTTCCGATAAAATTCATGTAATAAAACCTGCTTCTTTACTATCACAAACGTTAACAACAAAATTGAGAACATCTGCACTTTTTGCAAACAGTAACTATTATCGTCGTGTTAAATCTGCTACTTCTATTATTCAAAATATCATCAGTATTTAGCCCAAACATTGCATGAAACTTCTCTATGGAAAGATTAGAAAAGTAAAACTTTTCCAAAGCCCATAGCATATACTAAGATCCAACCATCGATATAATAAACTGTAGATAATGAGACAAGAAAAACGAAATTTCGGAAATATAGCACACATACAAGTGCAAATACGAATCACAACACAAAACGAAGAGAAAAAGGAAATTGAGCAATACAGAGTTTCAATTATTTTCAAATATTTGTATGACATTATTTCGCGCGCTTTCTCAAAAAGTAAGTTACGTTACACATACATCCATGTGATTTTTCCGCATAAAGTTGCTTTGACATTACTTATCTACCCTATATTATATCGATGGATCCAACGACAAAAAGGTTGTGATTATATACGTTCAACTTTGTGATGGTTCACATGGACACAAATGTTAGGTTCGCCCCTTACCTCTAATCTATCGACTGCCGTAATTTACATAAAAAACTCTCTTCTTTTTCTCTATTTTTCGAAAAAGTTTTTAAATGAAAATTAAATTACATTTAAAATCGCTTACAAACAAGACTTTGGTCCTGTTGCCTTGTGATTATTGATCTCGTCATCGATTAGGATCATCAACCTCCCCCGAAAGCTGGGCTTTTCAAATTTGCATCACGTGCTATGCAAATAACTAATTTCGTCTTGCTGGTGCTGGTACGTATAATGTCATTGTTATTTTGATATTATAATATCATAAGCGTATATCCTGGACAACGGTTGGTGGCTACCAAGAAAATTGAACCCACCTAACTAGGTATCTGTGTGAAATGAAACTTTGATGGAGAAGGCATATTATTTTATTCAACACAATGACAAACAGTCCATAAATTTTATAGTATCATATGAATATTGAAATGTACATTAGATCTAACCGAAAATAGTTTTGTTTTCTAAGGCTTGATTTTCACTTAAAAATGTTCGTCGTAAGAGCGTTTCGTGAAGGATTTTTATTTGTTAAAAAACGAGAGAGATGAATTTCAACCAAAAGAAATACTTCACGGTGCTCTCTTACAGCATTTTTAAGTGGAAACCAGACTTATTGCATGCCGGAGGCGAGTTCTGGAATATCGAATTCGTATAATCAGCCTTTGAGCATGCCTTAGGAACAACGTTGTTCCTAAAAGACGTTGTAAAAACTGCGACGAAGTCCGATAGATATTTTAGTCTTCAGCCAACCAATAACGAAATCTAATTACATCCGACCCCAGACCTTGTTTAGAATCCGACCTCTAGACATTAGACTCCATTAACTGACACATACCTACTTCAAACATGTTTTGTAAATATTTGACGTCCGAACAAAGTAATTAATTTTCATGTCAGTAATAAATATGTTCTGGGTCAGATTACATTATAAATCACATCCAATAAAATTCCAAAATAAATTTTGAATTAAAATACAATTCAATAAACTTTGAATACATTATTCAACTCACGGAAATTTGCCCTGTAATCATATTTTCAATAGAACCGAAAACATCCAAAGCTTCCCATAAATTACGTCTTAAATTAAACCCATGTCTCCATTCTATATCGTATTCGTACACAAAGAGAAAATTTTACCTTCTATACAGACGAAACATAACTTTTATACGAACGCCTTTCCTCCGGCCCCCCCAGTTTTCTAAAACCCTTTCACAAAACGACATCTATTTTCTAACTTTAACAAAACCCGAAATGCCTTTCAAGAGTTTTTGTGAAGGTAGGTGGTGGAGGTGGTGATGGTGATGGAGGTGGACAAATAAATTTCGACAATATTCTTCGTTATAACCCATATTAATTATATCTACATGTGTGTATTTCTGTAGAGAAGATGTTGATGTGATAAAGAAGAGAGGTAGGTGGCTTTAGCAAATAGAATTGTGCTGAAATTACTAATTTATAGTTCAGAAGGCGGTCAAAATGCGGACAAATGCAGGGACTAAATTTATAATAAAATGGAAGAGTTGGAATGGGTAACCAGAAGCAATGGCAACCGTGTTAAATATACTATATAATTTCTCATATGTTTTTATGTGTAGGATAATACATATTTCTAAACCCGAATATTCTGACAGTTTTAAGGGTTATGCTTAATGTATAGACAATATTCTAACGTATGAAGATGAAACCACATTCTATGTGCTATATATGTATGCAGTCTAATCAAGTAAAGTTTCACATGAGTTCAATCTAGAAACTACTAGATCCTATGTAACTAACACAAAAATGTAACTTAACCTCTCATCATTCCACTATTCTTTGAATGTAGATTTATGTTATAAATTTGAACTTACTTAACCAGTTCAACTAACTTATCAATCGGAAGACACGCACGACATACTTGTGCTATCGTCTACCATTAATTCAGCATTAAAATCGGAATTGTACTTGTTGGCGGAAGAATAATAAACTGATTTATTATAGATTATAGCCACACACTTGGGCGAAATGATACATAAGTTGAAAACGACAAAAAAGGGAGTCAAAATCGTGCTCTTCTTTAATTCTCGAAACGATACTTTTTATGATGTCAGCAACACATTTTCATTAAAGGTCACATTAGTCCTGCTACTCAGCCGTTGAAGAATAAGTGTTTCGCATATAAGTCGAGTAAATTTCCAACTATTTTCATAATTTCTCTCCTTTGAAAGTTATTTCTTTCATAATGACACTAATTATTACGCGTGTCGCAATAATAAGGTAAAAGTGTCCCTCAAGTTATCACACCATGATACATACGTATTACGTATACGGAATCATAGGTGGTAGTTGAAAATCCATCAGAATTCTACAAAATTCAACAGAAATTCTTTTGTTCTCGCTTAAAATTCTGTGATAATTTCGTAGAATTTTGAGAATTTAATTTAGGTCTTCGAAGAGGACCAGATGCTGGTGACCAAGAGTAGAGAATGACATTATATTCGCAGTAAATTTACAGTACAATTGTCGCAATAAAATTTTTTATGAGTTTGACGTCCACATTGTTATTTCTTCGAGGGGTAACTCACTTCTAGATTAAATGGATTAAATGGATTAAATGGATTAAATGGTATTAAATGGATTAAATGGATTAAATGGATTAAATGGATTTAATGGATTAAATGGAATAAAAATTGGATTAAATGGATTAAATAGGAAAAAAGTTCATTTTACCAAATACTGTAAAAGTCTTAAAAATTGTTGATTTTGATCGAACCACGTACTACAACTCATACTACAATGTTAAAAAGCGAAAAAATCCACTTTTAGGAGTTTTTGGTGTAAAGTGGATTAAATGGATTAAATAAATTTAATACCATTTTTCACAAAAATTTTTTTCCTATACCTCACGAGTTCTTAAACGAGCTGGGGATCGTGCAAATCTATTTTTCGCTATTACTTTACAAATTTTTCAGGTCGGTAGCCTAATTATTTCGGTAAAACTAAAAATTTTTTTTTGGATTAAATGGATTTAATGGATTTAATGGATTTAATGGATTTAATGGATTTAATGGATTAAATGGATTAAATGGAAGTGCGTCACCCCTCGTATTTCTTCCATTTCATACCACATATTGTCAACAAAAGAAACGTGAAGAGAGTCGTTGAACGGTTGAACTATCTCGTATATTTGGGGAATAGAAGATATGTAAAGAGAGTTCATACTCGTGTGTGGAACAAATAGAATAGAATGAGTGGAACGAAAAAAAAACGAATGAAAAACTTAAAACTTATATTGGGCTTCCTTTAAGTACTTGCTGTGCATATAATTATATTCAATGCGTCTAATTGAATTTTGTATCCCCTCTCAAGTATACAAAAATTCTCTATAAATGCCGTGAAAGATTGTGTGGTTTGCGTGCAAGAAAATAGCTCTTTATAAAATATTATTTTACCCGCATTACCCCCTTTGTACATGATACACGCATCATACAGATTCGTTTACTTAGTAGATTATTCTGAAAACGATCGCAACTATATAAAGTTGCGATGTGGAAATTAATTGAATGTACACGGGGCTTAAGACTGAGAAAGTAAAATGCAAAATTTTATTACTCTCGGCTACGTGCAAGACATAAAATGTAGAAGCTTATATTGGCTTATAAGCACGGTATACATGGAGAATTATTATGAAAGAAATGAAATCAAATCCAATTCTATAAATAATAAGATTTTGTAAACTAAGTTTGAACAATTCACCTGTTATGTTACTAAATGAATAGCTTTTTGCTTGTTTGAAAGCCAGACATGTCCATTGTTTTCGTTGGAATGATTCTAAAATTATATTCAAATATGAATATTGTACCAACGTTAATAATTTACGTACATTCAGGCTGCATACACACATATGCATTATATACCGAAAGTCTGTGCTGTACGATAATATGTAATGTTTTTCGATCTTCATAAGTTTAGTTGATTTTGTAAGTGGAAAATGCATGTGTGTGTATGTTGATGACAGTCATAAAAGTAGACGAAATTAACCATTTGCAGTTTGTACAATTAAGCTTTCATTGCAATTACACTGGCATATTTTCCCGGTATTTTTAGATATTCCAAAATGATGAGATTCTAAGTAATAATGAAAAACAAAAAAACAAAACGATGGAAAATGCACAAAGATTTCATTTCGAAAGCCGATTGTATGTCCAGACAAGAATTAATATTAGAGACAGCTGTTACACAAGCATTTCAAGCATTTTCATTTGTATAAAGGAGTAAAACATTTAATTTGATTGCGAAACGAATAGAGAAAGCACAAGATACTGAAAATATTCTTGCTTTTTGCTGACAAAACGTTGAAGGGTAAACGAAACACATTTATATTTGGTTGCATGTATAAAAGTAGGAAAGTTTTCCCAACCATTTCCTTCAAATTTAATATATTTTCTGTTAGACGGTAGTGACGCTATACAACGTAACTTGTCTAAGCAATTCGCCCCTCCCTTGGGTTTTAAGTTGTGCTCACATAATAATATATCTGCACAGATATATGTTATATGTTATATATGGATGCTATATGCGGGTGTGTATCTCTGTTAGATTTAGCATTTTGTATTAAGAATCAAAAGTGGGTTTTATGTTTTATACCCATTTTACATATTAAATTTTGAAAGCGCTGTTGGCATCTGAACGTTTCAGGACATACCATTGTAAATTTATAATAACATAACATATAGAGAGTTAAGGTTATGTGAGGAAAGCTGAAGGAACGTATATAATATGAATTAAAGTCATTAAATCGGCAAATTAATCATCCGCTGTCTATGCCTGTATAAGGTAACTGGAATGGGAGTGAAAAACAACGACTGCGTAGATTAGGGTTATATAACTACGTACATACCATACGAAATATATGTTTGGGTTTCTGTTCTTCTACACTCTTATAATGGTTCATAAATATATAAGTAATAGCTTGTCGGTGAGGTAGAAACGAATTGCTCGTTAGATGTATGTTTTAATTAGGATTTACTTGAGTATAATAATTACTCATAACAAATGCGATAATGATCAACGAATGTCAAAAGGATACAACGATGTTCACACACAAATTTCACTTGCATGCCATCATGACTACATACGACAAATTTCGGTAAAACCAATTTTATGTGTTAAAATCCAAAGTCCAAATTGATCCATTGAAGTTGGTTTTATATTTTGTTATTACTCATGATCAAGGTAAATTAATTGAATTTAAGATAGGACTTCTACAACAATATTAGCTTCGGTCACCAGAAGCCATATAGATTCCTAAAAGCTTTTAATAACAAAGACCGGTGCATGGACGAGTGTATGTGATAACGCTTTCATAAAATAATTTTCGTCGGTGGCATAACTCTTAATTTAATACACCTATACGCTGCGCTGTCACTGTCAGACTAATTCTGAAATATGCGTTCCTCCTGGGAGGAAATATTTTACATAGATCTGAAGTAACACGTAAATTTTATCACCACTTACGCAAACGTATTCAACTGTGAATATCAGACAGTTTACCTAAAGATGATTCGTTTATTTGCATACTTTGACGACATTACATATTGAACGTTCATAAATTACGTAATGCTCTCCGCTTTTCCCTGAGCTTCAAAGCGTTTGTTAGACGTTGCGTAATTTATCAGTAGACAACTATCAAATGTAGACTAAAATTCAGAGAGTCGCCATTATTCGTAACTGTAGCTACACATAGCAACGTGAACGAGACCAGGGCCTATTTTAGCGAATTAAATTCCCGAAAATTCCAAAATCTAATGGACCCAGCTCAAGAACATAAGAATAAGGGAAACACCTCATCTATTGTTAATTTAGCGAAATGGGAACGGAAAAGTTGTCGAATTTTCGAAAATTTAATTCCCCTAAAATTGGCCCGGAAGATATCTGATCAAAAATTCTTATTTTGTTATACTGTCAAACATTAATTAGGTCTCTTTCGCGTCGCGACTACTAATTTACTTTCTTGTTTTTTGTTGTTGTTCTGGCAAACTTGACAGAAGAACAAAAGAAATAAGCTGTAGCTTGGCGCGAAGGAGACCTAACTCAAGTTGCGTAGTTACAGATAGTTGTGTAACATAAAATTCGTAGACTAAGTGCCGAAGTTGTGCTCATACCCCGAATGCCCTCGCCATATTTTATCACGTTTTGTGCATTTGCTTAATTGATCTAACGGTTTTTTTATGTCGTTATATTCAAAGCTCTAAATTTTGTGACTCTGTCACGATTCACATAAACGTTAAAATTATATTACTAGAAAGAAGCGTTACGTAAACATTTCAGCTGGAGGTGTATTATTTCACATTTCGTATACGAAAATGTTTACAACTTCGTAAGTATAAAACAATTATTAATGTGCAACTGAAGCAACCGTGTAGTGTTAAACCTTAAATTAACTACAGCTTCAAAACGAATCCAGCGCAAAGATTTATTTAATTTTTAACTGCATTAAATTCAACTAAATAAATATAAAAGTTAATAAAGCAACAGAAACAGCAATCTCACTTGTACATATAACATATTGTGGAAATATACAAAACTAAATTTTGAGTTGCGGTTTAGGAAATTTGTTATAGAATTGGTGGTTAGTTTAGTTTGAAGTTCATACTTTGCTGTGAGTTTGTACTATGTGGTTTGTTTCAAATTCATGACAGCATAACTGTGATCATAAAATAAGTTTTTCTATTCGTATCAAATACGTTTCCATTTATATAAAAGCATCAGTTATATGTTTAATGCACATTCTAGCAACGAAACACCACAAATAATTTGTGAACGTAAAATTTTACTGAAAATGTGATATTTTAATGGTAAAGAAGTTTGTTTTTTCTTCTTGTTTTTTAAATTTAATTTTATTTATGACAAAAAAAATAGAATTTAATGCATTGAATCAAATGAAGTGGACAAACAAATCCAATTAAGGGTTTGTATATAGATGAACTTATGAAAATTATGTAAGTGTAGAGCGCAATTAACGACAAAATAGACTCTTAGTGATCGAAAATCTGATTTCACTACCAACTAGGTGTCTATTGTTACAACATTTACAGCATTCGCTTGAATCTCGCTGTGTGTCCCATTTCTGTCATCTTTATTGTATTAAAATGGGTTCAATGAATGCCCCTATATGTGCTGCCGTTTGGACACTTGATGTCGTATGAGACTTTTCCTAACTATGTAGCTCCGAATGTTTTCAGATTGATCAGGTAAATTGATATCCTTTCACAGACAGCATATCTTCAGTTTTATTAATATCGAATCTAGTACTTCAGTAAAATTGATTTCAAATCTTTTACTTCATTTTTTTTAACATGAATTTTTGTTATTTAAGACAGTGTCAGTCAGAGCTTGTCGCTTATTCGTAAAGTCGGTATCAATAACAGATGACCACGGTCCATAAGAAACCTAACACGTTAAGCAAATACATTTATTGGTTGGTGGGCAGAACTTTGACGAGATTGACGAGATTCTATGTAAAGTATTGTTTCTGTCATGTAAATATAATAATCTATAATGTAAATATTATTTGAAAACTGGTTTTTCTTCCAACTTCAAAGTATAGTTTTTTTTTATGGATTATGCGGGCACGTAGTAGATTACAGTGACATCAAATTAACAAATCAAAAATAGGCATACAAACTCGATGAATTACGAGGTATGATTTTTTATTCTGATTGCCTTTTTGATCGAATATGGTGATAAAGTGAATCAGCCGATGGTAATTACGAATGAAAATTAAAACTAAGCTTTTTCTTGGAAGGCCTGTCGTGCCAAATAAGTTAATAATCCGAAAATGTGAGTTGTCTGTCCCGTTAAATTGTTTGATCAAATTTTATTGATTTCATTTAAATACAGCATTATGAACATCAATATCAATTAGGGACGTCACGGAAGCATCTAAAATGAATCATTGTTGAGTATTTGTGCAAATGGTTTCTTATTTACCGGGAACGTAATAAACGATTTTATAAATTAAAACGTAACGGATATACATTGCTAACTGTAACACGTCTGTCTTAAGCGCGACATCGTTTGTTTTGTGTGGAAATGCCCGAAGCAATTTCAATTTAATTTACTCGTCAGAAGTAATTTATCACCAATCGGCTAAAACAATATATCAATGAACGATTTCAATTACTTAGCTCAACTTCATTGAGCGATCCGTTTTTTAATTACTTAAATTGAAAATTTCTTTTATATAGTGAACCAATTCAGGTAGATATTTACCATTAAAACTCGCTCGTATAATTTCTTCTTAGCACTTTATATGTGGCTTATGTATACGTCGGATAGAATGGAATGTATGGTAGAGTGTTAATCGAAATTGATTTCAATTGATGAATGAAAGTGAGGAAAATTCATAAATTTCGTCTATCTGTGTCTCGAATCAATTATAAATTCGCATCAACATCGACTTCAGCATATCACTGTCCTATCCTTAATGAATCGACTTTTTGCTGCATTTGATTCGGAAATACTTTTCTGGCAGGTTATTTTAGATGGAAATTTATGGCAAAATATATGCAAATGAAAGTACTTGTCATCACTGTAAACATTTATTTTTGAACTTTTGCTCCGATGCAAATAGCAATAGGTACAAAATTGGCATAGGACACATTGGTTGATAGCGGAATACAATTTATTCTGAACTTCCGTGAAACGGAGGCGAAATTACTGATGGGTACAGTTAGATTCAGAACTGTATTCGGCTAGGTTGTCAAGCATTAAATAGCACATTACGTCTGTAATTCTAAATTTTAATTTTGACGTTGTAGCCCGACCCGAAGGTTATTTCATATGAGCGAAGCTCCATTTAAATTTCCGTAAAGAATATTGCTCAGCAACGAACAAAAGAGCGATGAGCTAATTTCATACAATTGCTAAATGTTTCTCATATGCAGAATGAGCACCAGCTGAATATCACCAGCTGGTGTACAAACAAAAACACTTTGTATTGTATACAATTCAAAGACAACCTACACACAGTGCATTTCTACGTTAACGTCATCTGCGCGCATAACACGTATGAATGAAGTAAACACATTGTTAAGAATGTGTTTTGATTGTTTATCATACAATAAGTGTTTGTTAGCAGATCCAGCTGGTGATATTCAGCTGGTGCTCATTCTGCATATGAAAAATATTTACAGGCTGTAGTTTAAAATAATGAAGTAAAAGATTTTGCAGAAGAAAAATTTCATCACTCAATTGGAAATCTATACTTGATTCGACCTAACATTATTTTCAACAATGTATCTAAATACGACAGATTTCGCAGATACATAAAAAGGGGTTTCATAATTGAACCTCCGTCTATCACATAATTTAGTGCGAATTTTGTGGGCAGTTGGTTCTGAAAAATGTTTTTTTTTATGAAACCTCTTTCTGTGTAGCATTGAAATGTGTATTTTTTCACTCTACATCGAAAATGAAATTTTCTGCAATTGTTCCGCTTTGTTTCTTTTGACAGCGACAGATTACTTGGTTATTTTACTTAGCTATTTTCAAGATAACTTATAAAATGCAACAATAATGAGTATAAGAGCCATCATCCAACAACAACAATAACAACAATGACGTTTCTTACTGTTGTTTTGCATAAATACCAAGTGAGTTAAAAAACAGAAAAAGAAATTTTTTTGGTGCGAGCCATACGGTCAATTCCTAATTACTTCTAAAATTTCGAATATCGTACCAGCGTTCGCACGTTATTTAAAAACAAACGAAAGAGAAAAAGAGAGAGAGCGAATGAATTTAAAGACAAATATACAACTAATGCAAAATGCCTTTTTTTCTTTGCAAAAAAAAAAAATAAAAAAATCCCAACAGCTGATTCAATTCAATGAAATTTTTATTTCATGACTTTCATCCAAGAAATTAAGTGTGCAATTAAAAAAAAAATGTCGATCGATAATTGAGAGCGAAAAAAATCCACACAACTATGGACTACCATTCGGATCATATAACATTCACAACGAAAATGTTTCGTATCATAGAATTGTAGGAAAAGCATATAAAGCTCCATGTATTTTATAGGAAAATTTATATTTTCCTCTGAGTCCCAAGAGAAAAGCAAACGAATGCTATAGAATGTCAGTTACACTAGGGTGTTTTGAACTTCATGGATGCATGCATATAAATACACATATGTATATATGGAAATTGGTATGGGTGACTTTAAAAACAACCGCAACGAACGAACTATCTAGCTTTTATTATACCAACCGAATATACTTGTTTACATATCGACATAAGTTATATGACAACATAAAATAGTTAAAGTATGTTGCTGTATATGCAACGAGAAAAGCGAACTTTAACGAGTAAATGGGCGGTTCTCTTTCATGCGTTGTTCTATAGTTCTATACTAAATGTGTCCAAGGGATGAAAAAGCGGTGAAAGAATAAAATGGAAGAAAAATGAATTGGATATTTTCTCTTTCTGTCTCAGACGCTCGGTGTCGAGGAAAATGGAAGATCTAGTTTGTGAGTGTGTTTGTGTGCGTTTGTATATGTGTAAATTGTTTTATGTATATATACACATGACTGCCACACCCTGGTCTTTTATTTTTATTTAAAATGTTTGTATATTTTTTCTAGTTTTGTGGGTTACTTTGATTTTTTAAGGTTTTTTTTCTCTCCTTTTTTAAACTGCTTATTTGGATTATGTTTTTTTTTCTCGTCGTAGATATGCATGTATATACCGGTTCCAGTAGCATTGCATCGAAAAATGAGAGCTAAATTGTCCGTGAAGGATATCGAAAGTGAACAAAATAATCGATAAATTTTGTTTTCATTTTTAATTGATTTTATTAAACCTGTAAGAAATACAGGTGCTTATATGGATGCCGATACAATATTCGTATACGAATATACGATTTTATGCATGTCCATCGCTGCGTTTTTTCTCTTCTTCAATTTCTTCATCCCTTCTGTCTGGCTATGTTCTATTGATCGGACAGTATTATTAAGTTTGAATCGAAAATTTATAACGTTTAAAATTTATGGAAATGTGCAGTCTATGCAATGCATTTTCTTATAAATTGAACGCTTTGAGTTCGATGAGTTTTAATCAGTATTCGTTGTAACGTAAAGGGCAAAATGGAATCAGTTTATACAAACATCACAGGGGTGCAACTTAGAACAATTTTTATTGTCCGCTGCTTAGTACATTTTTGATTTTTGTACCAGCCCTGTTTGAATGTCGTTCAAAATGATCGACTCGTTTTTTAATTTTCTGAATGTTTTCGGCAACAACGATTTTCTGTTAATTGTATTCGGCAATTGCCTAATATCGATGGTATTTTACGACAATTTTTATGGTAAAGTGTACGTACATCCATGAAAAACATACAACTATATTTATTGTGTAGAAAGGAAGCAAAACGATTGAAAGCCCTCTTTCCCCATATAATTCAAAACAACATCATTTCTGCATTATACTACCGAAACGATGTTATAATTTTAATCGATTGATTGTCCCCTTTGTCACAAATATGACACTTTAAAATGTATTAAGAATGAATATTACTTAACCAAACCATTGATGAATTTTATACCAACGAAGTATTGACGAAGACTTTCTGGAACAGAAAGCGCTGTTGCCGAAAACTATCAGCAAATTAAAAAAAAGGATTCCCTTAAAAATTACAAATTTGGGACGAAATAGAAAAAATCGTAAAAAATATTATAGATTCTATGAAAACATTTTATCGAAAGTGTCACACTCTTCAATATCTTTTTGATGCATGGACTTTCGGCCATGGTAACTGCTTGGTCAGTTTTCTTTGTGTACAGCATCCAACTGTGGAATCGAGCATTGAGTCTTTCAATTTTTACCACGGTTGGGTAAACTGCACCTGGAGATTCGGAGATAAATGAAAATTTGATCGACTTTCAACTCCTAGCGTTTACTTGTAATTTACTTATTGTTTAGTAATTTTAGAAAGTTAGGCCGAATGTATCGAATTAATTTTTTTTTTCACCGAACCAAATATCCAATTAGTGTTTGACCGTTGTTCGCTGTTTGTTATTTCGGAATATAACCTCCCAAAAGTATAATAGAATGCTTTCCACGTTTTTAAAATTTATTAATCGCAAAGTGTAGTGTCAGTGTGTTAGCTATGTTGCATGAGACATCCGGGCTAACTGTCAGTTGCACTCAAAATGCGACTAGTCGTTGGCATTGCATAGATCCTTTATGTGTGTATTCGTACGAATATATGTATATGGATGTTTGCATACATATAATACATATTTTCAGATACCATTGTTATATGCTGGGTTATATGCACAGAAAATATAATTGAACGCAATTGCATCCACTAGATTTTTGATGCATTTTTGAAAATGCCAGATATATAATTTTTTTTTTTCGAAAATAATTCATTTTGTTTGGTGAACAGATAAACGTGTTTGTTGCACAGCCTTTGATTTATATTACGAGTATGCATTGTTTTTGCATGCGGGGGATATGCATAAAGGAAGGTGTTTTGTCTGGTATTCTTTCATTATACGTATGAAAAACGTTGTGTGATGGATTTTTAGTCTGATTTCCACGTTGTTGGTTTTTTTTGGTGAGTGTGTGTGTGTTGGATTCGCAATTTTTAATGTAATTGATTTCTTTCGATTTTTACCGACTCAAATCCGTCTCGTCTATTCAAAATTCCTAGCCGCAATTACTCGAGCATTAATGCCCGATAGGTAAATAAACTGTTCGATTGATTTATGACAGTGAAAAAGTTCGTTATTTGAAGACAGAGAAAGGTCGCCAAATTTAATTGTAATATGAGGTATATAATAATGACATGTTGTGTGTTCTCAATCTGCAATAATTCATCCACCCAAACCAATGTCCATAGTGTGTATATCTATATGAAACGATTGAACAGCAGACGAAATCCCATAGATGAATAGGAAGGTAGCCTCTCTCTGTGTTTTATGATTTTATAACAAAATATATGAGTATGGTTGCAACAAAATAGATGGAAAAATGGGTATGCTGATGCAATGGCAGTGCATTCGCATATTTTGTCATTTCGATACAGAAAAGTTTACATAATAGATAAAACAAACTTGCATTATATAAGCAATGTTATGTATGAAATGTTACCCACACATGCAACGGGTACGGATCTGTCCAAAATGACATTTTATGAAAAACGACAAAAATGGAAATAAACAAAAGCAAATCACGTAATTACTACGGCTCTTTTGTGTACTTTTAGAGTTATGAATGTATTACCGGTACACATAATTTATTTGCTATTTTAATTGTTTTTTGTTTTATTTTCGTTTCATTCAATCAAACACATTTTTATGGCGTGGTAATACATAAATTAAAGGATAGCAAAATATTTAATTTTTGCAATAGCCTAATACCAAGCGGGATGTGTATTTGGATTTTAACTTTTAACGGTAGAAAATGGACGATTACACAATTAAGATGCAAGAGATTAGACGGTATGCGGTGGGTGGCCTAAACTTTAGGCCCTTTGTCACGGCATACACCCTTTCAAATTCACAACCTACGGACAAATCGTTCAACCATAAGATATGATTGGAAATAAAAAACAAAGGAATTTAAAAAAAATGAGAAAAATTCGTATTCGCAAGGTGTTGATTTTCAAAATAGGAACATCGACCCACCCTTAAACAATTATCTTAATTTTTCGAGAACAAACCACTTCAATTCCCGAAATTCTCAAAAATTGATTCGGAAAATTGACACTGCTCTAGAATGCAGTCCAAAGGGCTGCATTTTTAGGAAATCCTGTTTCGAAATTTTAGAAACTCATTTTATGGCGAATGATCTAGTGATAGTTACGAGGATCCATTTTTTTGTTGAAAAAATCACGTTAAATTTATGTGCATGAATTAAGGTTTGCACATATGTTTGAACGTGAACAAATGAAAGTTTTTTCAAACATTCAAAAGCCACACATATGCGACTTTGGTTGATTCTTCTATAGATACGAAGTGCAATGTATCTACATTTGTTGAATTTTCAACCACCAGATGATGACTAAGTCATCATCATAATTTTGGAACTGCATATTGATGCAAAACGTCGAAAGACGTATTTAATTTTCTCTCAGATCGAAAGAGTGGTCGAATGTTTATGCATGAATTACTCTTGACACTCAATCGGCAGAGCTTTGGTCTCATACGGCAAAGATCCTGTATTCGATGGCGACCTCAAACAATCTGTCTATGTCTAATCACTAAGTGATTAAGAATTTGCCATCAGAAGTTAATAGTTGTCACATTTACCATAATAATAACGGAATCCTCTGCTATTACTTAGTTCTAATAAGCCATCTACGTGACACTACGTCACAATCACGACTCAAATCAAAAATTTACATGACAACACTGTACTTATGTGTCAAGACACAACCTGTCCGAGAGCCCGATGGTAGTTTCCTTAATAGATCTTCTACGGAAACAAGTTAGTCAAATAAAATGCTTGAAGGTTGCACTGACAAAAAAGTTTCGAAAAACTCACCTGTATCAGGTAACTTTGTCTCCAGGTAATCTACATTATCTGCCGCAGCTGTATTTTTTGCATGGAGCGCTACAGCTGTCGTAGATTACCTGGAGACAAAGTTACCTGCAACAGCAGAGTTTTTCGAAACTTTTTTGTCGATGTGATGTCAGCGCAATATGAAATGATGTTGGATCATTGAAGAAATGATCAAATGAATAGCCTAGGATAACAGTCTTCCCACTCCAATCGCATCTCTTGATGGTCAAAAATAAAATAAATTACGGTTCGGACTAAGAAACTTTACCTATACGAACCTCTTCTCAATGTTCACCTACACCGATACCCCCTTAAATAGATATGTGACGTACTGGATTGAAGATATTCAACAATAGAAACAAAGATTCGAATCTACCAATTTGCAAATTTGCACGTATCTTGTATGTATTTACGTTTCTTTCGCAACGACAACAACAAACATGCGAACAAATTGAAAATGGGACACTTAGCAGAATGAAATGCACCCACTAGCTGCGAGTACAACAAACTGTTCGACGTATCAGTTGTTTTAATATAACTCTGTCTGTTCGAACTCATACGTTAAGAGGGATTCTTTTGAAAATCCACCTATCAAAATCGGACCCATTTCGTCTGGGATTGATATATACATGGTCCAACACTGCAAATGAGGTATCAATGAAAAGCTTAGACAATGTATGTTACGACTAGCATCTTAGGTTCACATTAAGCGTCATCAGTAACAGCCCAGACCTGTCTAAAGTTCACACAGATTTTGAAAAAAAAAATCTTGCATTTTTTGCAAACATATATCAATGAATCTAATCAAACTAGGCATGACCCGAAAGTACTTGAGCTCAGCTTTCCAACGAGCCCACTCTCACCCGAAACGATCATTTATAACGGCCTAAAATTTCGGATAAAAAACACTATTTTTCCAACTCCGGAGATCTTCCACCAGCAACCAGGTGTGGCTCGAGACTGTGTGAGGCCTGTTTTGAGGTCTACTGGCAAAGACCTTTCAAACCATGTATATATCCATCCCAGGCGAAATGGGTCCGATTTTGATAGGTGGGTTTTCAAAAGAATCCCTCTAAATGGTTTGTTATCTGTGGAACTTGTGGGTGCGTTTCATTCCGGTAATTATTCTAAACG
Organism: Bradysia coprophila; assembly: GCF_014529535.1. Classification (NCBI taxonomy): domain Eukaryota; kingdom Metazoa; phylum Arthropoda; class Insecta; order Diptera; family Sciaridae; genus Bradysia; species Bradysia coprophila. Next base: position 1,088,614 of record NW_023503370.1, read on the forward strand.
AAAAAAAAAATCCGAAAAGTGTACTTCACCCATTTATAAGTAAGTATTGGTAGACAGAGCACTTTCAAGATCGAAATTAATAACAACACCAATGACCAGAAAGCCTCACTGATCGTTAATCATAAACTTCAACACAAATTTCACTTATACGCTCACTCTTAAAACGAATTCCCACCCTCAAATTTTAACTTAAATACAAAATAATGAAATTGTCGCAATAAGACTCAATTCAATTAATTTTTAACTTAATTAATTCAATGGACTTACGATTTAATTACAACTCAATTCGTTCCAACGTAAGAAATTTGAACAAAAATGCTCACTCTTCAAATCTACTAAGCGTCACCTTTACGATCTTGCCGACAAAATACAACTGAAGAGCATCAGCATTTTTTTAAATTATCTAATAAATGCGAAGAAAACTTTGCACACAACACAAAAAAAATGAATTAAATCTGTGAAGACTATCTCACAGACTTGAAACAAGTTTTTATTATGTTTTCCTTTAATCACGTAAGCAATCAAATATCTCCCCTTTTATTATTCCAACTGAAAAATATTAAAAAGATGCTGCAAACTGGACGTATGAATGTAAGTAATCAGTGTGCATATTCTGGGTTGAGGTTATTTCGTGCGACCAGTGTACCCTTTGACTTTTTATTTTCTTTTCACAGTATAATTGTCACAAACACATAGATCGTATTCAAGACGTGTTTGTTGTTATACAGATTGTTTCTTGAAATATTTTCCTTGAAAACCTTTAGTTGACCGATAGAGGAATAATGATTCGACAATTCGTAATTTTGTTGTAATTGAGCTTGATCGTGAAGATATTCGTCCGTCAGAAGCAAACATTGAATTCAATACTCCTTTCGCGACATAGTCAAAAAAAAACTTAATCATCACGTTTCCGCGAAATGTGTCCCAAAAAGTTCAATTTGTTCAGTTCTTGTGGATGATATCATGTGACTTTGGAAGTGTTGCAACCAATGTCTAACATACTGATAGCTAGCCTGCATCTTATGTCATCAACCGTCTTTCCAAGATTTCCTATTATATCATCAGTGGGACGTGCCCTGCACCTGATTTTTCCACTGTCCTGCAGCTCTTTCCGTTATTTCAAATCTAGTATAATTAATATTGATAGCTGTTTTAGCTGTTTTTCAGCTGAAAAGTGCTTTTATGTATTTAAACAGCTGTATCACAACTGCATGTGTGTAACTATTTCCCTCGTACTAGGCCCCACTTTTTGGGAGGGTCAGGTCCCTTGACTGACAATTTTATGATTACATTTTAAATCGATTTCATTTTATTTTTCGTTGTTAAACTTCCGAACCATCACAAATCACCGAAGCATCACAAAAACCTTCGCCTGAGTCCAAATTCTTTGGAAAAGTACTTGTTGTATTCTCAATTTCAAACCGGCGTGGGGTAATTTGAACTCACACACGATTTTTCGATACCAACATTGTGTAAAAGGAGTCATTAAGTCGATGACAGGGCTAAAAAGCATTTGCAGCATTAAACTTGCGCGTGTCAGTTTACCTTTTACGTAGTTCAAGAGTGCGTTCTTTTTGCACTGTGAGCCAGATTCCCTGAAGCATCACAAAAACCTTCGCCTGAGTCCAAATTCTACGGAAAAGTACTTTCTGTATTCTCAATTCCAATCAACCATAAATCATAAATTAAAGACAACGACTCGTGTGAATTACGGCCCTCGCTCCGCTCTGACTGCAAACTTCCCACTCGTATGAGTTGTCTATTATTCTGTTTCATCGTCTTATTGTTAACGTTAATCAGAAGTAAATGATGTAGGACGATTAGAGGACTCTTTCACTTTGATGATGTTCTTCTATTCCACTTATGTACCAAAAGGAAGTCCCTCGATACTTACTACATTCACAAAATCTCTAATCATGATTAACATATCACGACTCGTGGGAATTACCGCTCTGGCGAGTCTTAAAGTTTTCTGTTTGATTGTTTTTTAATGTCATTCGATACATTCAGAAATTGGTTTTTCATAAAATTTTGTACATTTTTATGATATGGCGCGAGCTCTGCTACTTATTGATTGATTGATTGAATTTCTAACAGTGTAAAATACTGTTTTTTTGGAATAACTTCCAGATTCTTAATTACACATAGCCCATCTTCGAACTTTGTCTCAGGAATTCAATTCTGCGTCGATTAAAAAATAAAATTAGTTGATTGGTTGATAATTACTCAAGTTATCGTGTTCACAAGCAAAAAATTGGGACTAACAATTCCGTTTTTCATAACATTTCATACAACCTTTGGGACAAACATTTTAGGGTATTTTCCTGCATAAGACCCTGACTTTCAGTCAAGGGAATAAACAAATGTAAGCACTTTTGTGTGCACTAGATCAACTGGAAAACAGTCATTTCGAAATCACCGGCTGTGAGCCTTTCACCGACTGTAAGTCTTTAACTGACTTTCATTTTGAAATTTTTCCATTAGTCAATTCCGACCGAAGGCGAGGAATGCATCTCACACACCTAAAAAAAAATCCCAACAAGACAATACTGCACTTTGTTGTCTTGTGACCAGAAAATGCGAAAAACCGGATTTGGGCAAGACATTAATGCCGCATTTTCTGGCCGCAACAAACTTCTGACTTGATTCCGGAGATCTCACAACTTCAATTTACTTTCCACTAATATTCAGCCGACAAAAAACAACATTTTCCTCAAATCTTTCCATTGAAACGAATTTATTCGAAAAAAACCCATGTTCTCAAATTTCGTGAAGAGCTCACCACAAAAAAACATCCCTTTCTGTATTTGGATGAAATGTAAAAATAATGTAGATACCAAAGCGACGGACGGACTTTAAAATCGGATTCATTAAAAATATTGCACGAAGGCAAAATAAAGCCACAAAACTCATCATAATCGTTTCGTGTTTTTTTTTTCGCTGGTATATGCAACCTTATTTACAAGCAAACGTGAATAAATTTTATAGCTACGAGTATTATTTGCGATTATTTGTCAATTCTGATTTCCGATGAATCGAAAAATTGTTGGGCAACTCTGAATGGGTACATAGATAATGTTATATGTTCCGAAAACAAATGATAAATTGAGAGTAAACTTTTTTCGAATGCGAGTGAATAATGTGTCGTTTTTTTTGTGTAATAATGTAACTGTTTTGCCACCTCAACATGACTCGACTTATACGTTCATTTCATATAAATCTGAAAACGCTTTAAAGTGAGATGTAAAGGAAAAATACCAGTTGGTGTTTATTTCAGATAAGAATGTAGTTTGTTTTAAGCGTTCCACAACATTTCTTTGCCATTTAGTTTTTATTTAGTTGGTAAATAGATTTCTATAATGTACTTGTGCGTAAAAGTGTCGTTTGTAAAGTGAGGATCCCGCTCAGGACATATTTTCAACATGTTCCGGTTGTAAATTATGTTAAATACGTTTCCTAGAAGTCATCAGAGAAATGCTTCAAGGAATGACCCTGAAATCATCAAACTAATTGAATCCACTGGAAGTCATTGCACACTGTGCAATGCACAGTCATTGTTCATGTCCAATTACCATTAAGTATTGAAAATGTCCTTCTTATCTTCACTTTATGCTCAACCATGTAAAGACCTCTAAGTCTGTGTGTTTGGAAATGTCTAAATTCATTGATATGGAAAGAAACTCACACAGATCGTACATTTTCATTGTTACTGTCTAATGAAATAAAAGCTCTCCTGCAATTAAAGTGACTGGTTTGAGTCTCACTATGCACAGCACAGCTGTCGTGTGGTGAATTTTTAGTTTTGCAGGTGTTCTATTTTTGTGATTGTTTGTGCCATTCATTCATCCACTTCAATCGATTTCAAAAAGGACGGAGATAGAGTTGGTAATCAGTGAATACACTATTTTATCAGTTAAGCACCTGACCGATATCAACACCGCTGTTCATCATTTTATTCGACATTATATATATATATTTAGTAGCAAACATGATGTCGCAGTCGCATAACAAAATTGTTTACTTCTGTTTCGTTTTTATTTCGATTTTTAATTACGGTTCGTTCGAAGTCGTTGAAATTGAACAAGGCAGCATCAATGGCACCATATTAAGATCACGCAATGGACGAAACTTTCATGCATTTCTTCGGATACCGTTTGCTGAGCCACCAATTGGCGACTTACGATTCAAAGAGCCACAATCACCGAAACCATGGAATGGTCTCTACGATGCCACATACTATGGGCCGATGTGCGTCCAAACGAACGCACGGCCTGACATCGGTGCCGATGAGGACTGTCTGCATCTCAATGTGTTTTCGCCAAATTTAAATGCGTCGTTGCCGGTGATTGTTTACATATTTGGTGGAGCTTTTTCGTTTGGAACTGGGATCGATCAAGGAGGACCGCAAAGCTTGATGGACAGAGAAGTGGTTTTGGTTAATTTTAACCATAGAGTTAGCGCTCTAGGATTTTTGGCTCTAGGAACAAAGGAAATTCCAGGAAACGCTGGAATGAAAGACCAGGTCTTGGCATTGAAATGGATTCAAAATAACATTGCTGCTTTCGGAGGCGATCCCAGACGAGTTACACTGACTGGAATGTCGGCAGGAGGAATTTCGGCAACTGCTCACATGATTTCCCCAATGTCAAAGGATCTGTTTCACGGTGTTTACTCTTTCAGTGGATCGATTACTGGCGTACGATCATTGTTGTATGGACCCCATCACTTAGCGTATGGTAAATTGTTGGCTCAAAAAGTGGGATGCAATGACACTGAAAATGTTGAAAATATGATTGCGTGTTTACAAGAAGTGAGTGCTGATTACGTTCGCCTAATCTTATCGAATTTAATTTATTTCGTTTATTTTGAGAAACCGGCAATCGACATTGTCAGTGCTGAAGTAAGAGATTTCCCCGAATGCGTATTGTCAGCCTGGTTTCCGATAATAGAGCCCAATTTAGGACAAGCACAATTCCTTGCTGATGATCCTGCCGAATTATTCAGAACTGGTAACTTTTACAAAGTGCCAGTTGTGATTGGCCGAAGTACTGATGAGTTCGTGAATCCAGTTATCCGTAAAGCTCCCACTATTCTGCTTCTTATTTGCACTATTTCTACTGACCCAACAATAATTGCAGGTGTCTTGGAGAGCCGACTTCTCGACATGATGAATAGTGAATTTGATGTGATTGCTCCGATTTGCTTCCGTTACGAAGAAAACACGGAAAAATCCAAAGCTTTTAGCGAAGTATTGAGAAAAACATATTTACCTTTCGATGAAATTGACGTTCGCTCCTTCGGCGGGTTAGCTTATCTATTCGGTGATAGTCTTATTGGTTATAGCGTTCACAGACTTGTTCATCTCATTTCCAAACAAACGCCAGTTTTCTACTACAAATTTTCTTACATCGGACGTCACAGCGCCTTCCTGTATCCGCACGATAAGCCTTATGGTACTCATCACGGTGACGACACTCAGTATCCATTTCAAGACTTCACCTTCAGACCGGGTCGTGAGATTAGTTTATTAGATCCGGAAAGTTTCATGGTGGAGAGAATGACGAAAATTTTCGAAAGTTTCGCTGCCTCAGGGTAAGAGACTGCACAGCTGCTTTTGTTCATGTATTTTGACAATTTTTGTTAGGAATCCGAACTTCAATCCAGAAGAAATGAATTGGCCACAGCATGATTTATCGAATGAATTCTACATGGATATTGGTACGCATATGGTGGAGAAGAATGGTTTATTCCTCGAACGTTATTCTGTTTGGGATGACTTTGTGAATAGTGCATCGTCCAGCGTATTTTCGACGACAAAGTCTGTGTTTGTTTCCATATTTGCTGTTGTCATTACAATTCTGAAAATGTGCATCTAAGCCATATCACTGCATAAAGGGCAAAGAGAGTAAAATTTGAGGTTGACAAATTTGTCTAACAATTTCACAGGCATACAACGTTTTACGTAACGAAGTGTTTTGTTCATTAACTTTATCGCACTTCTGCGATAAAACTGTATAAAAACCCTTTATGCAATTCAGTGATGATATTTGTAGCTTACGCAACCTGTGTGCAATGTGTTATGAACGTATTTTATCACACTAGTGCGATAAAGGATTTGCAAGGGATCTGCGAAAAAAGCCACCTGGTGCTGAAGTTACACTGAGATTATCTTCGGTATTTATTCGATTTTCTTCATTGCATAAAACGTTGTATGCAACACGAATCGTATGCTGGTATATTATCGCACACGAAGTCTTGCCAACCTCGGCTTCGCCTCGTATTGGCAATCTGACATCTAGAACGATAATATACCTTCATACGATTCTTGTTACATCACAGCTGTGATGTCAGATTGCCAACCCGAGGCGAAACCGCGGCTGACAAGATATCGTGTGTGATAATAAACCTTCATACGATTCGTGTCACATACATCGTTTTATGCAATAAAGAAAATCTAATAAGTACCGAAGTAACACGTAGCATTTATCCTACTAGTGCGATAAAACCCCTTGCGAATCCTTTATCGCACTAGTGCGATAAAATACGTTCCTACGACATTGCACACAGGCGGCGTAGGTCGCAGCATCATCATGTGCAAAATTTGAAAACTTTAGATGCCTCTGTTACATAAATCGTTGTATGAATCTCTGTGCAGAGTACCTACGGTCTCGTGTCATATTTACACATCGTGAGCCTAATATAGTACTTTGCATTCGATATCATAAATAACCATTATGACACTGTTTGTTTTGCACTGAATTACGTAAAGCTTGTTCTTAATTTGTGCCTGAATTAGAATTTTACTCATACGAGTTGACAATTTTCACAAATTGCGCATGTACTTAGGCGCATGTTGCGAAAATAGCTATTGTTGCTTAGAAAATCCATCCAAATATCTCTTAAAATAATCGTTTTCGCCTTTCGTTTCGTATCACAAGCACTTATCTAATTACGCAATCGAAAGTCAATTGAAATTAGTCCAATAAAAAGTTGACGATAAAATGCTTCTTAAAACAATATATAAAACCAATCCCATATTTACGCGCGTCCATATTAACAAATACAACGCCACACCCAACGGATAATAAAAACCACAAATATAAATTATTTTCAGAGTTTAATCCATTCCATGGAAATTGGTAGTACTTCGTGTAAATATTTGCCATTTCAAAATCTAACTTAATTCTTCCGGGTCTATTTTCAAGTCATTACGTTTTATACCGAAAAATAAAACTAACCCTATCCGTTTTTATCAAAAAAAACGTAGCGAGCACCCCCGTCCGAAAAGTATCATTTTGTTTTGAGCTAAATAAATTTTCTTTCTGCCATGAAAGGTTGTTCGTCGGTTCCTCTTATATTGCCAAATTATACAAAACATGGTCGTTTTTACACACACATAACATGAATATAAATCCAATTAGGTATATACGCAGAAGAAACTTTTGCGACCAGTGGGTTTTTGTTTAATATATATATTATTTTAGGCTATTTAATATATAACCTTTTGTTTTTTAGTTCATAATCCGTAAATAAATTATTGTAATAAAATACCTTCAACCCATAAAGTGACATTATACAAAGAAGGGTCACATCGTCCTCTTGAGGATCCAAATTGTTTTTATATTATTTGTATTAGATGTTGAGCACGAGTCAACTGTATAAAAGGTTTTGTCCTCTACCGTCCCATATCTTATTAACAATATTATGTATATGTCATCCCTTTGAGAATCCATTTAATTCCTAGTTGGGACCCTTTTTCGTAGAATTTATTTTGAATAAATTTACAAAGTTCAAAACCGAGGTCGCACGCATGGGAAATTATAGATAGGGGTAGGTTGTGTGTGGACCGTTATTAAGCAAACAAAGTATTTAACTATAATGAAAGTGTGACGACAATAAGCTATAGGCTGACTTGTTTCCATAATACGTATAACACCAATGAAAAATGCACAAAATTAATTTATTGCTATTAGCGAATAATGATTACAAATTATATACGAAAAATGTTATTGACCATTTTTTTCTCTACACTTTGTAATTTATTACGTAATATCGAGCGGAAAATGTTTTATGAGTAGGTCGTACAAAAATATAAATATCGCAATTCATGCGATATGTTCACCTATCATTGTTATATCCAATCTACATTTTCGAACAACTGCGAAATCGGAAATGCTAACATTATACGTCACATGAATCTTAAAGGATTGTGTTCAGAGCAAACGACAAAAATATTGATTTCACGGTCCAATGAACAAAAAATAAAGTCTGATCGTGATGTAGCCATGAAAATCTGAGATGTCCGACATTTCAGGGTGAGAATGTTTCCGAATGGTTGTAAAATTTCACGAAAAATTACTTTGCATTTGCGATTCTCTAACCGATTGAGCTATTATGCAATCTTTCGATCAGCTGCGATTTTACTGAAGTACCACTAGTCCCTCTACTCAAAAATACTGTCAGTTTTTGGCTACAGTCAGAGGCAGTAAAATTTCAGCTTGAATTTGCTTCAGCTGTTTTTCAGCTGATCAACACGTACAATCAAAACTGTTTATATGGTTGAAGCTGCTACACACAAGCGCGTGTAAACAGTGTAAACAATCTTGATTGTTTGTGTGGTTGAAAAACAGCTGCAGCGAATTCATGCTGAAATTTCAATGTCTCTAACTGCACATTACGATAAAACTTTATTTTTGTTGGCTCGTATGAATATCTCACATCTAGTTAAAAAAAAGACTTGCTACGGGTATATCCAATCGAATATTTTGCTATTTCTTATTACAAAGAATGGTCTTCTTCATCAACGTCAGCATCAAAGTATTTGCATAAAGCCTAATGCTTGATTTCCTCTCACCGAAAAAGTACTCGGTGTGAGAGACAATTTTTTTTTCAAATTTTCCTTTGTAATTTTGACAGATTGCTCTCTCACGGAATACTTTTTGTTGAGTGGAATGGACACTTAAAAGTTTGATATACTTCCAGAAGACTCCATCCTTTTAATAGTTTCCGTTTCCGAATCAACAAAATTCTCACAAAAACTGAACGTTTCAATATATCAGCCCGTGTAGGACTCATTCAAATCGTACACCATTTGAGGGATTCCGATGTCCCATGATGAACGAAATTTCTTTTTGAAATAGCTTGAAATCTACATGTCGTTTCTTAGAGCAACGTTCGTAGTACTTTTTCTCATATACGAGAAATATAAGAAGCATCTATTCACCTACTGGCTACTAGTGAACTCAGAAGAAACCAAGATGTTCTGAGAGAAGTCTAATAAATTTCATTTCATTTCATTTATTTCCCATAAAAGTAAACTAAGTACATGAATCACGTAGCTCCAGTATGCATTAATAATTCAAAGGAGCTATTTCGACCTATTCTGGCTCGAAGTTTCGTCAATGACTATGTTCCATCATTTAATTGTATCATCCGTTATATATGTGACGAGCTACTTTAATTGGATTCTAGACATAATGTGATCGGTTTTTCAGCTTTTCCACACGTACAATCAAAACTGTTTTTATTTGTTTATACAGTAACTCATGCGCGGTTTATTGGAAAACCATATAAAAACGCATAAAAAGTTGAGTGTGTGTGTGTGTGGATCAGCTGAAGCAAATTCATGTTGAGATTTCACTGCATCTAACTGTATGTTATAAAAAGAAAACAAATTATTTTAGTTTCGAATGTTCCTGCCTAATTATTTCACTGCTAGCCACATAAATATACAATAAATCGAAAATGGCCCATTAAATTAGTACCCATCACGGAACGCTAAAGTTATTTAAAACTCTCCTCCACCATTCGATTGTTGTTCATGTATTCAAAACAAACTTCAATTACAAAAATCAAATAAACTCATCAAAGTGTTTCAAATACCTAATCTCATTTCTATCGTCAACCAATATTACAATTGTGGTATCGAAAATATCGCATTAATTTATCGGCTTGCAGTTCAATTTTTCCGTTTCTAATTGAGTTTGTGAAACTTATCCATATGATTGAATGTCATGAACAATTTAGTGACCTTTTCGTATTTGAAAATTTCAACTCATTTTAATTTTTCGAATAAATGTTTAAAATGAAGAGAAAAAAAATGTAGTTCAGTATCTCACGCTACACAAACCCTTTGCATAACAATCGTGAAAAAGGGTTGAAGAAACAAGCAAGTTAAAAAAAAAATCGTTAAAGTAGTTAGCCTGGTTAGTCGACTCAAACGAGTTTTTTTTTTTGCTTCTCGTTTCGGCGTCGATAAAAGGGTTCATGTCCATTATGATGTTAGCGTTTGTATGTGCGGAAAGACTGTTATGTTGAGATGAAATGGAAACTGTTAGACGCACATGACATTTAAGATTGTTTTCACGAAATTGAATCCTTTAATGCATATAGCCTCGGAATCGGTGAACGTATGTTTGTCGATGGACAGAAAAAAAAAAATTATTTCAATATTTAAAAGGGGTTAACCATCTATCGATATAGAAACCCTTGTGGCTTTTTAAAGTATATCCGAAAATTTGTTGGTGTAAATTCGTTATTTCACAATGAACATCAGCAATATTATTTTTCAAGTGACTAAAAACTCATTTATCAAACTTTGTTTAACTTTGTTATACAAACACTGTAGAAATTCGATTAGGTGAGAAACTCGAACATTTTAACTAAACAAACTTTATCTATGACATATTATAAAAGGTGTATCCAGAATGCCCAAAGTCCCTCTATACCTTCACATTTATATATGTATATACATATATTATGTGATGTATAACCTGCGTTGGTTCGCATACATAATAAGTTTTAGTCATTATTTTCTGCTGAAATTACTATGCCAAAAAGGGATTTTAGGAAAATTATATATAATCTACATTGTAGAGGTATCCGGAATATATTATTTTCGTGGAGACTTGTGTGTAAGGAGTTTTTCCATCCCCAAACTCTTCAGTAAAATTAAAATAACACCCTTCAATGTAATTAAAGGGGTTAGGAAAATGGCGGACGTGGCTAAATAAATTACTTGTTGGTCTACAACACCCACTTGCTTGTTTCTCTAGTATTTTACCAACACCCCTCTATGTCCTTCTCTTCGCCTGTCGCTTTTTAAAGGGGTTGATGGATGAAATGTTCTTATGTTTGTATATATTCATGTAATCCATACAAACGTACATATATATTCTTATAAGAGCGTTCCAAACAACATCTAGCTGAGTTTCCGTTGGAAAATTTATTTATCTGCATATATAATATGGAAAATATATATATATGCACACAGCCACGTCTTCAATCTATATTTACGTAATGTATACACATTTCGGTGTATTTTATTACATATATTTCAACAGAAACTGGAGATATTTAAATTTATTCAAGTAAAACGTAAAACGCCTTCATTAATACAATTGTGGGATTAAATTTAAAACAACACTCAAACTAATTTATCATCCGGATCTTTTCTAGCGAAACCTATGTCTGAAACAAAAAGTAACTGTAGGGATAATTTATTATACAATTTTCTAATGAAATAGGAAATACAAACAATTTTTTTTTTAGAAAATAGCCAGAGTTGTATTTTGTTACGATTTTACACATAACAGTTTTATAGAAATCGTACAAAAATAAAACTAAAAATATCATATTGTGTAGTCGAAATTTATTGTAAAACGTGGACACTGGAGATTGAACCTTATGTAACAAAATGGAAATGAAAATGGTGTATACACTTTTCGAGTTCTTTTATCAATTACTTGCATGGCAATAATTAATTTGAACAATTTTAATGATGTCCATTTAACTAGATTTCATAGATTTCAATAAGCTCTTTATTTAGATATGTGGATGGGTGGAATGGTATTTAATATAAATTCATATTTTACACAACTCCGATCTGACGTTTTATGTATATACAGAGAATGACGAATTTAAGACTGGTTAGTTATATCTGTTTGCCGTGTTCACAATGTGGATTTTCATGAGCTGCTAAAATCCTTTGTCCATTCCTCACAAACTCAGTCAATTAAGGCATGAAAATCAGACTTGTAATATTTTTATTCAGAGTTATGTAACGGATTTTACATGCTGAGAGCGTCGAAACTAGTGATTGAAACATTTAAAAATCATGGTTTTCGACGCATACAGCATGTAATAAATACTATGCACGTGTACAATCTATTATTCCCTTGACTGAAAGTAAGGGTCCTACACCAGAAAATACCGAACAATGTGGGTAACAGAAAGGTGCACTTTGAAAATGTATGAAATGATATGAAAGACGTTAAATGTGGGTAACAGTTTTTCGTTGAGGGCAAACTTGAGTTTGAATGATTATTTTTTTTAAATACGTAGAATTAAAATCCCGATGCTAAGTTCGAAGATGGGCTATGTAGGACTAAGGATCTGGAAGCTATCCGAGAAAAAGGAGATTTTACACTGTTGATCATAGCTTCAATTAAAAAAGATTACTTTGATGAAATTTGATTTTGTTTGGTAGTGTGGGTAAATCATATAAGTTTGTTTTCGATGTGCATGAAACTAGTAGGAAGAATAATTTGATAGTTGACTAACAACTTGATAGTTGACTAACAAATTTGATAGTTGACTACAACTTGATAGTTGACTATCAAGTTGTTTGTCAACTATCAACTTGTTAGTCATTTATCAAGTAGGTAGTTTTTACTCCCTTTTCAACCACATCTTACGCCAGCAAAATGCCTACTATCATATAGCTTAAAAAGTGTAAGAAGCTGTAATAAAAAAAGTTAAATTTTTGCAGGCAATATGATGAATTATCTCAACTAATTTCTGAAGATTTTTTAAATACATGGAATTTAATGAATCAAAGAGAATATTGTAATGCTCAAAACAAACGAGGCATTGAAAACGTGTTTTGGTCCTAGTTTTCATTGACAGATGCAGCAGTCGCAATTTTGAATAGAGAAAGTTCTAACTTCATTTGACAGTTTCGAAAATTTCGTCATGAAAAATAGGACCAAAACATGTTTTCAATACCTCGTTTGTTATGAGCATAAAGATTTTACGAGTGTAAAGTTTGCGGCCAGAGCGAAGCGAGGGCCGTAATTCACACGAGTCGTGATATTTTATTCACGATTGTAGGTTTTGTGACTGGAATATTCGAGGGATTATGTTTTTTCTCGGTCTACCAATAAATTTCTCCCTTTACAAATATTTTTAATCCATTTACCATTATAGAGTCAAAATTGGTACCAATTTACCGAAAATATTGGTACCAAAAACTAATAAAGTTCATTTATTACCATGTGAAGATCGTTAGATTAAGTACAGGGGAATTTTCTTTTTTTGTACAAAAATTTTGTGAAGTCCTCGTTCCACATTCACAAAACATACTTCGCATCTACTTTGATGTAACAAAAATTCAATCAAACAGAATAATAGAAAGTTCATACGAGTAGGAAGTTTACGGCCAGAGTAAAGCGAGTGCGGTAATCAACACGAGTCATATTTTATTTATGATTTACGGTTAATTGAAAATCTTGAAAATTGAAAATTTCTTTGAAAATTGAGAACTCAAAAAGTAGTCAAAAATCATTCCACCTTACACTCAATGTCAAATTTGTCAAATTTGACTGTGATTTGCTTGGAGTCAATAATATAGTAAATATGTGTTAAATTTGGCAAGTTTTTTATGAATACAGCTGAAAAATAAACTGGAATCAGTGATGCTTCTGAAGCTTAACAATAAAAAAATGAAAATGCAATGAAATTGATCAAAAATACATTTAGAAAAGGTGGGACCTAGTTTCAATAGGCCTAACATACTAGCTATATGAGCTAGACTGGCTCTAAAAAGCCCTTGAATCATTGTATCAAGAAAATTTGCCCTTCATTCATGCAAAAATAAGATCTGGATCATCGTTTCAGAAATTTTCTCTGACGTGGCCAAGAACACAACTGCTGCAAACTGTTAGAAAATCTCAGAATTTATATTTTTATTAACAGGATAGGATGTTCGTCTTATAACTTCAAGTTGACGATTAAAAATCGATAGAAGGTCTACAGCGGTTTTCATGTTACGTGTAATAACATAGCGTTATAGGTAAAAGAAGAGGAAAATTGTTTGAAGTCCAAGTTCAAGAAAGAACTTTCTTTGTGACGGACACGTGACAACAAATACTTTCGGATTGATTGCCACTGCCTAAACGATTTCGTTCTAACAGAATAAGGCTGCACTGTTTTTTTTTTTTTTTAATATTTTAATATCAATGAAGGTGAAAACTTGTTGTTTTGCTATATTATACAACAAAAAAGAAGGGACTTTATTCGAACCAATTTCATTGAGTTAGGGAAGAGACAAGAAAAAACCTGTATTTCACTTACTAGAAAGGGGTCCCGAATCGGAATAGCGGTATTTTGTGTAGTTAAGGTTAATAGCATGCGCAGGTCACGAGTTGACTTGTGTACATGTTGTCAATGTTTTTTTTTCATCGGTTAACATACATGCCATGTCGGTTGACCTTTGTCTTATTTCAATTTTTTCAAAGAGGTGCAAAGCGGCCCCTTTACTATTTTTTTTTTTTATTTATTTTTCATTTACTTTATTTGATGGCTTAACTCAATACATTTGTTATACGAACAGATACTTGAAAAACATTGGGCTCTTCTATTGGTGAATTTCTCTGATTTGCTTTACGACTAAATAGGTCTAAATAAAATAATCCCGAAAATAAAAAAAATTCTTAAAAACTTTCCGAGAATTCAGAAATCTTTCGTTTTGATAGTTCTTTTTGAAATATTTAGAAAATATAATTTTGACGTTTTCAAAATTGTACACCTACAGTCAGAGGCACGCGCGTGATTGTGGTAACATTCTGCTACCGCTTCTGACTGTACGTTAGAAACGTTTCAACTTTTTATAGTTATAGTTTGAAGTACTTGATTAGTACTTGAAAGCGCGTACATACATCGTGCACGACATTTACGAACATAGTAACACGTTGAGGGTAATACGTTTTATGTTAAAGAAGCGATCCACACTCATTTTTCTAATCTAGTTTTGTCGGCTGACATGTTACAGGGAAAAAAACATATCAGACTTTCAACTTTAGAAGAGCACGTCCTTATAGTTGTAGAAATGGTCGAATTTTATAAAAGTTATTCAAATTTAAAGCTTTTAGAGCAAGGATATCCGCTGTTTCTTGTTTGGACGTAAAAATAAAAAGTATGAGAATATATGGGCTTAGACAATCGTGAGAGATTTAAATGTGCTTAAAGTATGCAATTTAACAAAATAACAACACCACACTGAACAACATTCACTGGTATTCAACTTTGTACTTTGTAATAATTTCGTTGGTTTGAGCCCATCCATGAAGCCTTACGTTATAAGTAAAGCCTATAAGTTAAAAAAGTGACGCAAGTCCCATTGGTTTACTTCCAAAATATCAGGCTAATGGTGATGCATTATGTATATAAAACACAAAAAATTTGACAACGAAAATTGTACTAAAAATGCATCACAAATGATTGGACTTTCTGCTCGTAATTTTAACTCTAATTTAAAGTGGACTTGTGGACTGCGACTTGTGAACAGGGAATAAATGCTACGTGAATTTTGTTTTGTGTTTTCATTCATAGATTGTGTTAGCGATGTTTTATAACCCGTATCTCCGAAACTAGCGAATTTCAGACAAATTGGTACAAGGTCAGGTTAAGGCGTCTTGACTTTGAATGAGAACGCAGTGAGTTTCAATTTCAAAGAACAGATTTATTCCACAGTTGTTTGCACAGAACTAAATACGTTCAAGTATACGCAAAGTGCATCTACTGCTGAGGACATTTACACTTATACAAATGCAAATAGATCAGCGTTTCTGAAAATTTGTTTCTTAGTCTCTAAAATAATTTTGTTGAATTTGTTCATTATGGACATGCGTCACGAACGCCCTAATCGTTGCGTCATGATATAGGTAAATTATATTTTGTTGGTCAGGTTCATTCCGTGGCAACGGTAACTAGTTGCTACATTAAGGATTTCTGTCAACATAAGAAATTGTGGGTAAATGATTCAATGTCGTTAGGATAAGTATCTAGGTGACTACGTGTGAATCAAAAGGATTTCCTACATTCGTCAGTTTCACATAAACACAAGTTTTTGTTACATTCGTCAGTTCCACAGTTGCATGGATACATTAGAACTCGAGAAACATATAATTTACACACACATGGTTTAAACTTTAATGTCATTGATGAGAACAGTGGTCAAAGTTGGTTCGTAGATGGAAGTTGATGTTATCGACAATTCAAGTTCCTGTGATGACGAGTCGGCAAGCTGTTTTTGATGTTAACGAATTATCGATTGAGTGAGTGAACTAATAGAATTATATCAATTAAGTGGGAATGTTGAATTGTGCACTTGATACATAACTTAACTGTAGTAAGTGATCTTCTATAGTAATTTTTTAATTACATCTTCTAACTGAAGCGAAAGGTCGAGTAGATGTGAAAGTATAAAATTTATGACGTCGAGTTTTTATTAATTTTATTGCCTTTATTGTTTTGATTCAAGAACGTTTACGAAAATTCTCACACCCATTCAATCAATTCTCCCAAAAATTGAACTTCTATGTGGAATATTTAACTAAAATTTTATATAGTCCCTTTTTGGGATGAACTCACTTTACAAATACACGTAAAGTCAAAGTGATTGGCTCAGCTTGACACTCAGATCGATACAAAATCAGAAAGTCATGGTGCAGCGTTTCGAAGTAGTTGCTCCTTGGATTTTGTCTCACTTTTTGAAACCCTCTCAACTTTTTCTGTGCCGTTCTTCAGAATTACAATTCTGAATATTCTGAATTTTCTGGACCTTAGGGATGTTAGGAATTTACAGAACTTGAATTCTGAGCAATAAATCCCTGAAGGGACTGGCTACCAAACGGTCCAATAGACGGGTGTATGCAAAAATATTTAAAAGACCATATAAAATTGAAAAAGCCCATCGGGCATCGCCCTGCCTGGCATGAAATAGGGTGCTCAATTTGTCAATTTCATTAAACATTCTACGTTTCAAATCGAAATTAATATTTTGGCTACTCCGCCGGAATTTTTTTGTAAGCATAATTTCCCAGGTAGAGCAAAATCATTGATATTCGCTTGAGTTCTGAGCAGTTCCTCTTTTAAGAAAATTAAATTATCAAAAATTCAGAAATTTATCCATCACTTTTCTTCATCTTATCAAAGAATGTAATACATTGCAGTGTAACGGTCGTTTATACGGCCTTTTCAGTTGCTTGACATGTCTCTGAGCTAAACTGATTACTTTGGAACGAGAAACAGAAAATAAAATTTAGAAACTAGGAGTTTTTGTGAAATTTTTGAATTTTGTTGATAATTTTAGAAATTAAATAGGTTTTGGTTCTGGGTGTAAATTATCACATTTCATTAACAGAACCGTCGTGAAAGGTCTCAAAAGAATTTTAATGGGAAGACTTTATTTGAGCCTCGGGCTATGGCTTCGGTGGTAAGTGTTAGTGTTAGAGAACAGTAGTTTTTACGAAGTTTGCAATCAAACCAATCAGGAAAAGAAAAGTTCATGGAAATCGATTAAGTATATCCTCGAAGTGAGACCAAATCGGGCTTCTCGCCCGTAGAATAGAAAATCAATTTTTTCGGAACGACTTTCTGAATTTTTTCTTACTGCAATCAGAAAATAGCTTTAAATTGCTTCTTTGTATGCTCAAATAAAAACATTTTTCGCCTCGTACATTTGCAACGAAAACTAGTATTCCTTCAATATTTTACGAGAGGAAATTCAATTCCAAATTTATATACAAAAGAAATTTATTTAGTTTTCTCTTTCCCCAGCGATGAAGCTCGCTCACTTTTTTCTGTATATTTTTTTTTCAAATATGTCATTTTCCCCTCGTTTTGTAAGGGGTTTCTTATATTTCCTACCGAAACTCAGATGTCGTTATGTATCTTAATATTTTATATTAAAAGAGAATTCTCGTTGGTTTCTTATTAGGACGAGAAAATCAAATAAGAATGTTGAAAGTGCAAACCGTTCAAATTTTGTCAAAGGATTATAAAGGACTAAAAGAATATTGTCTTTAAATAGGTCAATATTCCATCGCAACCTTTATCCTTATTGGAATATTGTTCAAGAAAACGACAATATAACCGAATCAGTTAATGTTCGTTGAACCAAACATTTGAGTGATTAATCATTGAAGGAAAATTGTGTTGAGAAAATGTGTAAACGTTGAATATTCAATACAGAGTGTGAACGTATCTTCAAAGACACCGATATTTTTGGCAAGTGGCAGGTAGTTTTCGTACAAAATATTGTCGGTTTCTTAAGGAATCTTTTAACGTACACACTTACCGCATACAGTGTTCATGTTCATATATGATATTTTATAACTTGGAATTTTCACATCGTCGATGTGATGCTGTTAACTAGTAAATTAATGCGCGTGAAGAGAATTAACTATTGGAAGAAAGTTACTTCTCTTTGATCATGTGAAGTCTGTCATTATTCCGCATTGACTGCTTACATGTTAATATCGTCGGTTGTTGTAGTACTTATTACCTTCAATGTAAAAGGGATGGACAACACATATAACGCTTTTGTATCGATTATGATTTAATCTAACGCATAATTTTCATGGTAAATTAGACATATATGAGTGTAATGTTTGTATTGTAAGACAAGGGATTTTTATGGACTAAAAGTATGTTGGTTGAATGATACAAATTTTGTAATGTTGACCGCAATTTATAAGCACAGTAAAAGCGTTTAATGCAGGATAATATCTATCGTAGACAATCATGTATATTGTTGGAACGGATGATTCATTTGTACAGTTTGATGATTTACATTTTTATTGATTAAAAGAGTTCTGAGTGTTCACATATTAGAATTCAGATTGATTTGCTACATTTTCTCAGTAATTAAGTAAATTGTTCTGAATTGAAAATACATTCGCAGCCGAATAAAGGTTAGAATTCAAAACAGCCCTCAGATAGTCACCATTGGTTGCTGGTAGCAGGTCTTCAAAGGTCGATAAATTGGTGTTTTTAGACTTACTTTACGGCCGTTAAATATATGCGATCTCGGTTTGAGTAGGTTCGTTAGAAAGCTGAGATCAATTAGTTTTTGGACATGTCTCGTTTGATAAACATCTACTAATATATGTTAGAGAAAATTATAAAATGGAAGTTGGATGAAAGTAGTCAAAATTTATGACCGTTTTGTGTCGGAAGTGATGACTGCTAATGTGCTACTAACATGTCTGTAACGTATGTTATCTAATTCAATGGTACCTCATATGCCGCGTTTGTGTCTTTTCGTAGACATTAGATGCATGGTGTGTCACCCTTTACCAAATATACCATATTTATAAGCTACATGTGTGAACTTAGCCTAATTTTTAAAAAAATTGGAAATTTGTAGCTGCTTAAAAGACTTCGTCTGACTGCAAGCAAGAAAACAAATTTCTTAAATTTAGTCTTCTGCTGTGATGAAATGGTCGGTTGCTAAAAATCGAACATAGTTCAACGAGATGATTAGGTGTCAGTAGAACGTCCGGTAAGAACTATGAGTATTAACTTGTAGATTTGTTGTCACGGCATGTAGAAATGACAAACAATATTGTTACCGATGATTGTGTGATGCATTGTTTGAGTAAATGTTGGGGATAAAGCTATCTGCCGCATATTTTATAAATATGTGGCCGTAGCCATTAATAGTTCTGTCTAAAATCTATAAACAGTACCGCATATCACCGATAAAGTGATGAAATTTATATTTGGCCATATTAATTACGACCATAACAAAAAAAAAATTAGCTTTTTAATGAACTTTTCGATACTTATTTAGCGTTAATTTGTCAATTATTTATTTGCGATAATTTTATTGTGCCAGACAAAGTGAAAATTCGAAAATTTGAGTTGTCTGGCACGACAGGCCTTTCAATGGAAAATTTAATTTTCAAATTTATTTCGTCATTTTGGACTTCATTTTGACACCAATTTCGAGTTTCTAGGATGTGTGACGGACGAGTTATATGCTATGCCTACCGTCGATAGTGCCCTCCATGGGTTCAAAATAAAAGCCGTAGAACAAATGTATTTCGTATAGGGGAACGGCAGTCGAATTAGGACAAGAATTTGATTCATCTGATTTTCAGCTGGTTCACTTATACGAACAAACTACTTATTTGTCCATAACGTTTGAAATAGATCAATTCACGCGCGCTAGTGGTAAAACTGTATATAAGCAGTTTTGTCTGTGTGAGTGGAAGCAAATTCACGTCTAAATTTCACTGACGTCCCCTGTGGGTGTTTGCTTCAAACATTGGCCTTTGTAGGGTATGACTGAGGGAACTCGGCCTTTTAAGCCGAAGACTGAAAGTTAAAAAATGTTAATTGAAGAACTGTTTGAAATTATCAAAATTTTCATATTTATGGAAATTGGTGATGTTTTGAAAAATTATGCTCACACGCAAGTGGCAAGTCCGCTACTGTAAAAAAGTGAAAAACATTTTTTAGCCGTACGTTAGTAATTCCACTGAAGAAACTGAGGGACCACGAAAAATATTTACAGAAACTCTTGATTTCATCTGGGTGGTCCCCAGGACCCCCCAAATAAATATTTGTAATCTAGACCATCCACACGAGTTCTTCACTTTGATTATTCATGAGATCAGTGAGGTTTCTTGAACAACTGATGCAATCTATAAGAGCACTTAAACTTCAACAATATTCCACTCGGCAATGCATATCTCAATATGTCTTATTATATCACGTATGAAGTTGAAGTTTACCTTATAACGTGTAATGCATGTCACTATCTCACCCGCTCAATTCTATTACATTGCTGCTTATATTTGTGATTGTGGACATTTTTAAGAAATGAACTGCACACAAAACCTTCAACACTTGATACTGAAAACGCTCGGCCAAAATTACAAACAATACTCCAACCTCAAACCCTCCTTTAAACCGAAAATTTTATTCAAATCGAATATTTATATCACAACGGAAAAGACTTTCTATACATTGCTATCGTAAGTGCTATAAAGCTATCCATTATTGGTTTTCAACTTTTTTCGATTAAGACTTTTATTATATTTGCACTTAACTTATAGATTACACTCCGTCACATTGTGTAAAGCTTTCATTTTATCTTAATACTTAAGTTTTTTTATCAGAACTCCTCTTTGAAAATATGTTATGAGTAATTATTGTCGATGTTTTTTTTTTATTATTATTAATAGACGTCGCCACGCCATATGGTGATTTTCTGTATTTTGTAATTTGTTTCGTTCGTTTATAGCATTCTAAGCTCAGCTTTCAGTTGATAAGTATTGTTAAGAATCATTATATCAATACATTATTGTAACTTTGGTTGTTTTCTTTATTCATTTGCGTAGAACGTTTTTTTTTACGATGAAACGTATATGCTACATAGATAATAAAGCTTAAACGAAATACCTTACTAATCGATGAAGTAATACGTTAACAAAAATTGGTTAGCATGCATTGTATGTCCAGTCCATGTCCATAGTATACTCAATCTTCTTAAGACAATTTTCTCCGACAGATTTCTTCAAGATTTATCTCGAAATATATCCAAGTGAGGCTCGGGTTGACAGTGGAAGGATATATGGATATATGTGGGGAGACACTATACTGTGTCTATATCCATATATTCCCACAATGAAGCGGTGTAGCCTCATTTCGCAACTCATTTTCCATATTTTAATGTTTGTCATTCAAAAATACCTACAAAAACGTAAGGGGACCGTCCACAAATTACACACACACAAAATGACAGAATGAGAGACTCTGTGCGACATTTAATCGCGAAAACTTATCAAATGAACGAAGTGTACTGTTTTCAACAAGTCCCCTCTCCCCTCAGGTACATGTGTAATTTGTAAATGACACCTAACGCTGGTCACAAAAGAATTATCTGTTGATGACAGCGTAACAGATTTTTATTAATATGTTTGATGTAAATGCTTGTTGAAATACAAAAATTAATGGTTAAAAATAGAGGCCATAATAATCCAACGAAATGCGCTTTAACATGACAAAGCTATAAAGTTGGTAAAAAAATGACCGTTCACTTTTCGACCTTCATTCTAATTGAATAAAAGCATGTGACTTTAAAGACATAAAAAGATTTTCGCACCAAGCCCCTAACGGCCACTGGTGTGACATGCAAAGACATATTTATTTACTGAATCGCTTCAAGTCACTATTCTAATTTTCCATTTATGTTCAGCAAAATCACACTAAAAGAAAATTATCAAGAAAACTACTTACAATAAGACGACTAAACAGCTGGACTCAGTTTCACCCATAACCACTTCCATTACGAATAAACAAGACGTTTAACGTCTCACATGGATATAATATTACAAAACAGCGTTTGTAATGAAGGGTGTCGTTTGTGGTTTATACATTGTATTATTTCATGCGTTTTATAAACTAACCATCACCGTAAGAAAGCGAAATCCACTTGGTACCATTCACCATACCAAATATGTGAATCTTCTTTCCATATTGAACAAATATAGTGTGATTGTATATATGTGTGTTAGTTCGCTTGTTGGATAATATTTACGTCAATATATACGATCATAAATACAATTATATTCCATATGCCCTCCATGCCGTACGTTATACACACAGTTGTTTGTACGTGTACTTATCGAAATAATTCGTAAGAACTCATTGAAATTTGGATTCGGAATGCATGCTTTTTCGTGAGAATTTAAAAGACTGCATTTAATTTAGCGAGAAATCATCCACCACCCCCAAACAATTGTACTTTCCCTACGAAATTTACTTATAATAAAATACCCAACCCATTCTTGCGCCGTATTATGGAAGTAATCGGGGTTAAGTCTAAGTCTAGTAAATTATTTTAGGTGTAGATAATCATGTTACTTGTTTGGCAACTTGATGCAACAAAAGAATTGCATAAAATTGTACGTATCTACATGTGAAAAATTCAAAGCGTTGAATATCATGCAATGCGCGCTTAGAGAAACTTTTGAATTTATTATCAAAACTATTGAAAAAGTAATTAATTTACAATAAAATTATATGTGTGATGTTCATTATCATATATTGTGTTATTCGTTCACTGCATTCGTTTGCGTTTTCTTAGATTTTACTCGGTGGAAATTTTTATTCGACGCGAAGAAAACGTAGTATGGATTTTTGTGCCCTTTAACTTTGCACTTTTAACTCTGTCTGAAGAGAAGCAAAAATGCTTATTTTTGGGTTAGACGATACATGTACCAACCTCTATATGACTTGAATTTAGCATCTTATAAACTGGTGCAAAATTTCAGTCTGAATCAATCGAGGGGAAAACCGATTCTTAAAATCATGGGGCCCAGAAAAGTCACCATACAAACACTGAATAAAGTCATTTACTCTCAGCTTCATAGAATGTCAGATCGTTTCTGATTTAATCTCCCCGTCAGAATCAATCTGTCATCATCTGTTATCTATATATACTTGAGAAAAAAACGTCAAGCTATGACTAATGCGATCTTATGTGTAGCAAAAATGCATGTTGAAACAAATGAAGTAAGAGATTCGAAATTAATCTGTTAAAACTAATTATATCAAATGTAGTAGCAGATCAGACTATCATGGTAAAGGGCCCAGAAAAGTCACTATACAAATATAGTCGCAAAGTCATGGTACGGCATTTTTCGATGTATTTTTCCCCTTGAGTAGATCAGATTGTAAAATTGATGATATGCTCTTCTGTGAAAGGTCAGGTATACCCACTATGACTGTAGAACATTAACAACTGTAGAATATTTTTTTACATTTCTTGCACAGATCAAGTCCACAATGGAAAAATTAAAAAAAAAACTTCCTAGACTAACATTATAACAGGAAATATTTTTTTGTGTAAGTAGCTCGAATAAAGCCATAGCACTCTACCTTGAGTGCTATGATATAGCATAGCGTTTTTGGCATCGAGTATAACTTTAATATACATATAAAGGAGTCGCCGTAGGTTAAAGGCCTGCTAGAGATCTCCTCAAATGATTTTAGTATTAGAATAAATTTTTAAACAAAGACATTGAACTTGTACATTCATCGTCGAAAATAATTTGAAATGCAAGGTGTGTACAAACATGAAACTATCACCTCAACTCATAATACACTTGTGATCTTCATGTTTTTAATGATAGGAATGGATATATAAATGTAATATTCTCTATGCTACGTAATATTAAAGCACGTTATAATAAAACGTTTGGGTAGTATATACATATATACGAGCGATAACGCACATCAAATAAACTAAATTCCAGTCACCCTAAACACAGCGGTTGTACAATATTATACGTATTATTTTCATACATTTTTCTATAAAATTTTACGTCGACCACAAACGACTTATCGTTTATGACGGAAAATGAAATGAAAAGAAACATTTCGGAATAAGACAAATAAACACGATTTTGATGAGAAAACTTTCTTGAACTTTTATTTTTTAAATCATCCATAAAATCTTTGATGTTTTGTAAAAAGATAAAGGAAAGTTAACTCGCCTCGCATCGCCTGTGTTTAAATGTACAACAAAAATATATATAAATTCCATATTAAGTACACCTAAATGTGTGTCGATGTTTTATTATGTGCATGTTTTATACAGGGAAATTTTTTCGCTTTGCTAAATAACACAGGGAATGAATAATCGTGTAACACACTATGTATACGTATGGTGTTAATGTTCGGGTATAAAAATGAGTTGTGGGAATAGTAATACACACCACACACAATTTTGGAAAAATTATACGGACTCGGGAACTAGTGAGAAATTTTAAAGTTTTCTTTTTAAGAAGGAAACGTTACTTTGAATTAATGAAAGGACGAATCTTAAATTCTAATTCCTGAATATTAGTTAAACAAATGAAGTTTCGTTGACACCATATTGTCTCGTTGAAAAAGATGTTGACTTTCATGCGGTGAGAAAACTCCTCACTTTATACTTCGACGCAATGGGGTCACCGTTGGAGTAGAAGGAAACAGTTAAGAAAAACTAGCAATTATAAAATATGTCAATGATTCGGTTTGTTGCGCTTGTTGGAATATTTTTTCCCTTCGGTTGGCAATAGTAGATTACATACTTGTTTGAAATATCAATTTCTGAACAATTACGTAAGTCATTTTATTTGGACGAAATCAAAATTTGGTGTGCCGCAATGTCATCCAAAAATTCCAAAATTCAGTTTTTTGTTAAAATGTAAAAAAATATGAAAGGAAGTTAATTGGTTCGCTCGAGGACATCAAGAACTACTGAGAATGTTATATTACGACCATAAGTATTTTGATAAGCAATAGTAGGAGTAAATATAGCGAACAGGGTCAACTTATCGCTTTCAGTGCTCCGAAGTATTCATCTCAAAAAATCATCGTGAGCGGAGCGAGTTGTGCATTTTGTACGGAAGATAAATGTTACCCGGAGTTTGTTATTCTGAATTACCCATAAGTTAAGCCGGCTCCGATATCGGAAAACGTCTGTAAAATGTAAGAAATTTTAAGAATTTAATTCCATTAAAATTGGCCCTGGCTGCGAGTAAATGACGATTGTGCCATTACTGCATTGATCAGATTCTAGCTAAGCCAACATTCATTACATAAAATTCGAGGCGGCGTGGCGTTTGAAACTGAATAAGCTTACAATGGATGCGAGGATGTTTTAGGGATTGAAAATTATCAAAAGAATTAGAAACTTGAAGACTCCAGGTTGGAGTCAGTTTTTTCTTTCTTTCTTTTCTTTCAATATAACTTATTGTTTATGGCATTATTTTGCTCGTGGTGCCTCAAAGAAACAAACAAAAAAGCACGTAAGAAAGTCTCAAAAGAATCTCTTTTACGAAGGTGTAAACTATGCCACAAAAAATATTGTAGCGAGATCCCAAATAATCCTCGAAAATCAAGTGCTGTATTCACTAAAATTTTTATTTTTAAACTAGATTTGATTGCAAGTTTTATAGTAATTCAATAACTGACTGGTCAGCAGCTATAGCTATAGTGAAATCGTACAATAGAGAAATTGGATATTTTCATAATAAATTGACTTAAAAGCTACAACACCAAATCTACATCGTTAATGAATATCTGTCGAGGTTTATGGTTTAGTTTATTTTGAAAAGGGATCCCTCAAATTCCGGCTTATAAAAATGTAGAACATTTTTTGCACAATCTCTCTACTATTTTAATCAATGGAAACGTATATACCGCACAATCATACAATGCAACACACAGTACACACACCCTCATTCGGACACAGTATTAAATTTTACCAACCCTAATTTGATTTCATTAATGTAATTTTTGAAAGCATCAATAGATTTTTAACACCAGACACAATTGTTCTTCGGACACGGGGTCCAATTATATAAAATGGTATAATACGATAATGCTGTTTCGTGTTATTCTCATTTGTTCATTATCAAATGCAACTCACAACTTTCGGTTACTTAAAATATCTTAAAATTGACCTTTGAAATTTATTGGTTCATGCAAGCATATAACCCTTAATTCCAAGTGTAATATACCTTAATCTTTTACTTAGAAACGCTACGAATTAGCATATTACGTTAAGTCTAAGGATTTGCTATATGTGTTTGTATTACTATCCCGGTACCTATATATGCGAATAAAATAACATTGTGTGTTGGTCATTTAAACTTCTTAATCCATATAAAACGGTTGAACTTTGAAACCATCGGGATTGTTTTCTCTTCTGTATATTACTTCTTTAAAAAGTAAAATGAAATTTATTCGACTGACCGTTTTTATGATGTAAAGAGATTCAAACGGATTTACCTAATTTCGGCTATTTAAGAACATTTCAAGATTTCCAGTTTAATCCAAAATAGTCATTCGTATAAAATAAACCGAATCGTCCACCCCTATAAAGTTTTGAACACACCGGATAATGAACAAATTTGTGGTATTATATCAGAAATAAATTATATTTACATTCAATGTATAACCAGACGATGTTATATATAAGTTACACTTCTCGATACAACAATATTTCGAATATCGTGTTTCTTGACCATCATTGGTATGCTATGAATATGTTATTGAAGCAAATTGACTTACGGCTATCTTATAATAAGTAATATGCATTAGTTCGGACTTAAGCTATTTGAAAACTTTGCGTAACTGTAAAGTTATTGTTTTAAGAATGCACCATGCTTGACCAGGCACACCAAACGTAAAACTTACCTTTAAAGTTCAAGACGTAAATATACACATAAATTAATAAGTTGTTCGGAGTTGCTGTTTCAGCTACTTTGTTTTCAGCAGAGAAAAAGCTTTAGATGGATACAATATAATGTAAACTATCGCACCGAACAATGTAAGACTTTTGGAAGTTGGATTAAATCCGGAACAAGTATTACGGGATGTTTATTTTAAAGTTACTCTACCTCCACATATATCTGTACTTTCTGCATATATAAATCTCGCTCCGTTTGCAGTGCAATCTTTCGTTTCATTTCGACGATTGTTAGCCGTTGACTTTGCATGGAAAATTACTGGCAAAAATTTTTTATTTTTTCAACTGTAAGAAGAAGTTTCTCGATTATTTTTCTTTGCGTTTTTAAAGAAGATTTTCTACTTCTCACACCATTCGTTCTTAGTAACGAATAGTACATTACCTATTAATGGGGGGCAAATTATGGAAATGAAATGTGTGGTTATCGATCCCGGGGTCTCCACGGATCAGAAGTATCATTCAAATAATTGATTGAAATCATGTTTTTGATTATATTTAGTTATTTGTTCAACAAGGAAACAAATTGGAATTCGAGGATGTTGCAAAGTCACCAGAGAAAATGTCAACTTTCCAACTTTTTCCCGAGGTAAACACAACGTTTTTCACAACAAAGGCTTCCGACGATTCAGCGGAGGGGAGAAAATTAATATTTTCTCTCCTGCGTTGTGAAGAACAATTTACTGCATATTGGGCTCTTCCCAATATTTAAAAACTTCGGACCGTCGTTATTGTAAACGAAGCTGCGAGGAGCTTAGACCGTTTCAAAAATAGATGATCTTCGGAAATATGCCAATAGAACGGTAAAATGGTGTCTCGGATCCAGCAAATGTGAATTTACTACGAGTTACCATTTTTTTACTTTCATATATTTTATTGCACGTAAGTTGACCATTACATGGCAGTTTGTCCCCTGTGAAAATTATCCATTACTTGACGAATATTTTCAGTTAATTTTACGTGAATTCCTTTGTGACAATACAGTGGATGTTACCATGTAATTTATTAATTCGGAAACAATCTTGCGATGCTCGAACACTCACTAGTTTGTTATTGATGTACCTCGTTGGTCAAAAAACCGGCTAGTGAGTTCGTTTTTATATTAAAAAAAAAATATGGTTAGCTCTAGCTCATGTAATGAATTACTTTCGCAGCATCTAATGTAATCTCCTTTTGTATTGTGTGCGATCGTGAATCAATGCATCGAATGTGACCTTCATTGATTGCCCTTTTAATTTATTTTCTCTAAAACTTCCACATCGCGAAGTTTCTTATTTCTTAAAATTAATTTTTCTTCATCCTTTTTCGTTCTGTACACATTTCCGAAACGTTCTGTCTCTCATCATTTAAACAACGAAATTATACATACAATTTGATTGTCTGTACACTGTCGCACAATTTTTTTTTTTCGCCTTTTTATGGATGTGCCTTGTAATAATGCAACAATGATGTATCTAACACTTACAAAAACATTTTTATTGCAAATCGTTTGTGTTAAATCTTTTCAAATATCTTTTTATTTTATTGACAAACTTGAATAGATGAGACATGTGTCAGATTTATTTTGCATTACCTTGGAATCTAATATGTTGGAAATAAATATTTAGAATCGGTCCTTAAACGTAAATTTGTACAGTAAAGTTAATATCAAGGAAATAAGACTTAATGAGCCTCATTTTATTGGGCATAATAAAAACGTTCTTTTATATTACGTATTAAGTGCGACCTCTTATATCAGAAATAGTATGAAAATCGATTTTCGCACACAAAGTGTGTGGTGGATATGCTATACCGATTGTTGTTTATGCTTGTTACAACAACATAATATACCCTTCAATGCATAAGACATCGTTTGAGTAGAAATTCGTTGTTATACGAATAAATGCTGACGAACAAGTACATCAGATGGTTTGTCTTCGATGGTTTTTTTATGTGAATATTCATCACCTTTGTTAACATTACGAAAAATCTATAATTTATCCTAACGACAGACATGTCACATTGTCAGGTTAATCTTCAAATATTTACTACACCGTCTTGACTAACATTCCATCCACAAAATGTAAAACAGAACGCGAAATACTTGTCTAACTATCCATTATATGCATCCCTAATTTGTTGTGCATATTTTATTCACGGCTACACCACTTTCAGTATAACGGCAAAATCAGAGAAGTGTATTGAATCGGCCAATGCATGGTCATGTGAGCTAAGTATAGCAGTTGAAAAGAGAAATTTCGTGTGTATGAGTGTAGATGTGCGGCTGAGTGTTTCGACGTCATTAAGTTATTGTTTTGTAGTTTTTTTTTTTCAATTCGTAGTCTCCTTATTGTTCGCCGAATAATTGTAAAGAATATTGGAGAGGACTGCTTCACATTATGGTTTTTTTTTTATAGTACAAGACGCTTCAGTCTTCACAGTATAAAGATTCTGATGTTTTCGACAACGGGCAATAATTTTTTCTTAGTTTATGCGGGACATTTATAAATTAAGTTGTCAAATGATTAAGACAATAATTTAGATTGTAGACAAATTTAAATAATTGAAAGATTGTAGACAATTTTAAAGAATTGAAAGAAAATGTGTGAAGTGCAAAGTTTTTGATAAACTAAAACGGTGTTTCATTTTGTTTCAGTTAATTTCGTACTCGCTTCATTTACATTTACAGAGCTTTCAATTGGTAAGTACAGAAAATTTCTTTAATTTATTAAGATTCTCGAAAAATTCTTTTGTTAAATGAACATTTAGAACTAACGGTCAATCGACGAATTGGTTGAGATTGATGCTTATCTACCTGTTTGACAATAGACACAATCTAAAATTATGGTAGCTGTACACATTGTGCAAATCTGCTTTAAGTTCGCATTCTTACTTCCATCTTAGATATTATTATAGGTTACGATGAACGAGAAGTTTTTTTTCATTTTTCATTTTCATACGTCTTCCATGTATACAACACGACCAAAACCAAATATTTGTTTGTTATGCAATCCTTAACATTGTTTCAATTTTTTTTTTAAATATGGATTCCAATTAAGCGCATCACTCTAAGGCGAGTTATATATAAACTAAATAGGGTATAACTATCAAATAAAGCCCTATGTTGTCTTTTCCTTTGGTTTCGTTCGAAGACTTTCGATAATTCAACTCTTCCATTCTTTACACTCTTAAACACTCTTTAAAGGTCCATTGCACCAAGTGCCCGTATAAAGCCATGAAGTCATGATAGCTCATTGTGCAAATGTATGAAATGCAGAGCATGTTTGCACAAAAATAGCTCATTCTAATATCTCAAAAAATCCCAACGAAGCAAAGACAAGAAAATAGAGAACTCGTGAAGGGGCTCGTATTACAGGAAGAGTTCGTATGAGGTAGTTTTACCCTTTTGTTTGTTATAAGAGGAAGGTCATAACGTTAAGACAAAAATCGCAAATGTTGTTGTTGAATCTACCCTGTTGATTACTGGTTAATTATGCGGCAAAAAGAAATTGTTTTATCAGTCCAAAACCATGTCCCATTTAGACATGTTCACCGAAACATATCGTCAATCGATGAATTTTCGAATCGATACAATATCAATCGAATGTTTTATCGATAATCGAATTATCAGTTGGCATTTACCGATTATCAGTAGATATTTATCGATTATCGATGAAACATTCGATTGATATTGACTCTTTGAAAATTTTGATAAAATCGATTCTAAGGAAATAATCGATATTTTATCAATCGAATGAATTATCGAAAATGCCTACTTCCACTATTAATTGATGTTCATACTTATCGAATATCGATCTTTGGATGCAATAGACCACGAAAGAGAGATTGCGATTTTCACTTACAGTAAGTAAACTATTTCGTTGTGCACATCCAGCAACAGGTTGTTTTGTGTCAACTGGTGAATATTGTACCATTTGTTTACTTTTTGCGTATTTTGATGTTTTCTTTATATGCGTATGCATATGAAAAGCAACAAGAGTAACAATACATATAGTATACTAGACACCAACTGAAAGAGAACCAGCTGTTGCTAGTTGTGCACAACGGAATAATTTACTCATTGTATGAAAATAAACATAAATTTTTAGTTTATAAGTCGATTTTAAGTACATTTTATGGCATAATTTCAAAGTCTCTTAGGCTTAGTCTTAGTATCGAACAAAGTTGTTTGATGAGTCTTTTAAAGGATCGTTAAAAAGATAACCAACTTTTTTTTGCTATCCATGTCCAGTAACTGTTCCAACAGAAATTTCAAATCGAACGGTGGTTATTTCAAGTGTCTTTTTTATAATTCAGAAAACATAACAAGTTCTACTGTAGTAAAATGTTAGTTTGATAATAATTTATTATTCAAATTAAAAAAAAGAGTAACATGAAACTCGCAATATCAATTTAAAAATGTCCATTTTCTCTTATCTTTATATCAAATCTGAAAAAAAAAATAATTTAGTCATAAGTTCTAGAAAAATTATATGTTGCGTGCCTCGTTTATTATCTATTTTGGTTTGGTTAGGTATGGATTTCTGTTGAGAACAACAGCTAAAAGACTCATGTCTATAGCTAATTTCTATTGTCCTCTTTATGGGACGAGGTAGAGCTGAATTAAACATAACATATGCATATTCATGTTCTTTTTTTATTATATTTCATATTTCATTGTACAATTTTCAGAAAAGTAATGTTCATGGTGTATATATATAGATAAATATATTTTTTTTAATTTCCCATCTACACAACACGACACCATAATCCAACACAGCCAATGCACAAAGTGACATAGTTTAATATCAGACATGGACTTTTTATTTCTTATCTGTATATCATATTATTATCGATTTTAGTGTTTTGTTTGTTTCATTTCTAGCTTGATATATATACTCAAAATACATTAGCTAAATGCAAATAAATTGTGTTGCTTATAACGCAAGACATTTTTTTTTGTAATGGAATTATGATTCACAAAAAAAATAATGTTTGAGTGCAATGATTATGCTTGAGTTTAAAGTCAACCAGCAAAACCATTGAAAAAATATTCAAATAAAATTACATTAGTGATACGGAACGAACACACCGAAAAGTTGTATAGATTCTTTATCCCTACTCGAAAGCAACTTTTCACTCGTTATACAGTCTCTAACATTCCAA
Source organism: Bradysia coprophila (assembly GCF_014529535.1). NCBI lineage: Eukaryota > Metazoa > Arthropoda > Insecta > Diptera > Sciaridae > Bradysia > Bradysia coprophila. The sequence continues at coordinate 1,121,069 of NW_023503370.1, forward strand.
ATTCCCATTATTGTATTTATTTCTCCGTCTTCTTTCATTTCACAACCAACGGAGAATGAGAGAAGTACGAGAAATAAGATATTTACAGATATATGACTGGTACGCCTGTATGTAGTGTTAAAAGAGAATGTCAAAAAGAGTGTTCACCCATCGAGCTCAGTTAAATTAACTGGTTTGTTCCTAGTTAACTGGACTTTTACACACAATTTTTGACGTATCACCCATCGAAACCAGTTAAGCAACTGGTCATTTTTCTCTCTTGTACGCTCTTTTAACACTGTATATAGAATGAACATGTGAATGACAGCTGGCACCTATGGAGAGAATTGCATGCAAAATGGGTTCCATTCTCTCTCATGTTTACCAGCTGTCACAGGCGCTCTATTTAACATTTCTCTGGATATTGAGAATGAAACGGGAATTAAGAATGTTGAGACTGTAATGCGACAGAATTTAATAATCTGGACCAAGCATTTAACGGAGCTGATAAATTTAACTTTAAAATTCGGTTAAATTTATTGTATCTCTCTCTCTCTCTCTCTCTCTCTCTCTCTCTGAGTCGGAGACTCCGACACTACTTTTTAGATTGGTTAAATTTTACCGACAGTTTGGCAGCGCTGACAGAAATCGAGTTTCTTGTGATTTATGAAATTAATACACAAATTTTTAAAGAATCCCTATTGTGAAAGTGAAACTAGCCCTGTCGGTAGATTTCCAATTTTGTTTTCTCCCTCGATGAACAATTAACTACTAAGATAACGACACGACATTGGCAATGAAAAGTAAGTGAGCAATCAATGCGTATAGGTTGCAATTTTCGCTAGTCTGAGTTCTTCGATACTTTTGTTTACTTTTTTGGAGTGAATAGAAATCCTAAAATCCTTTTGCCGTTATAACTTCGAAATGAGATGGTCCGCATGAACCAACAGTATAAAACGTTTTACATTCATTCTTTACTTTACTTCAAAGTATTCCATACAACCAATGTTGAAATTTTCATACATCCCGTTAACCCTTTCCTTCAACAACAAGATTATCATATCTGATTGTACCCATAAAATCACAAAGTTCCTCGTTAAATTTGAATTTTCATTCTAAAAGCGATACAATCTTCATTCAGAGCTAAGACACACTTACGTTGGTCACACTCATATGTGATATAAATAAAATTAAAGTTTTCGAAACTATGCAATTGAAACGAGAGAATCTTATTTATCATGAACTTGTTTTGGGGATGAGATGTGAATATTTCTAAAAAGAGAAAACGTATCAACTAACGTTGATTGCATAGATAAGATCTAATTCAATGCTAACCCGAAGCTGAAATCGTCAACCTTCTGGTGAAGCTATACCTTCAATATGAAACTTACAAGCGATTTTATATAATCTGTACAATGGACTTGAAAACCCCATACACTTTGCTCTATTATTAAGACAAAACTTTGCCTTGACTTATATAATAAAGATCAACCCCTTTTTAAGATAGTCATCTAATTTATATTGTGCAAGGTTAACCTGTGGACACAAAGTATCTTTATGTTTATGTGCCTGCTATGAAGAAGTAGTAGCCTTTTATCTCATATACATTTAGATATTAAGCAGCTTGGAAGTGCACCCATTTTTCAATGAATATTTCAATGCTGTAAGTTAAACTTGAAAACTAACTTTTGAAAGTTTCTTTGTCTTTCGAATTGCACACAACGTGTTGTGTTAATTAAGAGAATCGATATATTCTCTTGTTTAATGGTAAACATGCAAAATGCCGGTCGAACACGTATCACTTGAATTCAATTATATTATCTGAATATTTATCCGACGAAAATCTGCCATCATGGAAAGAATCATATACACGCAACATGTGATCGAGTCCTATCAACCGTTGTTTGCCAAATATTTAAAATATAAAACCTAATTCAACATAAAACGAAACTGGTTATTCTGCATAATCAGTATGATGACACAATGACAATTCTACAACATTATTTATAGCTAATTTGCGTGTCGGACAAGACACCATATATTCCTTCATAAATATGGCTATATATTGCTGTCCATACAATCCAATGTGGTGCTTGACATCTTCACCGTTCAATGTCTATTCGTCATTTCGTTGGTTCAACGTTATTTTATCATTTCTTCCTGTCTTCATCTGTGATTTTATATGTCCTGCCATTTTTTGCTGAAAATGACTCAAATCCACTTAAAAGATTAGGATTTTTATCAAATTGCTGATGTGCAGTCGTGGAAGGTCAAAGGTCTTTGAACCGTTCGCGTCCATTAAGGACCACGCACTTGGTGCTTACAATTACATATATTACCACCCTACTCTTCGCCTCGTATATACAGGGTTGGTTTTGATTAAATTTTTCGAATCTCAAGATGCTACAATTCCACAGAGATGAACACGATCAATATGAATTACTTGCAACGTAGGGTAGACGCACCAGTCCTCGAACATGTAAGAGCATTATAAATTACTTGCAACATAGGGTAGACGCACCAGTCCTCGAACATGTATGAATCGACGGACACCAATTGTTCTCCCATTCATGAAAACAATTGAGCAATGAAAGAATAATAGGCGACCAACGACTCATACATGTCCGAAAACTGGTGTGTCTAATTGGTTACATGAAAATTTAGTTAACAATTCTATAGAACTACCCCATTTTTAACTTAAAATTTCCAATAAATAAATCATAATAGTTTGCACAATTCACCTTCTATCTTAATTGAACCAATTCTGTTCTTTATGAAACTGTTTATGCCAACAAATCGACCCCATTTCAAATGTCTTATTTTCGGTATTTAGCCTAGAAATCCATTTCTTTACACAATTATAATTTGTCTTGTCAGATCCACTTTGACCCGATTGAGGTTAACCGGTAATGGCAATTATCACGTATTGTATATACATATTCTACACAAACACCACTATTCCAGCCGTCTTCTTAACATAAATGTTAAATGTAAAATTTAAAGGTAGTCCATAGTCCATACAGAGTGTCAAAACTTTATACTCAACGGGAAAAAAAAAGGAAAACTCACTACTTAATCCAACATAAAGACTATATTTCGGTTTGACCATTGGTTTTAGATTTGAAAATTCATCACCCAACTAATAACAAACTGTCAGGGCCAGAAGTCGTGCTAATAAATACCAAATCATTGCCTGTTACGAGGTATATAAATTATAGAAATACATTTAAAATCCGGTAGATTGGTAGTTTAAAAAGCGTCGTTACGAATAGATAAAGAGTATTGTAAATGTGGGGTCGATTGGTGATGACTATTCATAAGTTTTGAAAGTTAAAGAAAACTGAAATTGCTTAATGTAATAAATGTACATGTGCCATTTGGGCTGTTTAATATCCCATAAATAATGCTTTTACAGTGGAACGTTTTCTAGGTTAAATATTTTTTCTTTGAAATCTTCTCGGATTACAGGAGTGAACACCTAAAATCTCCGCAGTGTTATTAATCAATCTATTATTTTCATTAGTCGACTTTGTCCCACACATTCTTAGGTGTTTTACATGTCTATGAGTGTACAGCACAGGGCTTATTATTAGGAAGGTTTTCGTAAATTGTTAAGATTTGTTCTTTTATTTTCAAAAACTTTAAGGTATTTTAAGAATTAAATTAAATCAAGTGGACAAATGAAATAAAAATTATTTAAAATTCATAAATTTAAGACATTTTTGAGAATTTTTGACATTTTAAAGAATCTCCAGAGACAAATAAAAGATTGATAACACGCCAGCACTTTTAGGTGTTCATAACTGTGTCAGACAAAATAACTATAAATTACAGAGATCTTATTGAGTTTCTCTGTTACACAACATAGAAAAAAGTTTCATAATTCAAATCCATATCACCACCATATCTATATTACCAAGTAGAATTGCAATTAGAATCAAAAAAATATATATTTAGATGAAGTATTATGTAAATGTCAGTTTCAGTATTCGACATAATTCTAATCGTATCGCTATTAAAATATCCAAAACCTTCGCAAATGTTATCTACCATTCAGATATATTTTCGTTCAATTAAAAGTGTATTTACGACATTCTAATTAACACGAACGTCATCGAGATTAAGCATTAAAACTTATAAATATTTGTAGGCGTAATCAAATTAATAGCTACTTTTGATCGCAATTAACATACCAATTTATAGCACATAATACACCAATTAAATAATCTTCATTTTCGTGACAATTAAAAATATCTAGGCAAAAAAGGCAGTAGAAACCATATATGGATTAGGTGCGGTATTTCTAATGAAAATAATTATACAAAGTTGAAATACGAAAAAAAAACCTGAACTACAGAAAAGTCTCTTAGCAGGATGGGGGTAAAGTCTAAGGTGCGGTTTATCCTTAGGGAGTCTTGGTCACAAATTAAATGGTTATAAAATATTGTGTACGTGTAGGTTGATGATTTCTACTTAAAAAAATACACACACCCCTCTGTGTCCACTATCTCACCTTGGGGTCAAGAAACGACATATTGTTCGGCTACCTTCATATGAACGTGTTAAATGCCATATATATACGTAACTATAATGCGCATTTCATTAAGGTGAATCCAAGAGTGACATGATGATGAAGGGGTGCGGTAAACCTATTTTGAATAAAAGTTAATGCTTTGATATATATAATTATTTTCTTAATTACTTAACAGTTTTAGTTAAATTTTGGTAATTCATTTCGGTAACATTAACATAATTTAGAAGCGAAGAAATCACTATTAGTCTGTAACCATTTTACATATTAAACGCACGGATATTATGGGGAAAATGTTTCGAATAATTTTATGAAAAGAACTGTTGTCGTCATTCGAAATTTATTCGTTTTTCTTCAATGTGTCTTTTCATGACCATTCAGATTCTCGTTACAAAAATTTCACGTCGAACTCTATACTTGCACTTCCATCGTCAATGACATTCAAATAATTTGCTGAATATTTCATCAACTGGAATTGGAATTAAGTTGTTAAATGACTGGGTTAATTGAACATTCAAGTGACAACATTGGACTATCTCTTGTTTTTTATTATTTTTGTTTCTTTCTTATCGCGGTCGAATGGATGACCGGTTGCACAATCTGATTTTGATGTTTCAGTTTTTTTTTTGGCTTATTCAATTATTCTATACCTCAATACCTCATAAGTGATAACATTTCTATTTTGTGACCAACCACCCGCAAAATATCTATTATATATGTTATCCAAACAGAAACTCAATCGATTTTCACATTATGTACACATATTTGAAATAAAAGTAAAATACTGTCGCCCAGTTTCTTTCGACCAAAATAAACCATCCCTTTGGTCACCTCTAATACTAAACATGCATGTTGCCATTGAGTGTGTATAATAACGTCTATGCAATAGACACACATATATATCGGTTTAAGGTTAAATTGTAGCATCTACCCTCTTCACGATTCACCCTTCAATTTGAAATGTATGGGTTCCTCGGAAGTGATTCAACTAAATACTGAACATAAAATCTTTCTACAACTAAACCATTGCATTGTAGCTAATAATAATATTATAAAATCTGGGAAGAGGTGCATGCCACCACCTCCAAAACCCTTCTATCTGAAACCGAATTGTGTTCGAATGCCTCTGGAGATATAAAACATGTATACCCCCGACCCATAGATATACTCTAATAATTCTATTGAAGAACTTCAGTTTTCTAATCTGAAGATTTGTCTTTCTTGAGGGTGGCATAATTTAAATAATGACAACGTTTGATTATGAACGGTTGATTGCCGATTGAGTGACCTAATGACTTATTTGATGTGCTTGCTTATTATGATGAAAATGAACGTTCTGTGTTGATGGTTAAGTAAACTGAATGGAGACTAGTCGTTGACTAAATGTTACATTTATAAACGAAATTGGAAATTGGTTATTAAATAGTAATAGCATAAAATATGCATAAGGTATACAACGTTCATACATTGTGTATTATCAATATTATTCACATAATACAGGATGATACATTGCTCCTAAAGGGGTTGCACACCAGACATGTCCATTAAATATTTATGTAACATTATGTGTCATATTCCGTCCTGTCCTGTCATTCATACAATTTTAAATAGAGCTAATTTAATAGTTTCTTGGTTTAATGCGTGTGCGCACGTCTTAATTTATCATCGTAAGTACCACATACCTGTAACTTTGTAGTTCCTTAAGAAGAGTAACCAAAAACAGTTGTTTTACTAACAGATCTATTACTTCACGGCAGAGTAAAATAAACCAGGGAGGAGCGGTTCATTTTCGAAACGTCAAATAAGGGACCTAATACACTGTATGACAATAGAACTCAAATGAACACTGACAGAATTGAAAAATTTTATTCTCAAAAAATATAGGGCTACTAGATTATTCAGGTCCATAGTCAAATCAGCGCTACTGCCTGGTTAACTTAGGTCCCTTGAAAGTTTGAAAATGAACCGTTACTGCCTGGTTTATTTTACTCTGCCGTGGCGCTGTATAATCTAATTAAGCACTAATTTTGTACGTTTATCCACAACTTTGTAGCCCTGAACATGGCTTGGCTGGTAACTCGGCCGAAATCTCGGAATATTATACGTGATAAACAAACCAATTGGAGTTTCATTTATTGCCCTTGCCAAGCAACACAACGTTGCAAAGCTTGTTGTTTATTTCTGAATTTGTTATCGATAACAGATGACAGCCTGTAAGTTTCAGGAATATTGGGGTGTCTCCCGTCTATCTCGTCTTTCAAATAAAACAGAATAAATGTCTTCACTCCATGATAACCCAGTAGCCTCACCTACACAATTATTCTGTTTTGACAAACTAGCTATCCTGATGTTAGCTTCTGAAGAAAGTTAGTTTACGTACCGAAAGTGGACTCGTCAATTGGTGCGAAACACACCATCATTTCATAACTTGGAAGTCCTGTATGCAATGCTATGGGACAGTTTCTGCTCAAAATTATTAACGCAAACTATTAACTGGTCCACTCACACAATCACACTGTATTTGCATGCTTATACGGTTTAACCCCACACGCGTGTCGTGTGACTATGAAACACGTACAAAGACGTATAAGCAGTATCTTTAACGTAATTGAAGACGCAGACATCAACAGAGGCATCAAAACCTTTTTTTTACAAAATTGTATCTCCTAAAATTTGGGACCCAAATTCCATTTTTATCTCCTATTTTCAATTTCTTATCACCTGAAAAATCGTTACCATAAATCACTTTATCTGGTTGCTAGGAATCTCGCGCCGCGTTATTCACAATAATTCACTTTTTGACACATTTTGTATAAGGAAGATGTCACTTTGTGAATTATTGTGAATGACGCGGCGCGAGATTCCTTAACACCCTTTATCTATACTTCTTCTCTAACATGTACCCGACTTCTTGTTCTTTCCCGTTATCATCTTTAGTAGTACTACTCCTGCAGTAGCCCATCATCTGCAGACAGTTTTTAGTAGCTCTTCTGTCGCCTTATTTTAAATTTAAGGCAGCCCATACTAGAGCAATCTAAATGAAACTGAAGAATCCGTAAAAATGCTTCATTCATTTTCTAATAGAAAACGGTTGACTAAAAATTAACTTCATTATTTCGAAAACACTTTTTTTTTGTAAAGACAAACAGATTTGCAAGATATCACACGATTACTTCTAGTATACCATACTTTGAATGTATATTGTATAGGGAAAAAGGGAGAGATATTAACACCATACGTGGTGTATGTTAAATGAAATCTAAATTCAATATTTAAATTAAACGTCCCACTTAACCACTATAATGGTTGTTTTGTTGTTGGGTATTGCTTGTCGTCGTTGCCTTTCTCCATATGGAAAAAGCTTTCTACGTACGTATAAAAGTAGTAACAATCTGAATAGCCAGATGCCTTTAAATTAAATTATTTTGAGAAAATACCATGGAACAAAGAATAAATTATACCCAATTAGAAAAGAAGAAGATTAAAGGACTATTGGATTAGATGGACTGTAAATAATGAGTGACATTTTATTTGTATTTTATTTTTCCCGTTCGACCATATTCTTGTTGATCCAGTATATTTAATATTAATTGTATTATAGATATACATTGTTGTCTTAATGATTGGGATTAGACACAAATCAAGATTCGTTTAACGCTTTCGTTTAGAATTTCATTGTTGCCGCGCGTAGCTGTTTGCAATTTTATGTATACGTATAATTTATAATCTGTTCTGTTTTTCGTTTATTTTCCCGACATTTAATCGATAAATTATATCGATATAATTGTTAATAACTGTAATTGATGTATGCAAAAAAAAGGAGAGAAGTTAAACCATGGTCAGGTCATATAATGGAAGTGTGTTTCTTCTATAGAATTTTATTTATACAGTCAGCTGACAGTGTCTGCACTTTTGAACAATTGTATATAATTTGTAGATTTCATACTCAAAACCTACCGATATACATTTAATCACGCACAAACGGAAATTGTTGCTTTGTAATATTATTAATATTTTTGTGATATTTGCTCATTTACTCGAAAAAAAGCGTCCTGTATCCCTGCATTACAATCAAATTTATCAGCATAATTAATATGTTGTAAAATAAAAGAAGAAAAAAAGAATTGTTGCATTTCAATGCAAAATGCCTTCCATCTACGTAAACCGAACAATGTAAAGTTGGAATTAGTACAACTGTCTTTTATTTTTTTTATATTTTTTTCCATTTTTTTTTAATTAACTAGAATAATGTTCTTTCAGTTTTTCGTTGAATGAATTCGAAAATCACGCATATTATAAAATTGAGTATAAGTTGGTTTTTATAAGTCACCCTCAAGCTATTTTGATTCAGTAAGGGTTGTTTGAAAACAAACGAGATTCCGGTCATCCCATTTCCCATTTGCAGTCAATGAATTACACAAGTAGAGTAAAATTACACAAGTGTTAATTAGCCCTTTTTTCTGTTTTTTTTCTGTATAAATTTCGGCTTGCATTTTTGCCTATGTGTAACCATAACGTTTCTGTATATGATTACTATATGGTAGACGTTTTGATGTGCCCATCTTTACGTACCGAGCAAGATAATTCTGAGCAAAGTTTTCGCAGACAGGCAGAAAATCCGGAAGTTATTTTTTTTTAAATTTTGTATGCGCAATACGGGCAATGGAGGATGAATTTTCGATACATATTTCACCTATGTGTATCCCAGACAGACGACACTGACTTGGAAATGGGCTAAATCTGACATTTAACAAATGCGATATTTTTGTTTTCCAAGAGAGCCACTGCAAACTTAACGATATACGCTCTGTCTATCGACCCTCCCTGTTCTTGTGGTCTGGCATCTGACACTGAAGTGCGTTTTTTTTATAATGTTGTCAACTGAATTGAATCTTTAATAACTCCAAAAATATGAACTTTACAAAGTTAAAATTATGTTCTACCCCGATCAATCCCTCTAAGCATAATTTTAACTTTGTGGAGTTCGTATTTTTGGAGTAAAATTTCAACTGTGATGGCAACACTGAAAAATCATTCAGTAATTCCATATCCTTACCACCGACTTCAGGTTTTTTCAGCTTCGAGCATTAAAAACTCAAAGATGAGGCTTTTCTATCTTAAGATGACAAGCGCCTTAACGACAAAAGCCGGTAGTAAGGCTAAGGAGTAGGACACAATGGATCTTTGAGGTGGGTTTCTGCTTCCTCAAGTGGCCTCCAAAAACTCTAATCTAATCCTAGACAGACAAGTACCAATAAACAACGAAGATAAACACGCTTATTTTGCAGTGAATTGATATTGATAGAAAGATGACGCTAATATTTCTGATAGAAAGGGGGGCGTTGAGTGTGGTTCGGTCAAATGCAACCGACTTCTCATGCAGTTTAAAACGTTATCGGTATAAAGACGACACAAGGTACTGTGAAAACATCATTGGCTTATTGGTTCTCTGGCATTTGTTTCATTTTCCAGGCACATTTTGAACCAAGGTTATCAGACGTATTCAAAGTTCTATTTATAGATACTTCTCCAACTGTTTTTTAATCCCACATTGCACTACCTTTCACTCACACGTCAGCTTTCTTCCGTGCATGTTTGTGATGAACGATCGACCCTTTCAATAATTAATAGAGATGGTGAGTTGGATGGTAAATAGGGTGGTTAGTACAGATAATTTTTTTAATTTTTGTTCAATATGCAAAGTGTGGTTGGTTTTTTTTGTTTTGGATATGGAATTTCTGCAGCATTTGCTTTATTGTTGCTGCAGTCTTAATGTATACAGATTCAGTCGCAATGTGGTAATGCGCTATATTTGATTAAAAACATTATTATGGTGAAAATGTCACCCTCTTCTGCTCGCTTATATCGGAATATTTACGGTTCATCTTACAATATATTTATGGGAAAAAATACTCATGATTATCAATCAAATTTTTATATTTAAATTGTTGACGACAAGAAAAGTGTTCATTTTAAATGAATGACTGCGTCCTATAATTTTATTGTTCGACTTATACACACATTATTACGGTCCACATATTTTCAATGTTTTATAGTATGAATTTAATAATAAAAATAATGTAAATTGCCACATATACACACATGCATGGTCAGATGCGTACGCGTCGTAGTCGTACACATCTCTCTCACTATATATATAAAATTATTAGTAATCTTTTTGAGCAAAAACTGGAAAATGCATTGTGTATATTTTGGACAAATACCGAATATAACTCGGGTTTGTATCTAAAACGCAGTGAAATGCCGCGAGGGTGATTTGTGTCCTGTATTTATTATCTCTGCGTTTTTCATTTTGGGGTATGGGAAAATGGAAAATAGTGGGCTCGATATATCTGTAGAAACTGTAGATTCGGAGATTTTTGGATGCATCGTCCAGTGTACACACATTGAAATTCGTACATGCAAATATAAAATGCATAGTGGATTTTAGACTGACCATCGAATGCGATTTTATGTTTTTCATAAAATATATGTTGGGCTGGTATATGTGTACACAGAGTTTTATATGCAAAAAAAGATGTGTGCTCGCAGCCTCTATGTAAAAACTGGTTGGTTATCTATGGATTTTTATGTATATGTCCTGATTTTCAGTTCCCAGTTTTTAATGCCCGTACACTTTATATGAGCCTACAAAAGTTCATGTGGATTGATAGCGCTGCTGTTAAAGCTTCGCACAAAATATAGTCTGGTGTATATATGTGTTCAATAATGTAGGCGTACAATGTATACTTACATACATCTACCATTACGGATATATGATCAAATTTGTGTGCAATGCACGCTGCGAACTTTTATTGATTTTGTATTTTTAACAACTTTAATTAATATCTACGGCAAATTTATTTTCGTTGTTTGAAATTCATGTTGTGTATTTATATTTTTTAGTATTAATTTGAACATATTTTCACAGTACGAGTATTGTGTGTGTGTACCACCCGTTTATATATTATCAATTTTATATTTTCTATAAAGTGTAATTTAAAACAAAAATGAAATGAGACACACATTTAAAATGTAAGTGCACGGTAACCAAACAGTGACGAAGAATTCCCGGGATGATAGGTTTTTTGCGTCACTCAAAAAGCTATATTATTATGGTAGTACGAACATTCAAAGACTAAGTGGTTGAGCAGCTAAGTTTCATTCTCGAATAAGTTAGCTTTGCTAAAATCAAAGTAAATTCATTATAACGTCGACTGCATTTTGTTGTTGTTTCAAGAAGCATGCTGAAAAGCGTTTTTTAACTCTGAATTTTAGATGACTTTTGATGTCATCTTTTCACCAGAATGCTTCAATAAAAAATAGATTTGGTTGTAGCAGTTTGACCAGCTCTGAGAAACGTGAGTAGTTTATGAGAATTTTGGTAAACTGTTACCTTTTCTCAGAGCTGGTCGAACTGCTACAACCAAATCTATTTTCTGTTGAAAGCTAACACATTCGTGGTCGTTGATCCAGTCGAACAATTTTTCAGAGATATCGAAAATAAAATACAAATCACAAAAATATAGGCTACAATTTTGGCTAAGCATCCATGACTCTTAAATAACAGTAACTATTTTATAGAAACTTTTCAATTACAAATACAAATACAAAATTCTGAGAATCAAAAAAAAAAAATAGACCGGCGTGATTTTAGATTGACTACTCGTTTCCACGTTGTATAGTGATTGAAATTCGTTGCAAAAGATAGTCCTTTAATTTAGCCTTCCCAATTGCCTTTTTAATATGATCCCAATTTTTCTACAAATTTCTTCGTCTCAGGACCCATGGAACCTAAAGTCTCGAACGCAAGCGGGATGAATAAATAATTTTATCGCATACGGTGTGTGTGTATATTGTGCACTATATACACAACGTACATAAGAGTAAACAAATTTACCCCCCTACTGCGTTAAAATACCTCAATGATATAAGGCTGTATATAAGAGACTCGCGCAAGCACTCGTATACGTATACGTCTCTTATATACAGCCTTATAGCAGTAATGTACTATTGCTTTAATTTCATATAATGATATGTTTATTCCTCTCAGCTTTGTAAGCAATTGAGCGTGCTTTCTTTGATGACTCGTTAATATACGATGCAGCCATTGTACCTCTAACAGTTACATCCCACAACAGTGACCTACCATGACTCCATGGTATTAAAATCACTCCATCAGGTCTTTTGTCATCATCTCTTGAGATACCAGGTGGCTGTGTTATGCTAGTAATACCTGCACTAGAAAAATCATGAGAGAAAATCACATTCATACTATCATGTCTAGCGAATTTGTTGAAGAATAAAAAAACAATCAAAATATATCAACAGCCAATAATTTTTCGGCGCGTTTCAACATATCAGACATTACTGGAGAAAGTTCATTTGAGCAACCTTTTTCAAACTTTTTTCACCATTTTCTTAATTACTCGAAATTGCTATATTGGGAAATTGTCTTCTAGTTGTAAAATATGTTAAATTCCACTTTTTATCAAAATTATGTATTTGTAAAACACTATACCTGATGATTTTAGCAAGACTAGCCATATTCTTTTATTTGAAAGCTGGAAAATATACTTGGGGTGTTTAAATGGTACAGAAGGCTACAAAAATGGGACAGAGTAGTTTTTAGATTTCTTTAAAATAATTTAGATGCCCAACACGAAGCATTCATTTAGAGGTTCTAATGCGTTGATCATAGCGAGAAAAACAGCTATAGTGCTTTTGTCTGAACCACTACTCTAACAAACTTATTCGTACATCTGAATGATTTATTTCTTACCACATAAAAAAAGATTTTTTATCCTTTCGTACAATTTAAACACCATCCCAAGTATATTTTCTTTGTATATGGCTTTTGTGGCCCTGTCTGAAACTCTCCAACACCACTACCTTTACAAATTTTTATTTTGACGAGTTGGAAGTTATCGATCGAAGCGTGTTACATAATCCATATCGTCAAAATGAACATTCATTTTCTTTCAATAAAAATACAAATCTTCTTCCAAATTCGACTTACAAATTAAGAGAGATAAACACCACGGATGGGCTAATATAGTATTACTTAAGCCTCGAAGGTTGAATAGAGATACAAGAAAAATGTATTGGTTATTGCATAAACCAGAAAGTTTCCAATTTTTGAACACGTCAATCAAACAGAGAATACAGTCATTTTTTACAATGAATGGAAGGGTTTAACTCGAAAAAATTATTCAAATCCAATCCAATTACAATCAATCTACACTTACTGTACTCTGAGTACACCAGACTCGAAATTATATGGTTTATCACTTCTCCACTTCCGACATAACATATTTTTCATGTAACTAAATAAGAAAAACCTTAACCAATCAAACCATCTACACATTGTTAATTCGCGATTCGACAAAATTCGATATAAGCGTCACATTCAAAATATTAACGATAATCCAATAATTCTGTATAACTAGATGTGATTACGGTAAAATGAACAACAAAAATGTACTCTATGCCATTGAAAGCCAGCGTACATTATTGTTCAGAACCCCATAACCCATCTGTGTAAGATTTAAAAAAATGAAATCAACAGAAACTCGCCTCGGAAAAGTTCTCCCGAAAAGTTTACTCTTTCTTTTGTGGTCTTACTGTCTGTGTTGTGGTAATCTCATTTCTTTTAAATGAAAAACTTTTAATAAGCGCTAAATATTTTGTTTCGTGGCTTGTAAACAGCTGCTGATGTTGTCTAAGACCATTTTGTGATAAATAAATATAACGTCACAGTTAATGAATTCTGTGCACTGTGCACAATAATCTATCTCCGTCTTCAATACGAATCCTACAAAGAAAATTTGTCATTTAATGCCGGCAGCTCTTTGTATCGAAGAATTGCATCTTGATATCTGAAAGTTGGAAATTATTATACTTACAATTCGGTTGGTGAATTTATGTTGGTCCATTCTAAAATTATGTGGAAGCAAGGCACCTCAAAGTTTGTAACTTTGTAAGCTTTGAATTTGTGTAGAAAATTCTTCAGCAATGTATAAGTAGTAGTATTTTTCAGCGCTCTGTTGGTGATATGCCCAAACAACCCTTCGTCCGAATAGTCCAAATATATAGAAAAGGCACACTTAAAATTAGTATTTTTGCCAGCACATTGTCTCTACATTACAATAGTACATAAACTACGATGTAACAGTACAACTTACGTGCAACACTTACAGTTTGTTTACAACATTAACAGTTATTTAGAACAATGGAACCACCAGTGAAAATCGGCTAAAATTGACTCTATTTTCCGATGAGTTTGTGTTGTTTGTATTGAGGCTATTTTGTTTGAATATACATAAAGACCTTGCTTTATCGCGAAACTGGGATTGAAAAATCTGCCTTTCATGCCATTCATCAAATAGTTTACTTAGAAAAACGGCGCGTGTAACCCAATCCTTTTTTCGCGGAAACGAATGTTATGAACTTTACCGTTTGGCCAAAATTAGGCATTGATAGACATTGAAGTTTTTTTTTATATTTAATCTGATGTTCGTTACACTTGCCAATTTTTTTAAATATTCAAATCCTGAAAAAAATCAGTGCTAATTTGTGCGTCGTACCTTTATAGCTAGAACATTCATCCAATGTGACATAATCGTGTATAATATCACCGACATAATGCTGATAAGGTGTGGACGAGATAATTTTTTAATGTCCACGCCTTGTCACCGAAAAAAAGACAACACTTTTTGACAAATTTAAATTGACTAGTCTTGTATGCGGTTGGAACATTTCAGTCTATTTTTGTCCGTGTAGCGTCTCAATCAAAAAAAAAATTGTCTCCGCTATATTCTGCATTCAAACCCCATCGCACCCTCTTGCCGATGTATACCACTTTTAAAAATAAAAAAAAACATAATTCAACGATTTCGTTGACCAGTTACCGAAATTTCATTTCTTTTTTAAATCAAATAATATGAAGGGTGTACAGAACAATAGAAATGCGTATGGTGAATGATGCTATCATACAACCCTTTTCGCTATATGAACGTTTTAACAAGGACATCATCTTTTGCAGCAAAATGCCGTTTACAAGTTATCAATAATTTTGTATTATATGTGTCAATTTCGGTAAACACAGTCCCAGTATTGACCGTGAATTTAAATATTTAACCCAAATATCTCGATATAATAATATATCCATACGTATCCATATATTTATTTATTTATATGTACAACGGTCAATTATGGACAGGAAAAAAATAAAAAAACGCAAATGACACATATTTTTAATATGTTATGTTTAGTATTTTTTTATATTTTCATTGCAAAAAAAAAGAAAATATTTTTTTTTCCGAAAAACATTTAATACATAAACCCCGTGTGCATGTATCACTATGTATTTTTATGTCAAAAATTCTTCGCTATGCATAAAAATGTATGCGATTTGTTTCCGAAAAAAAATATATAAAAAAACACAATGTTTATGCGTAAACTCATGCAATGGAAACAGGGGAAATGCTTTTTTTTCGTCCATGCTTTAAATGAACACACAGTGTATAGTTTTCCATGTTTCGAAGAGAAAATATTTTTTTATTACTTAAATATATTTCGAGTTGGATGTTTTGTATCCAGCTCCGGTGTATGGCGAGGCTGATATATAGTTTTGTTTCCAGATAAACAAAATAAAAATTCGTTAGGAAAGCTTTCACCGCTTTTGGCAGGGTAGAAACTCGAACATATCCTATATGCATACGTAAAATCAGTGTGTGCTATACACACATATATCGAGAGCACCAGACATGTATATAGCTTAGGAGAAAAGTTAGATCATTTTCTGTTTGTCTGGTCATTGTCACACATACACACATTATACACACATGCACACACGTATGCATCTATATAGCAATGAAATCCTTTTCATATATTGCTGCTTATATTCTTCGGTTTTGTTTTTCACATTTTCCTAGTTTTCACGCATATATAAAGCTTGAAGACATGTACTTTTTTTTGGGCTAAAAATGTGCGAACGAAGGCGGGGCAACAACAATAGACGCAAGCGCCTGTCTGAACGGACACTCCCCCACCCGAAAAAATCTTTTTCTAATACTTAATATGTTTTACATACATTCAGTGTTTCTTTTTGGTGCGTCCCGACGCTCAGTCACGCTGTTTCAGCGTTGTTGTTGATACGCGTAATCGCCGTCCGTCGCGTGATGCCAATCTTCTGGCGTCAAATTTCTTATTATTTTTTTTATTAATTATGTCAAAATGCGTATGACAGTTAAAAAAAATAAAGGGCAAAATAATTGTTGGTTCAAGTTTGAATTTTAAAGGAAAAGTAAAGAAAAAAAAATTAAATCAAAAAAATGGATTTTTAAATAAAATTTTTATTGGTAATAATCCTAGTGTAGATCCAAATTTTTCTGTTAATGTAAGTAGTTTAAATGAATGCGTAAAAAATATGTTATGAAAAGAATGGTTCAAAATTCAACATTTTTGGAAAGATCTGTCAATGGTTCAAATTTTTTTCATTTTTTTTCTATAAATACAAAGCAAAATAAACAAACCAAACAAAAAATTAATTAAATGTCTGATTAAAAAGGAACATTAAATCGAAATCTATTTCACCGAGCAAAATGTTTAATTTTATAACGTATTAGCAAATTGCGGACAAAATGACCTACCATTTCTTTATGTTCCACGAACAGTGCAATAGAAACTATGAAATCTTAGTGTCAAATAATTTGTTTATATCGTTCATTTCATTACTTTTCCAAGACAAAAAATAATGTTTTCATCTTTGCTTCGGACAATGTGCAATGTATTCGACAAAATTTGATTTGTGCAATATATAGGAGAAACAGCAAGCCGATATACTTCGAATTATTTTTTTTTTTCAATGAGAACAAGGATTTATGATGTATAGAGAGTAGTTGGTAAGTCATGCTTTTTCGTTGTTTCTCTTACTTCTTAGCTTTCGTTATATTATGCGTATATACAACAAAATATTCCGTTGTAGTTTATATGATATTTGAGTGTGCGACCAGAAAGCATTCTCAATGACTATAAACTCACGAAGATGTTTTTGTGGTTGATTCGCAGTATTTAATTGAAATTGTATAGAAAAATGAGGTAAGAATATGAAATTTCAGAAAAAAATAATTATTGAAATTTGCAATGACGTATCTTTAACTCCCAATATAAATTTAGTGAAAAATAAAAAAGCTCAGAAAATTAACCATTAAAAATCTAACGATAAAAAATGTCATTATAAAAATATTTAATTTGGTCACTTAAAATCCCCAAAACTATATCCCTAACCTTGCACTTAAAACCAAAGACAAAGTCAAAATCCTTAACCGTCATTTTCAAGTCCACTTCATCTCTTCAACTTCCACACCACACTTCTCTGACACACGACAACAAAAACAACACAAACACGAAAAAAAAGAAGAGAAAATAAACAATACTCGAGGTCAATGCTACTTTTCATATCTATTTATTGTTCAAAACATTAAAAAAATGTAATAAAAAAAGATAAAAATAAATAAATAAAATAAATAGGTGGCATGCGCAGCCGAACCAAAAAAAAACCGGACAGTTAAAAAATCGATTACAAAACATTTTCCCAATCTTTATATTTCCAACTCATCTCATGAAATCAATGTATATGCACACATATACACAGCCACTTTAACATGTAAATTGTTCCCAAAATCTCACAAATTACCTGCGATTTTCAGGCAAATTGCCGAGGCGTCAATATTGTATGACAGAAATCGATGTTGCTCAAATTTGAATTATTCTTGCAAAAATTAAAAGTCGTTACAAATTTGAACGACATTCGAAACAGAGACTGGTACAAAAATCAAAAATATACGGAAAATCTGCTCTAACATGTCATGTATATAATATAATATACACACAGCCGTTCAGTATGCACTTCGCATAATATTCTGTTTATCATAATAAAAAAAAACTTTTTTTTCTGTTGTTTTGTTCTCAATTTATTGTTTTGTTGAAATTGAACTGAAGCTATCGTTGACCAGAAAAGAGGGTGGGAAAACCGTTTGCATAATGAAGAAAACTTTTTCTCATATATATACTATACAGGGGTGTAACTTAAAACAATTTTTATTGTCGCTGGTTTAGTACATTTTTGATTTTTGTGCCAGCCCTGTTGAATGTCGTTCAAAATGATCGACGTGTTTTTTTTTAATTTTTTAATGTTAAATTTTTCGGCAACAACGATTTTCTGTTATAGTGACTTCGGCAATTGCCTAAAATCGATGGTACGATTCCACGGTATTTTACCACAATTTTTTATGATAAAGTGGTACACTCGCATGCATATTCTGAGAACAACGTCGGTATAGCGTGCATACAGAAATAGTGGGGTATAATTGCTGTGTTGATGTAAAAAGCTAATTAAAGAGCTTAGACGTGCGCTTCAATCGTGTTCATTTCGATTTGTAAATAAGTAATTCTCAATGAGAAAAGTGGCATGGCATTTTCATTTTTTAATTTTCGCTACCAAAAAAAATCCTGTCAACTTAATCAGCTCTATGTCTTTATTTCTCTTTCTCTTTCTCATCCAAATTGGCATATAGCATTGTTTATTTTCAGAAATTGTCAACAAAAATACCAAAATTGTTACATTAGAACGTTACTAGAGAGAAGACTTTCAATGTTATACTAGAAGAAAGTGGGGATTCATTCACTTCCTTTTCTTTTCTTCGGCATTGCACATAGATACGCTTTTCATGTGTGTATATATATCTACGTACATACATGTTAGAAGTGATGTCCAGCGTTACCCCTTTCTTATTCTGTAGTGTAGTTTTCGGTATATAGAGAGTCTGGTGATCCCTATGGATACATATATGCACCTACTTGAATTATTCATTATGTAGCTATATAATGAGAGCGAGGGTGTTGAATACATGGACAAAAGTAGAAGAAGTAAAAGTGGAAGCGATATGGTGGTGAGATATAAAAGGGGTGAATCGAATGTATTATAGACATATTACAGAAAATTTTTGAACATCCATTTGCACACAGTGGATACGAGAAAAATAGGGCGCATGCTCGGCCCCTCGTGAATGGAGTGTGATATAGAAAATAAGGAAAGAATAATTGCTTGCCGTCACTCTCTCTAAATTCTCAAGGCTTCTTCAGTCGCTGGCCAAAAGTCAAACGAGATTGCTGCAATATTTAGAACATCTTCGGTCACGCGCGCGTAAAAGGAATCGACTTTAGAAACATTCTCTGTGTATATATGGAAATAAAATAGAAATAAATAGTGTTATAGAGAAACTGACCGATCGCTACAATACACTGTCTCAAGTTACCCCACTACCTTTTCTTTAACTTATAACCAGAAAACCACCCCTTTGAGTCAATGTGCGGTGTCTTCTCTTCAACGTAGACTTAACTCATACCATTCTTTTTGTTGACTAGCTTTGATACCAAGGAGTTATCCTTATATAGTGTCGCTTCAGGAAGTTAAACCATATCTAAGCGGACTCTCTTACTGTGCGGACCGAATATAATTTGTGTATCGAGTCTTAAGGAAAACTGATAGTTTTCGTGAACAGTAAGAATCTGACGTTTCAACGGAAAATATTATGAGGAACTTTGAAAAGTTTTTTCGATTGGACCCGTACGTAAAGTGAATATTTGATTCCAAATGGACTAATAAAAAAAAAAGATTTAAAACAAAAAAATAAAAATAAAAAATAAAATCGAAATGAAATGAAAGTGAAAAGAGAATTTACTTAATTTTAACAATTTAAATAAAATAAATAAATGAATCAGTGAAATTAAAAAAAGGAAAAAATTTAAATTAAGTTAATTAAAAATGTTTAAATATTTTGTTAAAATTAAATATTCGTATTGTTTTAAATTGAAAAATGCTCATCTTAGACGATTCAGTGTATATTGTAGCAGTACTAATGTAAAACAATGATAATTTACGAAATCGATGTTTCATAACAACATCATCATTACGGATTTGTACATTTATTTTGATAAAACGTGAATACAAACAAATGAGGAAATTTTAAGGGTTACAATTTTATGAACATTAATTGAAGTGTAAAAAAAACTGAAGTAGGTGTTTCTCGTGTTTGAACTTAATACCTATTGCTGGGAGAGGAAAAAAAAAGGAGTGAAATGTGTGTCGTAAACATTTTTTTAATAACATTTTAAACCGAACATTGATTGTGATGAACTATGAGCTCATAGGATATAATACTGTCTTGGATTTCATTAACGGATTTGTAACCTTTGGTATGTTGTCTACATGTTAGAGTTTTCAGTTGGTTAAATCAAATTCCAAACGCAGTCAACGAGAAAACATTTTTGTTTCTTCGTTTTTCCTTCTTTTTTTTGTTGGTTGACTGGAATATGTGGTTGAAGGAAATAGGACTTTTTTTATTACGATTTTTTAATTTGATAAACAAAATTAAGCTTCAGCGAAAATGTGGGGAAAATGACTGTTAGATTTCCATCGTATTTTTTGGAAGTGTCTTGAAGTGACAATTTAATTCTTATTAATCTAGTACTGACTGTAAAAGCAAAGTCAGAAGACGGCACACGTGAAAATTCAATTTCACTTCAGACCTCATGATAAAGCGAATTTCAAGAATTTTGAATTCTGAAATTTGTGTTCTCTGAAGAAAGTTAATTTATTTTTAGAAAAAGTAAAAACAAAAATTCTTAGATTTTTGTCTCCCAACTAAAAATTTCAATTTTTCTTTGAATAAACTACAGCAGGTCCATAATCTATCTAATCTAATCTAATCAATTCGATCACCTTACAGTTCTGAAAGATTATAAAGTAAAAATTGAGTTAAAAATTTTCGTGAATTCATTTTAAATTTCGACTTCCAGAATTATTTAGAAAAAATTAAAAGTTCGTTCTTTCGCAAATTCAGCAAATCGTTTCTTGACCAGCAATTGAAACGTTTTAAATTCACAATATATGACTTTTCTGATGAGCTAATAATTTTAGAAAAATCGAGAAAAATATTTTCTGACAAAAATACATTATTTGAAGTAAAACATAAAATTGACAACAAAACCATACACCCAAAACAATTTGACTATTTGAATCGCCATCATGTAGACATAAAGCCACAGCCAACCAAATTGATTGTATAAAGAAATATGTTGACTGAGACAATATTTTGTTATGTTATGATTTATCTTATTGGAACCGGACAAATACCAATATCAATTTCAATTTCAAGCGACAAGTATTGAGAAAATGAAAGTGAATTCATATCACCGAAAGTGTGAAAATACGAAATCGTTTCGACTATATTTCCGATTTATAATTAAAAAAGCCTAGGTCTTATTCAATGACTGACGATTTCCTATCAAAATATTCTAATATCGAAAATTTGATTTAATTATTCTATTATTTTGTTTAAAAAGAAGAAGCAGAAATCGAAAACTTACAAAATATTGAAATACATGAAGCTTTTCATTCTCTTTTTTTAAATGTTTTATCTAGCAAAAAGTAGATGTCGCGTCACGTTGTATTACTCCTTATAAGAAAATATACTCGGTTTTCCCTTCTATTTTCTGTGTGTTCTTTACATTGAATTAAGTTATCTTCTCCTGAATGTCTATATGTGAGTGTATATACGGTATATATATATGTGGAGTTTATACATACTATTTTCCCTTCGTAATACGGTTTAATATAGTGTTGCATAGAATCAGATTATACAGCAAATCCGAAGCTTTTTCGTTGAATCATTATATTGTGGTAAAATAAGAATAATTGGTGAACACTTTTGTTTACATAGATTTTTTCTGGACAAATTTGTTACTGACAATGGAAAAGTTTATGTTTTGTATGGACGTTGATGACATGTAACCATGTTTCCTCATCAAATTCGTTGATCAGTAAAAGCAAAAACAACCAAAACAAAGTTTGTTACATAAGAAAAAAATTGATAAGATCGCCACACACGGCACATTCAATTGAGAATTATAATAAACAGACAGTTGAAAGTAGAAACTATATTCTGTTCAAATAACAAGTAAAAATAACAAATTGAGTTTTTCCACTTATTTATCGACATGCCCGTTGTATTTTCTCCTTGGGGAATTACACATACAATTCCAGACTTAAGAAATATGTGGGCGTTTTGATAAGAACGACAGAATATTGTTTTTACTTCTTTTTGTGCACAGTTTCAGTTAAGATAAACTCAAAACCCATGCTAATTAAAAACATGAAAAATATTATTTTCAATCCGTAGATAACGAAAAGTCTTATGGTATGTTATAGTCATTGTATGGTTGATGAGTGGGATCGTTGCGAAGTGAAATGTTTTACTGTCGTTTTCTTTTGTAGTCGAATCTTTTCATAAATAAAAATTTGGCAGATTTTTGTGGTGTGCAAACAAAATTTATGAAGTATGTAACTGCGGCTGGACCAACAGAACTCTATTTTTCTTTTAATACTGTAATCTGGTTTCATTTTTTTTTAAATATCCAAAGATGTTTTCTTTTTCGTAAAAGATATAGTCGATTCCCGGTGGACCATTTCTCGTCTCTAATGTTAATAATCACTTGTGTTTATTGTGTAGTTGAAATGGAAAGGCGTGTATATGGTTATTGTAATATGATAATTTTCAACAAGTCAATATTATCGCCACCGAGTGAACTAATTCACAAAGTGTTTAGTTACACATTATTCGCTCAGGAAACACTTCATTACTAATTGCCAAATTGTGATTATTTACACAGTCCACGTGCAATTCCATTCATACGTATTAGAGCCCCGATTATCCATGTATCTGTGACTCGGAAAACGGGCTTATAATAACAATATACAGAGAATATGACAAGAACCAACCCAAATCACACCATTCAATTAAATATTATCGGTTATGTTTGTGTATGGCTGAGTGTTCTCAGTTAGGTACATATTTGAATGTAATTGCACATATAGCATTTTGTGTATCTCTAACGACTATATTATAGTGCTCAATATATAACGCACCAATTAATAATCTAAACTAACCACAATTGTTGCCGCTATATGGGTACGTGTACTTTTGATCTATATTATAGTAAAAGTGATAGTTTGCAAATGCAGGCACTACCATTGTTTCAAAGGGACATTTACCTACAGTATCGGTTTACTATAGAAGTGTGCTATCGGCATTATATAGTTTGACTTTGACACTGAAAAGTTTTTACACCCATATTAACTATGACTGTTTAGAATTTGTGCTCAGTTCAATATTTTCACCTAGGTTTATGGATATGAGTTCTCATTTTTATCGGCATTAAGTCTTTTTGACGTTTGTCGAATGTTCAGTACTTGAATTAGGCCATTCTCAATCAGTTGAATTGAGACTTTTTCACAATGATTTTTCGAACGAGATCTCTTTTATGCTTAATTTTTGCTCATTCCAATAAATCATCATTCACATTCATATGACTCATAAATTGAATGAGAAAAATATAAAAAAATTTTTGAGCTATACCATCAACGTGCGCTGACATTATTTTGCCTCTATCTTCCCACAGCTAAAATGCCATTTGATTCAATTTTTGTTTTGAGAATTTCGTTTAACTTTTAATTTTAATTTCCATTTCAGACAACGCCATACACATCATATTTTTACTTTACGATTAGCATCACTGTCAGGTAAGTTTATTTGCGAAAAAATATTTTTGTCAAAAGCGAAGAGCAATGAAATTTTATTTAAACTTTACATAAGTGTATATGTACACTATATTCAGCAGTTCACTTTAAAAATCTAAAAAGAATTTACCGAAACATTAATTTAATTAAAATTAATATAGAGCGACAGTTTTATCCTTTCAAACGTTTTTTTGTTTTCCTATTGGTTCATGTTTTTCGTGTGCGTTTAAACGATATAAAATTAAAAATAAAAATGCGAATAATGAGTAATAGGCAAAACTGTCCCTGTTTGAATAAACTTACCAAATTTTAGTTTAAAAAAAAACATAAAATTTTCACGATAATAATTTCAACTGCTGATTTTCGAAATTTTCACCGGTATCGTTGAATTATTAGTTGGAGGTTTATGCCATAAATTATAGTGGAATTTATTCGTGTATTGATTGCCATTGCTATGCTGAATTTTGTAGTTGAAAAAATGTTTGTAAAAATTTTTTCGGGATGAATCGTTGAATTAAAATTTTATTTTGTATCGGTTGATCACACATTGTGTCGGTCGAGTTCTACAGCGAACAATTTTTTGTTTTTGCTTTTTTCAGTTTTCGGTAAATAAATATTTGAAATTGAAGAGTTGAACAAAATATTTCGTTTCTCATTTTATTTAACAGCTTCCAACATTCATAAAAAAAAAATCATTTGTTAATAATGTCTATGGACACTTTTTACACTTGATGTTGATTTACTGTCGCAATTCGTTCTTTCTTAATTGTCTATTAGATTCCAAATCTATCGGAAGCTCTAAATTAAAATTCTTTCTTCGAATCTTCTGTTTTACTTAAAACGAGTTAAGTTGAGTTTGAGCCTTCAGCAAACTTTCAAAAAAGTAATTTCCATTTTATAAAAAAAGAAGAAATAATCGAAAGTTTCGTATTATATTTGTTGCGAATCGATTCACAATTGAAGCATATTTTAACCACTGTAAATGCTTCAACGTCAGAAATATGGAAATCATTTTTGTCTAAAAGTAAATTCAATCTATTTTCCAATGTGAACATCAAATACTCAACTAATGATTGTTTGCGTGCTCGATTTTCCATGATAAAATACGAAATATAACAACGGAATTAGAACTATGCAATTTTCTTTTTGTCGACAACTTAACACTTTAGTAAATATTATAATTTTGAAATATATATGTGAAACTTTGCACAATACGGAAAGACGAAGAAGATTTTCCAATGCATGGGAGTTTCATTGTCGTAATATATCCATATATCTATTCTATATGTATTGATAGGAAGGAATATCGTGGAAATATCCGTTTATATCTGTGGGAGGGATATTTATTGAGAGTTCGTTTTGAAATATTTCCAAAGTTGAAATTGATTTCGTTTCGATTATAAATGTTCAATTTCAATAGCTTTCGTAATAATGTCTTATTGGCGATATGATGATGATGGTTTATGCATGGTAAGTGTTCAACACAATTCACATAGCGTTCGATTAGATTTCATTTTCTTACATTTATCTATACAATAAGACAAGCGGCGGTTACAGCTGATCAGTTTTTGCAAACGAGATGATTTTGTGATTTCCATTTATTCTCAGATTGATAATGAAATGATATTCGACTTAAAGCTAGATCACATCACTTTGGGTCCATTTCAGACTCTAAACTCTCAGAAAAACTACCTACGGCTGGAAAAGTGTTCTAATTGTTAGGTTTTAATTATATGTCGCTAAGTGTTGGCGGTGAATGACTCAATAGTTCTTAGTTTTCATTCAATCCATGAAGACTGGAACCTTCAACGGGTCTACATATTTTGATGCTGTACAGTTGCCTGTCTTTTTGATTATTTTTTGAAAAATGGCTTCTCATAAATTTTATGAAACATTTTCAATTCATTGATAAGCTGAACATATTTCAAGTAAGTTTGCATCTTATAAGTAAATCAGTTGCCGTTTTCCATTTTTCAGTAATATTAATAAAAGTTTCCAACTCGATGTTTGAAATATATAAAAAATTATGCACTCACCACATCCGAACTTTTTTTTTCATTTATACAAATCAAAATTGTATAAAATAAAATGTTCATTTTGTATTGATTCGGATTCTCTTTTATTTTATATACTCAATGTAAAACATAAACAGCAACAATATTGTATGCAATACCTACAAAATACACAACACTCTTACAACAGAATCTCGAGATCAATTTACCGCCTCGTCTATCTTCACGCTACCACCCATTTCCGCCTCGTTTACATAACTATCATTCGGCCATTGAAAGATATCTATTAGGTGGGGAATAATTTTGCAAAATCCAATCCGCGGTACGCGAGCACTCAACCATGCATTTAAATAGAGAAAAAAATATTTTTTTTTGTAGAAAAAGATTGGATGATATCGTTCGTGTGCTTATTTTATGTTAGGTGCTTATACATCTTTATTTATAAGAGATTTTCAATGGATTCTATTTATACATTTATACAGTAAACATAACGTATATGGGCTTATCAGCTAGTTGCTGAGGTGGAGACAACATACCATTTTCGTTGCAGAAATCAGACAACTTTTTTTTTAGATGATAAAACATTTTATCAATGCAGGCAAACATTTATTGAATCATTAAAACGAATAATGAAAACTGGCGAACATTTAACATAAATGCCGATACAAAATATCTTTACAATTCAACAAACAAACCGTATAAAATTTCTACACATTCCAAATGTGTTTCATTGAATGATTTTACATACACAACAAAACTAATCAAATTATTAAACTGTGTATGAAGAAGATTCCATCCCACATTATAGATCCAAATAGTAAGTAATTATTTTGTGATTATATCCACGTGCTATATGGCTTCGTTAAATGTGTAATTTTCTTTTTTTTCTGTAAAAAAAAATAGAAATCGGTATGTCTGCTATAAAAAAACATGCTATTACCGGAAGGATTCACTGTTGACCGATGCAAAGTCTGTCAATCGTGTCTCCGCGACATTATTAGCATGCCATGGGCATTGTATGGATATGTATTTGATGCGTAGAAAAGGTATTCTTTTGATTAATTGATCTTTGTACATGGTTTAGTGGAGTGTTGTGGCATGTGCCAATTGAAAAAAATAAAATCTTGTTTAATTGAGGACGTAGAGCGCGCAGAGCACAAGTCAATTTAACAACGAAAATTAATTAAATTGTCGTGGATGGATTTAGGTACGTTTAGGACCTTCTCAAACCGGGCAAGTTAGCTGCGCTATTTTTTAGGACAGGATAGCTCGGTGGTTACGTACCAGTCTTCTACCAAAATCATACCGGATTTGATTCCAGTGTCAAACAAATTCCATATAGAATTTTTGATACTCGCGTGGGTAACGTCCTAAAGTTTTTACTCAAACGATAGAGCTTAGGTAGTTGTTGTGCAACGGTGTAACCTATGACGTAACTCAAATATGATGAATTCGTATATAATCTAGCCTACATTCAGGCCAGATATCGCGCTAAACGTTCCTTACATATTATTTGCATACTTTGAGGCGTGATTCAGTTGTTGGCACTAAAAAGTTGCTAGTGAGGACTCGTCAAACTAAAGCGAAAGTAACATTAAATCTGTTCCATTTTTTGTTAAAAATATTGTCTAGTGTGTGATGGTTTACTGTATCAGTTTTAAAATGCATTTTCCTATACCATGTGTAAGAGAACATCAGAGCTCAACAGTATTCATAGATATCTGATGATTAGATGTTCTGAAAAGATTATCGTGTTGTCGTATCATTCCTTAGTTGCCTGTTTTTCGGATAAAGCTTTTCAATCGGATATCTTCAAAAAAAAAAAAAAAAATTTTATGGAACATACAGGAAGACCTGTAACATTTCTGATTCAATTTACATAAATTTATTCTTCCATTGTTGATATCTTTTCACAATTTGTGTATAATCAAATCATTGCTCTGTGCTTCTATGAGCACTAATTATCTTTGCTATATTGACGTCTCAGTATATTGAATGAGTTATTTACCTTGCTGTATTCAAGCTGATGTTGATACAATGAGTTAATGAAAAAAAAAACTTTAAAACGCAACCGGAACTACTGTCCAAGCATATTATAATTTATTTTTTGAAAAAATTCTACAATAATAAATTAATGTTATGCCTTCAACATCGTAATGACCTGAAGCATTGCTCAATAAATAAACAATAGGTCACAACACAGAAAAAATTTTTAAAAGAGAATTACCTGATTTTTA
This sequence comes from Bradysia coprophila, assembly GCF_014529535.1. Classification (NCBI taxonomy): domain Eukaryota; kingdom Metazoa; phylum Arthropoda; class Insecta; order Diptera; family Sciaridae; genus Bradysia; species Bradysia coprophila. The sequence goes on from NW_023503370.1 coordinate 1,149,470, forward strand.
GCGAGACACAAAAAACCGGATATGAGGAAGTTTTATGTAGATAAACTTATTTTTTAAACAATTTTTTTACAATAATTCCGTCGCGATACAAATCAATTGTTTGTTAAGTCCCGTGTTGCGTTATGGTTTAGCGAACAAGTTAGTTTAAAGAGTTTTTGGTTCTACAATGTTAATGCTGTATAAAATAGAAAATAATTATAGAACTAGCGTACAATTATTTGTCATTTTTGTATGGTATATATGAATGATATATAAATACAAAAAAATAAAAACATCAAGAACTTCATCACTCAACGCAATTTGCATAAATACATTTCTGTAGCATGTGTAGCAAATACAACTAGAAAAATAATGAATAACAAAACCAATTAAATAAAATGCAAAATATATTTTGAAACAAAAATAAAAATCCTCGATGTGAATTACACGAAGAAGAAAAATGAAAAAACAAAATTAAATGTCAAAATAATCTTAAAATGGAACTTTCACCTCTTTTGTTTAAGGTTTACAAAGAAACGTAACCCTTTATATTCCCTGAGCATTCAAGTCGAAAACACCATTTCTTTTCTTCAAAAAATAAATGATTCGTTTTCTAAGGCGCAAATATTTGCACTTCCTCTTTTTTTTGAATGAAGAAAAATGCCAGCGGGAGATACAGCCGAGTGTTGATTAAATCACCAAACATTTTGGAAAGATTTTTTACTCGTAAATTTAATACATTTAATCGGATTTTACTAAGTAGATGTGGACTTGAAGAAATAAGTCGGTGAATTGAAGGAAAATGGAAATGTCTTTCTTTTGCGATAAAACGACATATTAGGATGTTGATACCAATGACGAAAAACGGAATAGATTCATCTTACCGGTTTCATCATATCGATAAAGATGCAAAATCAGAAAATTTCCAAAAAAATTAGTTGATTTACGAAATTTAATCTTGCACCATACGCAGTGATAAAAGAGATTTTTTGGCATTACAATTGAAAATTGCATTCACTACATCATAATCGTACATAGCCTACGATAAAACCGTTCAACTTACGTACGACACTTCAAAAAAACTTTTATTTAAAAAAAACATTTCACGTTTGGCCGGACTCTTATTCCTCAGCCACATCAAAGGCAATTGTCTAAAAACGGTAAACGTATCACTATTCCATCTGGTACTTGTTTCGTTTCAAGTATCGCTTCGTGTTTGATAACAAATCTGTTACTTCCTTAGTTTAGCTATACCATGTATATAAGTAAACATTGACCAGAGCTAATCTCTTATTTTCGTGGTGGTTGTCGACAACAGATGACTAGCCATTTCTATCATGTATCACTGAATCACTGTAAATTTGTCGAATAAAAAAATGTTTATGATTGATATGTCAGCATTATCTACATCTTCAAATATTTACTACTTGTAAAACCAAACAAGTGCCTTCCCAACGTAAATAACACATCCGACTTACAATAAATATATTCCTATAAATTTTTCCCCGAGGGGGAATCAACAAGTGCCTTAAATATACACTCAAACAGTTTCTTAACATTTTCTTACCCCAATCTTATGCATCGTTTAGCTTTTAGCATTATGTTCTATTATGTAATAAACGGTTTAAAGACGATTTGCTTTTTGTGTGTAAGGAGATAGTATAAACCTCAAGTGTACAAATGTTATTTTATGGTTGCGGGGGGTTAAGTGCCGATTTAGAATAAAAGGAATAAATATAGATACATAATGAGCATAAGAATATATATACGTACGTAAGTTTAACATTTTAACATTTATTTATTTATTTTTTTACTTTGTTATTCGGTGTTTAAGAGGGTGTGTTATTATACCTGTCAGCTGGATTATAAAGATGGATTTATTTACGTTGGCTATATTTCATAATTCGAATATTCGAACATTTGAACATTTGGTTACAAATTATGATGTTTTGCTTATTAATTTTACGACAACTCATTTTCTATTTCAAATAATTGGAATCGAAAACAACCAAACAATTATTATGAGAAACTTCTGTCAGCTGTCACTTATTTTACTTTTTTCAAAATTTTGACAATAACCATCACGGGTCAGTGAACTTGAAGCATGTAGGGTTTCTATTTCTTTTCGTTAACAAACAAAAAAATATCCTAACATGGTCTTGTTGGCAATTTACCTTGGTCATTCTTGTAATCCGATACGTTGTGCCGTTTTTTTTTTTAAAGATTTGTACATTCATACAAACATGAAATTGTTAAAGGAATTTTGATGGTCATTCTCCATCAGCAAACTCGTTCTGTAGCACACCAATTTTTGTTTAATTTTTCTCTATTTAAATTTTAAAGCAAACTTTACAAACAGGAATGAAGAAATTTACTATGTTTAACTGATCTCATGATCTAAAATTATAAGAAAAATATTAGTTTCTCTGTTAAAAAATGCTTGTCAATATGAGGAAGTCGGTCCTCGAACTAGTTTTAAAATATCACCACTTCGTCGCGCATTTCCAACGTCATTTAGGTAGAACATTGTTCCTAACTTCTGCTGAAAAACTTTACGAATTAGATTCCATAACTCACCTCCGGCTCGTGATGAAAACCTCTCATACGCTAAAAAGCCTTTCAGCATGCGTTAGGAAAATAACTATTATGACATCTAGTGCAAAGTACTTTATTAGGCTCTAGATGTGTAATTATCACACGAGACCCCATGAAGTACTTTTTATTTCCTTTTGTTTTACATTGTGCTCTAAGGTCGGAATAAAAATGAAAAGTCACATTTATTCGTGCGATTATTGACTTTGTTTTCGACAATTTTTACATAAAAACTGAACTTTTCGTCCCTACTCCCTTCATATCTAAATGACTACAGTAATAATTCCACAGTCATGAGCAAATCTGCAATTTTATTCAGACGTCGTCGGTTTTCATTGTTATTCTAATGCAATCAGAAAAAAATTATTATTTTTCTCGTGTAAACTTAACCTTATGCTGAAAGAATTCTAAAAAAATTCGGAAATTCGTAGGTTCCACAATGAAACACTAGGACACATTTGTTGTACAAATTTTTTACAGCTCAAATCCATCTACTCCCCAATGTTTTAGTTTCGTTTCAACGTAACGGATTAGATGAATGAACAATTTTAAGGAAATTCACGGTACTTTGACTCGGTATATTAATTACCGGAATTAGAGATGAATTTTAATTTTTACATTTTCCGCTTACAAGAATTTACTTATTTGTTGTCGGTGTTTGTATCTACATCAGCAACAACAAAAACTTGTTACTTCTGTAAAATCTTTTTTTTTACATTTTACCTCGTTTCTTAATTAAAAATGTTAAAAATCGCTTCATTCTACAAATATATTTGGAAAATTAAAACTGTAAAATAACACAAACAATGATAAATGTATCTCATGATTTTGTACTTAAAACGATGGGGTTAGTTTTATGTCTGAAAACGTTGTTGCACTGTTATCAGCTCTGTGCACCAGAATGGTAAATGAGCAAACGAATAGACATTTTTAGAGATCCATTCTACAACAACAGACGTTGGGCGTAAGCAGGCAACCGAAACATTTTATTTCGGTTTGGCTTTTTTTACGGGAACATTATGGGAATATTAAACGTATGCATGTGAAATGTAAAGTAAGAATATTTTTGCGGTAAACTGTTGACTAGCATGCATTGTATTATATACGTCGTCACATTAACAAACAAAAATCGACTGTGAGATCGGAACTCTTTTTTTGTTGTTTCCACGAATTAAATGTTCCCGCTTTATGGATGCGTAAATACTTTGTTTCTTTAGTCATATCTCTTTTTTCGGGAGTAATTATAATAGCAAGGAAAGATGGTTGAAATTAAAATATGTTTCGACCATAAGGGAACCTGATCTTATTTGACCGGCAACAAACGTTTTTGTTTCTATTTCATCTCTTTTCATATGGGGAATAACAACGAAAAATATTTGCAATTGTTATTGTCTGAACCACAGCTCTGGCAAATAACAATTTCACTTCGTTTGGACCACTGTGAAATAATAAATGTAATTTTGAAAATTTATTACCGATGCATTTCATGAAAAGTTGTTGAAGCTCGATAGTACTTACGTACTGAAATGAAAACTTTCCACGAAAAATTTTCCAATTACAACATTTTTATTTGTTCGGTTGGTTGTTTGTGCATTGCTGTTACATGTATGAGTTACGGGGATTAGAAATGTTCTAGGTGTTTGCATACGAGTTTCTGGAATTGATTATGGCTTCAATAATTTAGTAATTACCCGATGCTTTCAAAGGAGTATCAAGTACTTTCGATCAATTATTACATCCTTCATAGTAGTCAAGTAGGAAGTAATGCATTAAATACAGAATACAAATGTGGTTTTTTTTCTAGCAATACCGTAGGCTGTAGAGTTTCCATTAATTAATGAATTTTAATTAATCTGTTTTTGTGGCTAGTGCTCTCGGTAGTTGTAATTTAAAATTTGTGATTCGATGCGTTAGTTTGATCTGGCAAAATGTTTTTCTTTGTTATTGCACAACATCGTTATCGTTCACATTTCAGTCACATTTAATGCCGTGCAGGAAATATTTTATCAGATTTTTCGCTGTATCAATTTCGGCATTAATGATAGTAGTACCGAAAAATAGGACAAAGAAGGACAAGAAAACCTGTAAGTTCTAGAAACGCACTCGTTTTTCGTCGAAACTAGCAATATCACGTCCTAAAACAATAGAATTTTAGGTTGCTCATTTCGGCAAATTGAATATTTCATTTTCATCTGAGCTAACAAAAAGACACGTATGTTGACGGTAACACTAAGTTTATAGAGACAGTGGCGTTACATGCACCTCAAAATTTCTATTGCTTAGCAAAATTAGTAAATTTCTGGAAAATGATTTACTTTGAAATCGCCTCAACCAACAATGAATTCGTCATTATTACATTTATCGGCAACATCTAGCATAACGTGTGATATGCATTCAAAGGGAATGTCTTGCATTCATCTGTTTAACCTACCAACAATTCGCCATATACAACCGAAAATGCTATGCAACGCACATGCAAGCAACCTCTGAATTGATGAACATAAAATGAGGCATACCAAAGAAAATGACTAAACTAATTGAAATATTCATTTATATTTAATGTTTTTCCTCTTCTTCATAGTTCGAAATTACATTTTAAAATGCCATATATCACCAGGTGTGCAAGCCATTATTAACGTTAAGGGTCACCTTATAATTTTGTGTTTTATAAACGTAGACTATAGATGCATATTGAGGCCTTAGTCGCAGGGAATAGAAGTATTATTGTTAAATAGAATAAGAGTTGGGGTGAAAGAACAACGACGCTGAAGCAGTGAAGCGCCTCTTCACAGCTGCTACGGAATGTTAACTTTTAATTAATTTATTTCATTCAACATGCATATGGAGTTTATTGAGTCTGTTGGTGACAAAGCTAACGTTACGAACTACAGAGTCGTTGCCATTCAAACGCTGCTTCTTAAAATCCACGAAATTGCCATGAAACGTAAAGTCAGTGAAAAGATCCAGCCTCAATTGAAAAGTGCACAACATGGTTTCAGAGACAAAAGATCAGTTGTCACGAATCTGCTAGGGTTGTCTATACTGGCACATGCCGCTTTTGAACGTTTAGCACAGCTTGACATATTCTACGGCGACTACAAGACGGCATTCGATAAGTTAGTAATTTTGTTGTTAATTATCAAGTTAGCTAGATTTGGAATCGGTAAGAAAACTGCACGATGGATTTGTCAATATTTGGTTGGTAGGACCAATTACGTTCAAATTGGCAATTCCAAATCAAGATGCTATGAGTCACCATCAGGAGTACCGCCTGGGAGTTCACTCGGACCGCTTATGTTTATTGTGTTCATAAATGACATTGTTGACTCAGTGGAATTCGCGAATACTCTACTGTTTGCGGATGATATTAAATTGGCGTCCATAATTTCTGACCACTACGACACACGTAAAATGCAGCGCGACATCGACAATGTAGTAAACTGGAATACAGCGAACCGTCTATTCTTCAACGAGGAAAAATGCTACATATTCAGTTTATATCGACACGAACCATCGTTTCATCCGTGCCGATTATACAATGGGCGATAAGATCATCAGCAGAGTCGAGGAAACGAGCGATTTGGGCGTATTGGTTAATAGATGGTTTCATCCGGGTAGTCACATCGAACAGATGACAATGAAGTGTCGCCAGACAATTGGCTGCATAAAACACTTTTCAAATGGCAATTTTACGAAAGAAACGCAGCGAATACTCTATGTGGCATACGTTCGGTCGAGGCTTGAGTTCGCATCGCCCATTTGGAACCCAGCAGCACAAGTATACAAAGACGATATCGAATCCGTACAGAAGCAGTTCGTAATCTACTTATTGGAAAGCCGAAGCAACGCGACAACATACAGACTTGCACCGTATGAAGATCGATGCAAACAACTGAAGCTACAAAGTTTGGAAAAACGACGTACTGTTGCAGATGCAATGCTCGCCTTCGACATTTACAAACGTAATATTATCGACGATTTGATATCACCAAGATTTGTTCGAAACGTCCAAAGTGCTTACAATTTTAGAGAGTCTACGATGCAACTATTGATCGAGCCAAGGTATTCCAATATGTACTTAACTAATCAGACTTTAGTTCGTCTAATTAGGCTCATTAATGAACATAAAACGGAAGTGACGAAGTGTAATAATAGACTGTCTTTTAAAAGTGTGATTATTGATAAATTAGGTATTAATCTGCTGTGATTGTTTGTACAGATTTGTTGTATGATAGTATTAGTTAAACTATGTTTGTATTTATGTAAATGTATCAGATTATTCAGCCAGTCTTTGGCGGTGGAAATAAATTCAATTCAATTCAATTCAATAAGAGTTGGGGTGAAAGAACAACGACGCTGAAGCAGTGAAGCGCCTCTTCACAGCTGCTACGGAATGTTAACTTTTAATTAATTTATTTCATTCAACATGCATATGGAGTTTATTGAGTCTGTGCGGTTATGAAAATGACATCTAATGTTGATCATTTGACAGAAAAAACAACGATCGAATGATGGTCTCTCAAATCCCCTTTGCGATTGTTTGCTATGAAATTCCACTTTACAATTCAACCGAAGATCCTCTGCGAAACGTAATTCCATGCGGGTGGGAACACCCTCTCACATATTTGCAATGTAAAACAAATCAACGTTCTAAATAGTCAACTATTTAAAACTATTAAAGTTGTAAATCAAGCATGAAAATGTAATGAAGTTCATATCAGTGTGAGGATAAATTGCCTAAGAGCTCTATGGCTAGTCAAGTATTACTTCTAATTTAAAGTTAGTGATTCGGTTTTCTTATGTCGGAAGAGAATTTTGGGTATATTATTGTTGTATAGTACGGAACACATTCAGATGTTAGTGTTGTTGTTTTAATGTAGACACTAGATGATGCCAATAAATTTACGTAATACGTAACAATATCAGAAATAACGATGTCCTTTTTCGGAAGAAAACATAAATTGTGACTTCGATTTAGTTCCGTTACATTGTGTTGTCTGTACATATATCCATCGATATTGGAAATGAAAACTTTCAAGAATTTTCAATTAATAGTTTCGTTTAATTAGTTTATTGTGCGGAATACATTTTATTCGCATAGTTTGGGGGGGTGACAAATCAAAGAAATTTAGAAGATTTTAGACCCACACTACATTGATTACATTTGTAAAACTGAGCTTAGGATGATTTTCTTCTCTTGATAACACTTTAAAGAATAGCAATAGAGTTCGAGTTCAAGACGGGAATTGACATACTCATTGAAATGATAAACAACACCTAACAGAGTAGTTAAAGACTTTTCTATTTTTAACCAATTACTTACAAAAAAACGTTTCTTAGAATTTGAAGTACTAGATTTAGAAATTACTTAGAATAGTGACGTACATGTTGCTCGGAGCACTACATTCGACTATTTAAAATTATTAAATAAATCTAGTACTTCGAGACCAAAGTCCATTAAATGAATTTAATTTCTAGGTTAAATAACCGAAAAACAGATTCGAATTGGAAAATGTTTCTAAGACAATTTCGTTGGTTGTACTATTGTTGAGGTTTCAACGAGAGTAAAAAAAAACATTTTTTTTCCCCTCGTTAATGACCTTGACACAATTAAATAACCTTATTTAAATAAAAAAAAAACAGAAACGAAAAAAAATCACATAAATCAATTGAAAATGAACCGCTCAAATATTATAATAAAAACATTGTAACATTAACCGCCAACCAATTATGAAATTTTCATTTATTTTTTATTTTCATGTGGAAGGGTGGTAAACTCCACTCACTTTTTTCATGATATTAAAATGATGTCAATGAAATTCAGCCTTTTACGGGAAAAAAATCCATTCCATTTTTTTAAAAACTTTTTTCCTATTTCAGTAATTCGATAATGGATTTACCACAATTTTCCACAGTTTTCCAGTTTACCACAGATCCGATTCGGAATTTAAAAAAAAATCTTTTGAAATTATAATCATCCTTTGGTGTCTTAAGAATACCAAGAGTAAAGAATTTTTTTTCCATTCCCAGAATAATTGTTATTAACTGCATAAAACTTGTATGAAATGCAAACAATCACGCGATATATTATCGTACTCATAAGCAACTTTAGCACCGGATAATGTATTGTGCAGAACAACTCAACTATTTCCGTTTGTAGGTGGGCCACATTTCCGGAATTAGCTACTTATTGATGTGTAACCACATAAGAAAAACATGTTGGTACAAACATTTTCCTATTCGGTTGCGTTTTGTTAATATTTCCTTTTTGAAAAAAAAAACTTGTTTGAGTGTTTGTAGTAATAATAAAATTTAAGTAATTAAGCATAATGATGAAAGGCTTTTTATTTTTACATTTGTTCGTATAGTCGGGAGGGGGTGTTATAATATGTTCACATGAAGCTTTATTGTGAATTCGTTCGTTTGTCGGATATAATTAGAACTTTTGTAATTTCATTTGCGAATCTTTTTCTTTATTGGTGTTAATGCTGTTTGCAGCCTTTTCCTTTTGATTATTTGATATTTTAGAATTGTTGATAACTGTTCTCAATTTTGGTAATTGGTAGTGTTTATCATAGCTAGTTCATAAGGATTATGATTCATTTCAGCCTTCTCATATCATTTGTTAAAAGTTTTTACACGCCAGAGAATGCTAAAAAAAAGTTCCTTGCATTATAATGCAACAAAAATGCATGAATATTGTGACCAGGTTTTCAGGTTTTCTCCATAAAATACAATCACACTACTTGTAGTTGATTTGTAAGCACCAAACATATCATAATGATAGACCATATATACAACAAAAGTGTAATAAAAATACATTTTTACTCTTGCACCGGCATAGCTGGTATTTTATTGAATAAAAACCAAAGTATATAAAGCATGCGTATAGCACGCGACCCTAGTTTTCTTTTGTTCAAAGAAAAGCCGCTATGAAAAAATAACGGATCGTATTATAGGGGTTTTTATTCCAATACATATGCGTACAACAAAGATTAAATAATTTTTTTTAAAGCGACTGCTGTGTAAGGAACGTATTTGAAAATTTTTCTCGGTGGGATGTTAATTCACTGTTCGATTTAAAATTAATTTCGAAAATAGACGAAGCGAAGGGAGTTGTTTTTTTTTCGGAAACGAAACGAACTACGCAAGGAGCGAATTTAGGGGGGTAGTTCTGTTGAGATCGACAAATTTTGTTAACTAGTTTTAGGTTACTAAAATCAAGTAACGATAACAACAATTTCTCTCACCAAACTCCGAAAAACACGCATTTGAAAAGAAGATTACTTTGTTAAAAATCGGACTTACAGAAAATTCATTCTTTCGGAGCTATTGACTCTAATTCGACTAATCTCACGCTAAGGGCAATCATATCACTATTACCGAGCCTGTCAAAAACCCTACTTTTCATGTTTCGGATACTTCTTTCGAGACCTGGTAAAATACTTTAAATTAATTTAATAAAAATTAAGCGTCACGTATTCGTTTCTTGTTTATCTCGGCACTGGCTCGGATCAACAAACTCCATAAGAAAACTGCACATTTCAACTTTCTACTCCTAGGTATGTAAATGACAAAAATTGTTTGAATACTGCCACCGAAATTTCGTTGAACGTAACTTAACTAAAACCATATTTCGAAATTACTAGTTCCTCCCTGATTTGTTAAACATCAATCCTTCTACGTAAAGATTATTTTTGCTATTTATTCAATTCAAACTATAAACTCCATTCATGATACTACACCTTTACGTATGTTGAGATAGGGTGATTGATCAGTATAGTATACTGGTAGAGTTTCTTATCTGTTCAAAAAAGATAATAATAAAATAAAAATAAATCTGTTCCGTACCCTCGACTAGCTATTGCTGTGAATATATATATTGCAGTTACGAACACAATTTTGAAAAATAATAATAAAAATTTTTCGCAACCCCAACTCTTATAAAATCGAAACGTTACCCATACAACGACAGTGTGTAAAACTCACAAATAAAAGTCTTATTGATAATTTCTTAAAGGGCAGATGTGCATACGCACACCATTAATTGTAAAAATGCTTACATCGAAATACTGGTTACACTCGAATGTTTCTACTTCTATATAGATACCTAGATTCTGTATGGTTTTCCGCACACGTATTTCTTTTTTTTTCTCGCCCCTTACCTTTACGTCATCGTTGCAGCTGCCTCTTACTTCATCAAATAAAATTTTTTGTGGGGTGAGAGTTGTAGACGTGCATTAAGGGTCTTTGTATGGTAAGAAAAGAGAATACACAAAAATAATTTTTGACAATAACGGCTGCTTTTCGGTACATACACAATTATTTACAACATTGTTTGTATGAAAGTGTTCCCTCAAATTATTTAGAGGGTAGATATCAAACTTTGTATTTGATAATTTTTTTTTTTTTTCATATACCATCCGAGGCACTAAAAAAATAATCAAGCGATTATAGCAGATTTGAATTTGAGCTAAATATATAAAAAAAAAAATTGACAGATGACGAACTAAGTTTTTGGTTAAATGTTACAGTAGGGAAACCAATTCAATCCATATTTGTATAACCTTCTTCAACGCAAATGTTTTCGTACCATTTTATGTCTTTTACAACAACCCTGTATAAATGCAAGCAACATTTTTACGTATAAATCTTATCAGACAAGGTCGTTCTTGCCACACTTCTCAAATATTTTTTTTTTTAATAAATACTTTACACACACTGAAGAAATGAATATAATAACTGTGTCGTCATAGATCTTTATATCGTATACGTGTAAGCAAATAAACTTTAAATCCACCAAGACACCTTTCGTCTGTAGTTGTTTGTAAGAAAAATGCAATGCCTTTGGGAAGGAAGAAATTTGTTTTTGTGGAAGGGGGTTTGTTTATGTCTTTTTCTTAAAAAAGGAGAATCGACTACGTCATTGATTTCTTATTCGTTTCTTATTAGTTTTATATCGTCATCATAACGAAAAAGGTTTCACCTTGGCCCTGGTCGGTTTAGTCAGTACAAAGAAACGTTTGATTGAGAATTGGAAAAGGAATTTTTGAAACAGTAATATCTTGTGTATGTTTTAGAATAGTAGAACGTATACGCCATGAGTCATATTAGATCCTGCCGTTTGTTCAGAAGAAGATATAGGTCGGTTCGTCTCTATTGTGTGTCGATTTGTTAATAAGATTTCTCGAATTCTTATTGAATTTTTGCGATCAAGATCAAGTAACTTTTTCATAGTAAGTGTAAACAAACTAATTTTCTCCGAAGATAGATAAATAAGAAAAAGAAGTGGAAATTCGACTTCGATAATTTTATGGAATTTCTCCTGAAAACCTGAAAACAGATTCAGACGCTTAACTATCTTTTCATCCATCAGTGGCGGTTGAACAAATTGCATGAAATTTTTGATAGTATATGAATAGCCAGTGACGTCTTTCTTTCAAGAAAACAAAAAAAAAAACAAAATTGAAAGAGCACTTTTCTCACCTTAGGATTCGGTCACACATACAAATTTGAATTTAAATATTTATCTACAAATTACAAACTGCAAATAGAATGCCATGCATCGTCTCAGCGTGATAGTTATGACAATATTTTATGGTCATTAGTTCGAGACTGCAGCTTTACTGTCTCTCTCATAAAGAACCCATAAATGTTCGCACATTATGCACAGACCATTACAATATCACAGTGGTCAGTTTCTCATTCAATTCTCAAACGTATTGTGAATAGAACGTTTAATTCAATCGTCACCTTACTGGCAAAGAAGAATTTCATTCATGAAATGAGCAGATCCATTTTCCTTTCATTCTTTACATATTACACCAACTGAACAATTGACAGCGAACAAGAATACATAAAAAAAAACTCTGGAAAAAAAGGTGATTGATAAATCATAGACCTGGTGCGTCGACTGATTTAAAATTATAATTTTCAAGAGTCAAACAAACATTCCGCCTATAAGGTTTGTTGTGTATCTATTATGCTCAATGGAAATTATAATAGTTTTCCGGACAGCGGAAGTGCACATACAAAAGGACGTGTATTTATCATACATCGCATAATTCAATTGTATAATATTTACATGGGTGCTTTGATACAAAAGACATTTTGAAGACGTATGCATAAGTATCACGTGCCTTCCTTGTTTGTTTGTGTTCTCGTTTTTTTTTTTGTATCCAATTTTCATAGATGCCTGTATGTATTGTATGTATTCCAGCGGTATTTAGCGATAGCTATGATGAAGCTGCGAAAAACTGTGAAATTAGATTGCAATCTTGTTGGCGATAATTAGTTGAATAAATGAGGCAGGATGCATGTTGCTCTTGGCAATGTACGAAGAAAGGATTGCATCGTACGTAACGAATGGTTACCGTATAGTATGAGAAATTATACTTGAAGTTATTGGTATAACGCTAATTAACCTCTGACTTCATTTCTTTTCGCTTTAACAAAAGCCTAGAAATTAAAAAAGAAAAATTCTTCTTTAGAAAAAAGCAAACGTAAAAATTAGCTCCCGACTAAAATGGAAGAGGAGAGAAAAAAAAACTTTCTTTCGTCGACGGTTTTATCAAGAAAAATGTTATTCAATTCATGCTCTATTCTAATTTAAATATGAAATTGCATTTTCTCTCGACAAGTATGTCTTCTTTTCACGTCTTTGCATTTGGATATGAATGGTTTCTTTTTCCTCGACAAAACGTTCACTATTTATTTTACGACATATTCATTTTCTTATATTCATTATCATTGCAGGCAATCTTATGCAAAAAGTAATTAAAGAGATTTTTTTCCTTTCAAATGTATCTTTTTGATGTTAATGAAAGTCTCATTTCTCTTACTTATGTCCAGTTTGTCAACCGAAGTAGGATTTCCATTCACATACTCGACACACGCAAATAGAAAAATTGAAACAAATAGTCAAGATTTTTCTGCCTTTCACATAGAAGGTTGTGCTGTCCGCAAATTACCCATTTTCATCTCAAGTAGTCACAACGGTATATATATTCATATTCACTGGAGAAAAACAGTCATACAAAAAAAGAAAATAAAAAAACTTTAGAAAATGCCTGCATTTTGTTTGTTTTATAAATTTATTGTTTGCCGTGTTTGGTTTGGTTTCTTTTTTTTTTATTCATTCATTCACCAAATAAATTCTCTCTACAGTGTAGCGAAATTCGACCCGTATATAAGTATAAGTGTTTTGCATATCGCACTCTTTTTCTTTTATGGTGACGATGAATTGGAAAACCATGAGCTACTTACATAGATTATTTGTATGGAAAAAAAATATGCTGCACATAATTACCGCCTATGATATTTTGAATAGTACCAGTAATGATTTTAAAGAAGGTTACCTACTGAGAAATCCGGGTACTTAATAAACTGGTCATGCATGCCAATTAGATATGTCTCAATTTCAGTTCAGACAAGCGAAACTTTTTTTTAGATGATTATAAGTAAGTGTGTCATTGTTTACTTATTCAAACGAAATGAATTTATAAAAAAAAAATTATTCGAATATGGCTGTGCTAGATATACCCGTATTCCAATGTTAATTCGATCAGATTATGTTCTGGGATAAAAGAGTTTTGAAGACGTTAAACTTTTGTCAAGAATGTACAGAACAATACCACTTACAGTCGAAAAAAAAAAACTAAATTAGAACTGAATGGACTTCATTGAAGACTTTATCGTGATTTTTATCCCGTAACTTACATAAACTCATATATAATTGTAACGTAATTACCTTCCTGAGAATAGTAATGTGTACAATCAAAGTGTGTTAGATTGGTGTAAATATACACGACACTATGACACCATAAACTCCAACAATAAGTTTACTAGTCACTTACGTTTGAAGGTCTGTTGAAAAATTGTATCTACTTCTAATCTGTTACTGAATCCTATATACTGATACTGATGATAAATATGTTATACAAAGCAAAGGTAGACCGGTCACCCTGAGTGTTTTTTTTATATACATCAATTAGTAGAAATGATCCGGATCTGGATTTGCTGTATTAGTTTACGACAGAGTAAACCTTTTTTTGTGAATTGATTTAATTAGACATCCGATAAAATCATTTGACTTTATAAAGCAGCCAGTAACATTGGTATATGCCTTCCTTTGACAATCTGATTACGTGTGAGTAGCCACGTCGTCAGTAATTTTCAAATTTCTAATATTTCATTGAATATCTGCTCATTTACACGAATACGAAAAACATTTTCCTGAATTACTGTGCACAACAAAAGTTTTTTTTTGTTCAACCTAATACTGACATGAAACATAATGGCTTTAACTTCATCATATGTATAAGCTTTTCTATACGATGTATATTGATTGAGTCAAAAAAAAAGTTTCTACCATACTACTACACATATACTATATTTGCAATAACGTTTATACGTAATAACTCATCGTATGCAAATGATGCAGCATGTCTTGTGTACCATACACAGTACATAATATTAGTTAATCAATAGCCTTTCATCGTTAACTTTTTCGTATGAGTTTTTTTTTAACAAAACTTCACAACGGACTTTGGTTTTTTGTTCAGTTCATTCAGTACTTTCATTATGATGATATAATGGTGCAGTTTATGTATTTTATAATTTAAATAAAACAGTATGTCCGTCTTAGTCCTTACATGCTTTTATTTTACAACATGTGGGGATAGTAGAATGTGGTATGTATATGATATAATGTGCATCACTTTCCAAAAGGATGCAGACAGTAGGCATAGTTTACCTTGTCAATGATAGGATAGCCAAAAGAATTTTTTTGTGACTTTGTGTCGTTCAACGTTTCACAGGTTAGAGGAAATGAAGTAATCCGGGAGCCTAGGTCATTTATGTATAATACTGTGGAATCGGTAACAATTTGACTAGAAATATGGTATTGTGAAGAGTCTTTTAGGAATTTGTTAGAAAGTAATCGAACACAGGCACGTACTAGCAGACATGTAGATGATTTTTGTTACAAATGATGTAAGAAACATTCCATACCTAGTCGGGTTGAAAATTGCAAACCTTTTATCGCATCATAGAGCATTTCGTTTGCGACCATTAACGTATTAAAAAAACGAGAGTTGTCAATACTATGAGCTACATTCCGGTACAGACAAAGCAATATCTAGTATGGTTTACGGTAAATATTTGAGAGAATATTTCTCTATTATTTGTACTTATCTTCAAAGAACTTTTATTCGCAATGCCATTCGTCCGAACTCATCCGATTTTTTTTAGTTTTATATGTCAAGTGGCCATGTCCTTTGTCCATTGACTCCATTCGGTTTATTAAAATCCGAACTCGGACAAAAAAAAAACAAAAAGTACAGGAAGAGAAAAGTGAAATTCAACATCTGATTTGGAAGTTGTTGTGGTTTTGGTTTTTTATTTTAGCATTTTACTCTTGTTGCGAAAAATTCAGAAAATGTAAATCTAGATTTTCATTTGTTAAATAAATTTCTTGTGGAACAACAACAATTCCCAAATCAAAAAACATGGCGAATATCACTTTTCTCTCTCTGTATGTCATTCGATTAATAAACTTTTTTTGTTGAACCGGTCTACTGAGAGATTTTTCACTTGTGGGTTCTAATTATAAACGAAATTATTTGAAAATTCTGTATTTTTAAAAAGACAAAGAAATATTCGATAGAAAGCAGTTTCCCTTCGGAGGCAATGCATTGTTTTACTACAATAATTTCAGTGTAAGCTACAAAAAATGTAAGAAATGAATGACAACTTTCTTACGTTCTCATTTCAACAACATCGTCTATCAATGGATCAATGTTAAGTAGTTCCAATATTTTCTTTCTTTTCTTTTTTCTCTTTTTTTTATATTTTACGAGTATAAAATTCGGTCAAGTAAGGTTGCTATTGTATTTTGCCAAAGAAAGGATTAGAAGAATCGTCGGGAACTTCTATATTATTATTATTTTGACAATTCAAAGAGCAGATGTAAATTTTCTGAATGTCTAGTATCTTCTAACCCATAAAATGTATCACCATGAAAATGAATGTTGCGATTTTGTACATGTGAAAAGGGTCAAAAAGAAAGAAATAGAAGAATTATGAATAATTGTAAACAAGATGCACCTTGAGAAAAGACTTTTTTCTTTTGTATTGATCGTAATTTTATCGAAAAAAATAAAAATAAAATTGTTAGTGATTATGTTCGATTTATGGTTACAATGGCATTTTTGCGAGACCGAAAATACCGTGTGAATGATATTTTTAAGCAAATCAATCAGTCTCAATGGGACATCTGCATTACTTTATATGAAATTATTGATCTCTTTCAGACGAGAATATATTTATTCATCACGGGTAAGATATATAAAAACCAAAACTCAAACGTTTTCTTCGGTAGTTTTCTTATACCAGTTTTTGACGAGAAAGAAAAAAACAACAACAAGATAAACATCTGTTGTTGGATATATCTCATTTCGATTAACTTTTTAATTCATTTGGATTATTTATTTTCTTCAACGAACTGACCGCATGATAAGTATGGATAGATATCGGGGGCGAAAATCGTATCAGATTTCACTATCATTCAGGTATAAATCTATGATTAATGTCCAAGAAGTAAATAGTTCTTTTTTTTTGCGAAATACAAAACGGAAGAGATTTATGGTTTATGGTAAAGACCTTAGTTACACGAAAGACCATATGAAGAAATAATAATCTTCTGAAAATTAACTGAATATATCGACGTAATACAATGTCGTAATTTTTACCCATTCCTACCAGAGTCTATAAAATTTATTAACCGAATTTACTGAATTTACTGAAATTTACCAAAATTTACTGAATTTTACCGAATATTTACTGGCATTTTAAGTACAGCCAAGGAGAGTCAAAAAAGTGTATTTTTATGATTTTCGTGTTTATCGATTTCAGCTGTTTTAACAATACAAATTACAATGGCAAAACAGCTGAAATCGATGAAACACATATAGAATAAAAATGCACTTTTTTGATTGTCCCAGGCTGTAACCTAAATTCGGTAAGTTTCGATAAATTTTGTAAAATGACAGGAGATAAAGAAGTGAAAGTAAGTACGAACAGTGCGTGCAGCTGTATTAAATCCTTCATCTTTCATATATCCTTTTCGTACCGAATATTTCATTTAAACTTGCCCATACACATCGGCATTCAGCCCATTAATCAATCAAATCAAATGATCTTTCTAAACCAAAATTAACAAAAAAAAATACATTTTGCATATTTTTTAACTAAGTAAAATGTGTATTGTGCAATTGAATCAGCCAACTTTATATTCATATTTCTCCTACACATCAGATATTTAATAAAGGATATACAAGCTCATAAAATGTAAAATTAAACTCAAAGTAAAATCAATACAGCAGGTTTAAATGAATATATAACATTTAAAAATTCGCTTGCAGTTTCCATGGAAAATAATTGTTGAAATGGACTAACTGGTAATGGATTTATCGTAACATGATATCGGCCTAATGGACAGGGTCCGATCATAAAATTACATTGGAAAAACGATATTCAATTAAAACCAGTCACAGTATGCCGTTAATTATCATTTTTGATGCTGCCCAGCGAGGAATAGTTGACCGAAACTAATACCAAAAATTAAAACTCGCATGAACGATAAGAGTGGGTCCGCATCATTTTTTTTAATGCATATAATTGCGCTATGGTCATTACACCGAAGCTATAGCACGTGGAGGCTGTAGTCTCCGATCAGATTAAAATTTAATTCATGAGCATGTCTGCTGCGCGTTCACCGTATTTTAAACATCCAGTTTCTCATCTATTTCATTTTAAACAAATTTGAAAAAATCCATGCAAATCTACGATGTGATTTCTACTTCTTGCAACCCTTTCCGTTTGCTTACACAAAACCTTATACGATACGAATTTTTTTTTCTATACACACAATAAGGGGTTTGAGGCATTAAGCTCGTTTATGAGAAAATATATATAGGGAAGGAAACCAGCCAAGATGCATTGCTAGGCGAGTAATTAAAACTCACAAGTTCATTTTGCACGGTTTATTCATTGCAATCTTACATACAGTGAATAATTTTTATATATTTTCTGTCTGTGTATGTTAATATGTTTGTTTGGTGGGCATGTTGAATATGGTTTAGTGATATATATGTACGTATACATGTATTTAAGTACACAATTGACGTAAGTAGAAAAAAAAATGAATAAATATGCAACTTTAGAAATCGTGAATTCCTTTAAGCTAACGGCAAGTCTGATATAGCGATATATTGTGTGCTCTTAAAATTTTTTTTTGTCGTCATTAAAGATTTTTGTCTGAAATTTTTTCTTTTTAATGAGTTGTAGGATGATGCATTGGATAAATTGGTTATGTATGTATTTCTATATGTATATAATTGCAGAACGTTTTCACACTTCTCATTCGCAAAGCAAAGCCCACATTTTCATACTCTTTCAAGTTTTAATTTTTTGAAGTTTTTCTTACATTATAAATTTAAGTAGAAGCAAGAAACAAACATTTTGCAAAAGTATGTTGAATGCATACAAAAAAGAAACCGTGCCTACAAAATAAGCGCGTTTTATGCTTTCAAAAAAAAATTAAAACAAAAATATTTTGAGCTTTCCTACTTGAACTGTTTTTCTGTTGGATAAATAAAATCAGAATTTGCATGATGGACTGACTGTTACGTTGGAACGATCTGAAACGCTAATTTCGAAAATATTTTTACATAATTCGGTTCAATATTAATTCATTTTCACAGCTGTCAATGGCCCATTTCCAATCACATTTCGGTCGATTTCATCAATCTCACATAGTCTGTTCTCAAATTTAGTTTTTTAAAAAAAGAAAAATTTCCAAACGAAAAAAAAAATCTTTTCATCGTTAACTGCAACCCAAACAGAATATAATATAAAATTGATGAAAGTACCACCGCGCCGTGTCTCATGCATAAACATCGAAATCATTACCACACAGTGTACAAGACAATGTATAAAAAGTACGACATAATACACGACTTTCACTATTGTTTCACTAAGATTATTCACAAAAAAAATAAGAATGCATTTTGCATCCCATAAAAAGTAATTTATATACCCACATATATTCGCAACGTTTATAAAGTGGAAATGCGTGACTAACTTAAGAAGGGATGCAATCAAAATCCGGTTTGCTTGCTTATCCCACACATATTACATAGATATTTCGTATATCAAGAATGTCTGTACAAATGCATGCATATTACATCGTATTAATATCTCCCCATTTCCTTTTGCTATGAACTCGGCTCTAACATATACCTTACTTGCATATACTTCAAGACTCTTTGGGACAATGAATAAAAAACCCAACACCCCTTTTTTTAATATAAAGGTTTTTGTCTTAAAAATAGCTGAATATATGTACCAGTATTATTATCATATCGCGTATGGCTAGCATACGACGACGAAATGATGTTTGTAGAGACGTTTGGATTTTATTTTAGCGTTTATACATAGACATTAAGCAAATATTAAATAAGAAAGAGTTAAAAAATCAATAACTTGGGTTTTAAAAAAAATAGGAAGAATTTTCAAGAGCGGTTTTCATTTTGGAAAATATTCATCAAGTTGGTTTTTTTTTGAAATACGGATCGCATTATAACGAACCGAAATGTAATTTGTTTTGGACGATGCTTTTTAGATCAGTCGATTTTGTCATGTGGAAAAATTATATACGGAATGAGTGTAGCTGGATTTTTTTTTCTTTCTTCCTTTTTGTGTGAAGAATCAGAAATTTTGAGAAGACATTCAAATGCAAGCAAGTACAATATTTTGAGTATCTAAAGCTTTTTTGTTGGGATAAGACTTCAAATCATCCAATTATACGGACTATTTTTGGAAAAACATTTTCCCAATGTTTCCGATTAAAAGGACCAACAAGATAATGCGGGAAAAAAAAGGAAAAGCTTTTCCCAAAAATAGTACCTGGATAAAAAGAGTTGATTTAAATACCACCTCTCAGTTATAATAGTTTCAAATCGATAATTGTTAAAATTCATTACAGCCTACAGTACCACCTACCCCCATTTCGTAGAAAATGTGTCTGATAATAGAAAACGAACAAACCATCTACCAATGGTTCTGACAGTCGGAATCAAATTATACAATTTAGGCAATTAGTTAGCATGGATCCGAAAAGAATATGAAAATATTTTAATGACAATTATTTTCGAAAACACATTTCACTA
Organism: Bradysia coprophila; assembly: GCF_014529535.1. Taxonomy (NCBI): domain Eukaryota; kingdom Metazoa; phylum Arthropoda; class Insecta; order Diptera; family Sciaridae; genus Bradysia; species Bradysia coprophila. The sequence goes on from NW_023503370.1 coordinate 1,170,271, forward strand.
AAACACATTTTACGCATAAAACATGTGATACAAAATCACCTAGCTTATTAACCATCATAACCATCACAACGATTGAAAAATATCCTACAATCAACACGCTCATATAACAGTGAGGTTTTTAGATTAAAAGCAATAACCCTCTACACGGTATTGTTATTTTCAATTTTCTGGATCAGTTTCAAGTATATTTTTGCATTTTGTGATCAATGAGTTGGCCGTAATACCATTGCATAATCACGAAAAATGCATCAATGTTTTTTCCTTCATCAACGTGAGGTAGAGCTAAACTTTTTCTTTCATTTTTGAATTGTATTCTACCCCTCAACCCTCAACTCAATGGGATAAATGATGAAAATGATGTATTGTGTCATTCTTGTCCTCGACTTCGGCTCGGATCAACATATTTATCAAAAGAGTCAGCATTTTCCTTCATTTGTCCCATTGAATTAAAAAAAATTCAAATTAATCGAGCCCAGGACTAGAGGAACGTATCCACAGCTATGCAAATGAAAGATTCGTTGACAGTCATTCATGTCCATTTCTAAAAAAAAAAATCCGAATCCTCGCATTTTCATAAGTGTTTGTTATTTCGATTTATCGGAACTGCCCTTGTCCAGTCTTATTCCAATGTTAAAGCAAAAAAGTTAAAACAAAAAATTGCGAAAATGAACTCGAAATCAATTGTTTGACAATGTATTTTTTCGTTGCTGCTTTTTCATTCGTAGCGTACATACGTATACATATTCCTCCGCTTAGTATTCAATTTAAAAAGCTAGGTAAATTTTATCTGAATTCATCTCTGATTAGTCTTGGCAAGCCATTGGGCATTTGCAATATCTATTTTATGTAGAGAACTATGTGCGAGTAGTAGACAGGCATATACACAGCAATAATCTGATACCTCTTTTCAAATACGGTACATAAGGATAGCGATGTGCAGTTTTCAGTTATTTTAACCACCATAAAAAGGGGTTGTGAGTTAATTTTTTTATTCTGTAGAGATGGATGTGGAATAGGAATATGTGTTCGGTAAAATAATTGAAGGTACATGTATTGTATATACTGTCCGTATATTTAATTTGGGGGATAATCCATTGCTCGATTGTCAATCACTGAATTCGTAGATGGTGAACGGACAGGTTCAACTATGCAAATGGGTAATTCTAAATTTCATATTTTCGGAAATGCTGCAGACGTTCCATTTTCGAACCGTTGTAACCGGAGAGGGGATGGAGGAAAAAGCAAAAAAAAAACCGATGCTTTTCACTTTAGTGTCTGTCTATCATGTTTTAAAATTGACTTCATTGGAAGGTTGTTACATAGAGACTTTTCACTTATATCGTGCGTGCTCATGACCGATAATTATTTACAGATTCGAAGGTATTTTTGAATCCGTAAACTGTAAATGATACGGTCTGGCAAAGTGACGAATGATCAGTGAGGGTTGATTTTGCTTCCCTTTTGATGTACCAGATACTAAAACATTTTCCAATCCGATTGAGTTCATAAAAATTTTCTCCACTAAGAAACACTTAGTTAAAGCCACAAAAAGACATTCACTGTACAACCCACCCCCCAAATACATCCCCCAATTCATGTCTACCTATTTTTCTATGTATTTTTTTTTTTAATTAATTCCACCTTGTCCAATGAAAATTTCCATTCCAAAGTATTATATCAAAAACATTGAACTTTTGAAAAACCTCTGCCCTCGCACCACTTCCGTGTTATATACCAACAAAAGGGATGATGGACTGGTCCAGTTCGATTCAAGCCTGGCGAATATATTAAGTGTTGTGTTTATATACATAGGAAAATTCATATAAACTCAGCATTTGAGTTTGTATTTAGCAGCGCAAGCTTCATCTACCTAGCTATTGTGATTTAGTATAGAATTCATCTGGATATGTGTGTATTTTTATATTTCGCTGTGCATTGCATATATCCTTCGTTCTTATACATGAAATTGCAGAAAGTTGGATTATGAAAAAGTTCAAAAATATACAATTTTGTTTGGTTTTTGCATTATTGATTAATGTGGTTGTGGATGTTGTTGTTGTTTTAAATTATGCATTCAATGAACTCTCTTTTTTTTGTGAAAATTTAAAATTGAGCCTTGAAAAATCATCACTGTGCATCGGTAATGCATTGCATTTTAGATACTGTTTGGCTACCATTCTCGGTATCTATTTCTCGGTACATTATTCGATTCAACAAAATATACAGATTCTTTGTTGCAACAACAAACCCTTATGGCAGGTAGACAAAAACCAATCAATGCGAAATTTTCATTTGCAATTCTAATATTTCATTGGGCAGTAACATTAAATTAACTTTTCCCGGTGATTCTTTGTGGGTACGGTGGGTACTTTAACAATACCATTTTATTGTCTTTCTGTCCAACTTGATGTTGTTCCATCAAGTAGGTAATTAATCTAAATCCCTTTGAATACTGGTCATATTTCTCATTTCAAATAATTGAATTCTTATTCTTCATATCATCTATGTTCATGCCAGATTCATAAACATTGTAGAACGGTTTATATGAAACAACAAAATCGAGAACAAAATGCAATAAATGAAAAGGTGAAATTGTATACGAAATGACTAAAATGACTCAAGATTATGATATGTTTAACGTCATAAGCAACATATACAAAATTTCTCGACGTACCAATCATATACACCGATCCATCATACACATATGCTCCGATATGAAGTTCGACAAATTTAAATAATAATAACACGAGACCCTACCTTATACACAATCAAACACAGAAATCCCCCAAATTATTTTTTCGACACGATTTTTTTTGCCTCTTCTTCTTAATCAAAAGGTATATATAGATGGTAATAGAAACCGCCCGCATGCTGTCTATACAAATAAAGTTGCACATTTTTTTCTCTCTTCTTTCTTCGGCGGGATCTTCCTTAGAAAAACATTTTAATGCCCACATATTATACAAATATGCTTAATTTTTGGCCCGTGGCTTCTAATAATATAACAAAATAATGATGATCGAAGGAAATAAAAGCGCCATACTGCACTTAAGTTCAAATATTCATTCGGTTTCTCTGGTATTTTATTAGGTAAACCACCTGGCACCGAACAACCCATATAATGTTAGAAGAATGGAAAACGATGAAACGTGGTGCACAATATGATATGTTTAAGATTTTCTAAATGTTTCACGTTTTGTTATTGTTTTTGTAATTTTTGAAAAAAGAGACTTGCCCACACCTTTGGTAATAAAGGGAATGTTGAGCATTTAGCTGAAATTAATGCAGTACGATGATCTATACACAAAAATTTCGAAGGCTACGCTCGTTAAATATGTTAAGCACCTATAAGAGCATGGGTCTTACCTTGTTAGACAGTCTGGTCTGAGAAATATTGACTTTACCTTAAAGAACGACCCATAACATAATTTGTCAATGTTCTATGGCGGTTATCATTTGCATTGATATGTGATTTTATTTACGACAAAATTTGTAACATTCAAAGCTTACTGTCACGTCTGACTAGTCTCCAAGTGGTCTTGCGAGTCTTCCGTGCACCCAGTTAATAACATTTGTTGTGGGTTCTGTTTTCGAATTTGTTACGACCAGAAAACCGTTAAATTGCTAGTTCGTCTGCAGTGTAAGAAAACTACAATTTGAAATGATTAATTTTTTAATTTACAAAAAAAAAGTTTCATTCTACTTGAGACATTCATATGAGGGTTAGTCAGCGTAGAATTTTTATTGACGATGAAGATCACATATGTTGCACTTGCATTGTTGTACTTTTTTTTGTAAAGTACCACATTATGAACTTCATATGCAGACGTTGAGGTACACAAATGAGAGCTTTGTATGAGTTGGGTAAACATAATATTGCTTTTGAAGTATGTTTATAATATTTATGTTTTAAATGTTGCTTGAGTTCGTATCGTATGAAAAAGATTTCAACTAATGTGGCACATGGGGCACATTATATATTGCTTCAAATTTATTGGCCAACCAGTCTTTGCATTTTGCTACTTTTGCAGTAATGCTAATATCGATTGATGTGAAATTATATCGTCGTCGTATACCACATCCTCTATATGGGTTACGAAGAAGGAAATAATGTCGTATTGAAGGACCAACTTCTCGAGTAAATGATGTTGAACATGTCATTTTTCTTTCAATGTGGTTCCCGGGGTGTTTTGATTCGAAAAACTCATGTCGATAAATTACTCAGCATCTCATTATAGTCAGAGATCATTTCTTCCATTTGTAAATAATATTTTCTTGTCCACAACGATACTGTACCGGCGCACCGCGGTGTTAAAATACATGAAACAAAATTTGGCAGGTTGCATAGCCGATCCTTTCAATGTTTTATTTAAAAATAGACTCAAGCAAAATGCATTATACGAACAACAACATAAATCAATTTATTCCGAATGAGCGGAAGTGCGTAAAAGGCATGTCCGAAATTTTTAATTATTCGATGCATACACACAGACTATACAAGCATCTAATTTACAATTAAATGCACAATGCATGAAAATGCCAAACATGCCGCAATTTTTTTTATTATTTTACTTTTGCATGAGATTTAATAACAATTTATTGTTTGAAAGCAAATGATAAATCAAAGTGTGCATTTTTTGTAGATATATGTACGGAAAACTGTTATGTGTATCAAGCATAAATCTCTCTTATAAAAGTAGCACTATATCAAATGCAAGCTAATATAGAAAAAAAAATATTCAGGCCTACAGCCCATTTAGGTTATATTACAAAATTCACTCTGTGCGCTGATTGAGAACCCCAGGGACTACGCGATTTTCAGACGCATATAACAAAACTCACAAGTTGAATATATTCCTATCGGTTGTTTGTGGGATATATATCAAACCATTCCGCATACCCATACCACCGTTCCGAAAACTTCGCATCTCATTCCACCCATTTTCCAAACACCATACCTAGGGGGCACCCATCACTATATTTTAACATTTCACGGAATAAAACACCTCATCCCACTGATCCGTTTTCAGCTATGAATATATAGACATAATCCTGTGACCATGCAATGTGAATTCCCTTGCATTTATTTTCAATGTGCATGCTGCATGTCCACGTACAAATATCCATTGACGTTACATAACATAAAATCGGGAATGGACCCGACCATATAAGTACATATACATGCCAAATTTATATGCAAAAATTTACATACTTTCTGTGCATCACAGGCTTTTAATGCATAAATGAAATTTACTGCGTTTTCAAATTGACATAGATGTTACGTTTATACAACATGTACATGTACAATGAGTAAGCGCATCAAATTTTTATATATTTCTAGATACGTATATGTATGTACATACCCAACGAATGTTGCACATATTTCATTTCTCTTTTACATAAAAAAATAAAATGAAAAATTTTGTGCCTCTATACTGTACTTTATTTGGAGTTTTCCATTTTAGCAATGACGAGAATGAAATTTATCTCCCGTTTTCCCAGCTTATGTGGAAAAGTATATTTACGTTTACGACCTTCGCTAACGTAATATATTTACAACATTAAAGCTAATTTATCGCATCAAAGCTTTCAATCTGCACATTCATACTTACATAGTTTCTTAATTACATGGGATTATTAAGCTCCGAAAAAATCATCATATGAGTAAACGTTTTATTTGAGAACGTTTTTTTTAGGTATAACTGGAGTGTGAGAGTACATTTGATGTATCACGCCTTCGAAATTTGACTTTCTGAATGATATCATAATGTCAAGACGATTCCAATTTTTCATTTATTTCATGACAGGTCAAATGTAAATATTTGATTTTAGATACGGGAATGATGTTTGATAAACTCGTAAAAGCTTTGTTAACCTATTTGTATATGATCAACAACCTCAATATTTGTTGATTTTCTCGTTTCTCCACAGCTTTCATACAGTCAAAAAGCCAATAAGAAAGCATTGTGGTGAATATAATATGTGAAAACGATCTGTTTAAATAGCATGAAGTCATAGCATACGGAGAACATTTACAGTAGATAGTTAGAAGAGCATCTAGCGGTCAATCGTACACTGTGCACATTTTTATCTGCTAAGATTGACAGACTAGAACTGGCAGAGAATTACATTAGCTTTTGCTGTCCTAGTTGTATCTGAGACACAATCCAAGAAGGGATAAATCTTCCGGATAGTCTTGTGGTAAATATTTCAAATGTTCATGCAATGGTTTTAATGGTATTACTCACTCAATAAACTAACTCAATTCACCTTGCCTTGATAATAAAAAAAAGTGTAATTTAAGTAGCTTTAAGCAAACAAACTGTCAGCCAGACAAGTCGGAACATTGTGCAAGCACTAGGGTTATTTTACATTCCTTTTTTAGCACCTTCTTCATGGATAAAACATGGTAAATAGCCAAAGGCTTTTCGAAAGAAGGATTGCCACCAAACAGATGAATATTTTCCAAGACAAAAATTTAATTCTTTTACGATTTCAATTGTTCGAAAATTAACTATTTACACTTATTAAAAAGAACAAAAATTGAAAGAGCTTCAATTCTTCAGCCGTAAACAATGAGCCATGTTTCATCTCTTAATGAGCCAAATTTTTTGTTTTATTGTCTTGATATATCAAAATTGAAAATGCTGAATCCGTAGCACAGTAAAAAGGTAGAATTTTTTTTTAGTTAAATAAAGGACATGTGTTGGGCTTACAGTTAAATATAAAGCGTAAATTTCGCAATTTTCCGGTGCGATGAGTTGACATTTTTACTGCACCATTCCCTGCCAACTCTTTATTGAACCGTTGTGTAATTTGTTATAGTACAAAGCGATCTCCAAACCAATTTAGAATTCGTTTTTTTTTTTGTTGGTTGTCTGTTACATTTTTTCCGATGTTTTCAATGAAAAACTCAAGATGTTTCGAGTGGAATTCGACATGGTCGGTACGAAGGTGTTAAGTAGTAAATAAATTTAAAGAATTGTTCGAACCGAATTTGTTTAGTGCATTTCTCCGGTTTATATTACGATTAACGGCCGAATTTACATTTTGTGTTTTCATAAAACTAACATAGGGCTTTTGTTCGTTAGCAGTTTTACGTGACTTGCAGGATATACATATATTCAATATAATTACTCTGATTGCATTAGAAATATTCCTTTAAATGATAAATAATAACACACACGAACGTATCAATGAACTGTTACGCGGAATTGACGAAGGAACGTCGAACGCGTAATATGTGCATTGGTCTTTTCACTCCAACTATCGTGGAGTTTCATAGGACGATCAAGTCTAATGGGAACGTCTTATAATCAATAACTTTTTTTTGTATTTCAAATCATCAATGCCCGCGAGTTACATTTTATTTTGATGGTGAATAATTAATTTGACTTTAATGAGAAATAATAACGACTTGATATGGGACTCCACATGCATATAGGTGTATCTGTAGTATCCATTATAATAAAAAGAATAAAATCCAAAAGACAAGCCATTAGCTAACGTGCCCACCATTACCACATATATATTTTATTAAATAATAGAAAAAAAAAAACATTTTTCCATATTATTAATTGCTTCCGAAACAATACACCTTGATACAAACTTATACCTGTTGGTCACCAGTACTTTTATTAGAATATGAAAAATGGTATGTGATACATACGTGTGTGCACAAACATATAAAAGTAAAACGAATAGTAATACTAGGTAATAAACCACGAGATAACGTCAGTTTGTGTCTCCCTCATTTCGTACATTAAACAAAACACTGTAAAGGAAATAACCAATTTTGTTCCGTTCCCTCAGCCGCTTTTTTTTTTATTCTCAGTATAATTACTTGACCGTATGTCGTGTAAAAATTGTAAAAAAAAATCGCCTCAGTGCTATATGGGCATAAAACTTATTATAAAATATGTATTGCATGCGTATGTAGGAACTGTAACGTCGTCGTCGTCGAAGCTGGTATAGAAATAACAAATAAAAAGGAATATGTAGATCGTTAAATTTATAAACTCACAATATTAGTAGGGTGCAAGGCGTCTTAGCGTCACATTAATTGTTGAACGCATTGGTGAGCTGAGTTATTGGTAATAGTAATTTAATGATTCGTTGGTATAGGAAAAATATGTTTGAGAAGTTATCCTTTTCGTAACAGCACGGACAGCACGTCCAATGAACTGGTTTTAAAAGAAATGTTTTAACCATTCCAATGACACAATTGAGAGTGAATGATTAAAAGATGTTGTTCACCCAACATCTACTTCTATTGGTTGTGGTTTATTGACTTCAGATACTACTTTTATTAATGAAAACTGGAAACTGGTTCACATTCTTAATAATCCTTAAATATTCGAAATTGGAGTGCATTTGAATTAGTAAAAAAAATTCCTTATAAAATTACTGTTCCGTAACAATATTATTATGGAATATATTGACGGTAGTTTGCTTGTGAGAATCAACTGAAAGAAGTTACATTCGAACGTTGCACACCCCACTAATATATTAATGCGGCCTTTGTTTTTCCTTTGTTGAGAAAATATTTTCACATAAGCCACCAACTTTTTTTTTTACATTTAAGTTCCTTTCCTACAATTTATTCGTCATGTGAATTATTTAAAACTATGGGAATTCTGGCATTATGGTTTGATTAGTTATGATAATTTATGCTCTCTTACATTTTATTTTTGCGTTTATTGCACCACTGGCGTTTAATTTTTTTTTTCTATTCTGCCTTGGAAAATTAAAGAAAAGAAGGTCTTGAGTGAAATACTCCTACCGATCGTTAATTAAAATCATTTTACGTGTATGCGTATACAACATAGACAGATAACACGATACCAAAACTAAAAATACTTCGTTTTAACAAAGAAAATATCACATTATCTAATAATAATAAAAAAAAATTCAGAGCTCATATGATAAATAATATCGATTTATTCCACCCCACAAGTGTTTTTCGTTTATGCGTTTATGTACATTTTGTTGATTTAAGTTGTCTTATCAATTGATTTATCTTCTATTAGCCGGGGTATAAGCTAGGACGATATTAAATTATGCATATGTGTTCATATGAACAAAGAGTAGAACGATTATTATCGCATTTTATTATTGTTTGGAATATTGTACACCTTAAGTGTTTTTTTTTCTTTCCATTCTTCACTTTAATAGAAGTTACATTTCCAAAGTTACGACAAAAATCTCATTTTCTTATAAATTGTTTACAAGTATTGTAAATGTTGATACACCTCCACTGTTACGAAGAAAAAAAAGATTCTTTTCTCTCGGTACTTCAATGGTCGCACATACAGTACGTCAACTGTTTTTATAATGGCATTGGTACAAGCTTTAGTTTTAAAATCGTTCTTGACTATCATAGTCAGACTATACTACAACGATTTTAAGATTGTTTGACTGAGCCCTAAAAAAGCTACTTCTAAAATGACGATATTTTGTGCATATTATTATGGAAGACGACTGAGCTGCGCTTGGTAAGACCAAACATAGCGACTGTTTTAGTGTCGCTTGGATTGATTCTGTGATTCTTGACTATGGTGCTTCCGGTGCACTGCGCTGTTCAGTTACCTGTATGACGACAGTACATTGTTATTAATCGTAAGACATTATTCTGAGCAAGAAAAATGGTTCTACGGTATGTCTGCTACTCATAAGAAAATTATGAAATAATGAAATGTCTCACCTGATACTATTTGCTCTTCAAGAATTCTAAACATATAAAATAGCGATTTACCTTACAAAACCTACTATATTTATCCGTACTCAGCTAGGTTGAAGCACATGGGGTACAGCGACAAACAATCACTGAAAACAGTGTTAAATGTATTTTAAGTAAAAGTTTATCACTTGACTAACAATTCAGCTTGGATAGCTTGGATGCGAAAAATATTTTTGCCAATCCAATATGCTTTTTTGTTTGGACCATTTCTTTGCATTACAATACAATTTGAATTTTTAAGCCGAAATAACCTCATGAACTTTTGTGAATTTCTTTAATAAACCGACGATTTTTACAGAGAGAAACAATTAAGAAAATGTCGAAATTGTCAGTTATTAATTTGATGAATCTATTCTATTGTAGTTATGTGTTCGAGGTTTGGTGCATCGTGGTTCCAGTTTTGAATAAACTAATAACCAAAAAAAGTCAAATGCATAAAAAAACCTATTCTTAACCTTCCTGGCAAAGACAATACAAATTGTATTTTCTTTCGAACTGTTGATATCCTGTCGTTATAAATATTAACTTTTTTCAGTATACTTCAAGTTAGGTTCTTAAAAAACAGGGATGCGATTTGTTTGTTCCTGTTCTTTAACTACAAAAAAAAAAAACTCAACTTTAGACTTGTCTTGCACAAAAGAAAACGGATTTCTTATGTTAAAGTCGACGGCTGCGACAATCAAATAAATTTCGTAGTGATGGAACACTTAACTTATTTTTTTCTCTGCAAATCGGTTGTGGTTAGAATAATGTTAGAGAGTTAGAGTTGTTTTATTTACTCAATTTTTTGTTTGTTTGTTTATTCAGCAGATATTGATGACGTAATGGAAATGGTTCAGTGTTCTTACGGATGTCTTTTGGTATAATATTTCGGGTTAACATTATCCCGTCTGAATTGACATTTGTCAGTATTTTCATGGACCAATTATTTACGATGTTGTGTCATTACATAATCATTACATCATTACAAAGTAGACTGAAGGATCTACCATTCTATGAAATTTGGTTGACTTTAAACGTCTCCACTTCCTGTAGAACCCAAATCATCTATGACCGTTACATTATACGAATCGAGACGTACTATAAATATAATATCCTACCAACAAAAACCGATGAGTAAACAATTGCGCCAACAATTTTATTTATTCATTACAATTTCCCATAGTGCACTTTATTTCTTACTGCATTTCGCTAATTTGTTGCACAATATTTTAGCATATGAACCAGTTTAAAAAATCAACAAACATGACGAGAAGAAAAAAGCCACAATTAACCGGAAACTTTAATCAAAAGAAATACAATATACTAAGTGTAAATAATTAACCTAATTATCTTCCAACATCTGAAAAGAAATTTTATATATGCAAAAATATTAACCACTAATGAATGTGTTGTCATAAACATCATCATCATCACCATTACATAAAGTGTACACACATCCAACAAAACAGAGTAATAAATTATTAATTTGAGGAATCATTTGCTACGACAACATCATGCTATGAGTATGATACAAAAATGTCAAAAGAAAAGTCTCAATTATATCAAACCAAATCATTTCAATTGAATGTGATAATATAATAATAAAAAAAACAACAAACAAATACACAACCAACCATCCAACCAACTGATGTTCGGTTTGGTGCTCCTCTAAATCTAAATAACGTGCATAACATTGCTTAAAGTTCCCCAATGGGTCTCTCTTTTTATGTTTGGTTTCCTCATTATTTTAATTTGCTTCCTTATTTCCTCCGCGAAAATTACGACGTGGACCCCTTCTTATGATTAAAGGTCGACGCAGTTTACCATTCAAATAATTCATAAGTCGGAAGTAATGCGATGAGTTCATATGAATTGAGATCAAGAGTTTTGCAAATAATGACAGTTTAAGTGTTTAATGAATTACTTTCAAGCTCTAGCTGAACGAAACGAACGTAGATGATATTTTATGTGAAACAATCAACGATTTATTGTTTTAGACGATAATTAAGTTTGTGATGAAAGCTGTCGCATGAATGCAACTAGAATGGATGCAGGTCTGAAGCATTATTCCATTAGAGGCATCATTTTGGTTTTAGAAATGTATAGTGCAAGTATCACCAAGCTCGTCATACAATCTAAAAAAAAAGTCTTTAGAAACCGGACACCATACATTGCTTCCGCTATATTACACCTCTAGGCACAAACAATCTTTATTTCCTATTCAATTAAACCAAAAAAATTTACCGTTGAATGTTGTGGGAGATTCAAATACAGTACACAATATCAACCGAACATGACGACGAGTCTAAAATAAAAAAATAAAAAAACTTAAAGAAAATTGTCACAAGGAAAGGGTTTCTCAATGATTAAAATTAACGAGTAAAAATCTGAAGCCAGCATGAGTAATATGATTGACATCCTGTTTCTCTTCACATTCACACATTGTTTTCTCACAATATCACAAGAAAATCTGAGAATATGTTGCATTCTACAAGTACAGAAAAATATTATGCACTTGCATTTCGGTCCATGGATTTAAAAGTTTTATTGTTGTTTTGGATGGGAATTTCTTTTTTAGTCTGCATGATCTTTGCATGTGAGTGGTTTGGTAATGTTCTGACAATCAAAAAATTGAAATTAGTGATATTTGGAGCTCGGAAAAGAGGATGACTTGTCAGTGAAATAGGGAAAGCTGACTATTTAACAAGGAAACAAATTCAGAAAAAAGGTGATCACCTTTTAATGCTAGGAGGAATAGATAGTCGATCTTATCGGAAATCGTCCACCTAGAGCCTATAGTTTAATTGGTAGGACCGTAGCCGAGGTGGAAACCACTATTTTGTGATTAACATGGTTAATCTGTTAATCTGTTAATCAGAAATATAAGTTTCGGTGATTAACATTGATTAACCGCTATAGTTCAAGTTTATTTGCAGTTTTGCGACGATTTCACCGGTCAAATGCTGGTAAATCACCAATTCATCATCATGTTAATCATTGGTTAATCATGTTAATCACATCAATAAAAAAGAGTGGTTTCCCCTCGACCGTAGCTTTAAAAATGTTTATTCGTTGCTACTGTACAATGAAACTGGAAGGTGTAAATTCCAATTGTTCATTGTCGTTGTCGTCGTCAAGAACAGAAATCTGTTTTGTGCAGTTTAACAAGTCGCAGATATTTGTAAATGGCTACAAAGCAACACAAAGGTTAACTGGCTAACAAAGGTACTAGAACATTTCCGCCGAAAAAAGTATCATTCGGTTCGTTTCAAAATACTCGCAAGACAATCAGCCGCTGGAACTGAAATGAATGTCTACTGAAGTATGCCCAACAATCGTAATCTCACCACAATCCGACTGCGATCTAATTCCATATTGTTCCATTTAATAAAATAAAAACAATACATAAAAATCATCTTTATTGTTGTATTGTATTTTACATTCATTACGCTCTACGTTACATTTTATATTTTACATTTCACATCTTAACGAGTGTTTCCGGATAAGTATAGGGTTATAAATATAATTTTTTTTTTCTCAAAGTGTGGTGAGAGCTTTGTATACACGGAGACAGTTTATACCATCCCGACGTTATTGACACTTAGATGAACTGATTGAGCAACAACGATTTACCCATCTTACAATGTGCATTTAAATTACATTAACATACTCAACTCACACGATGAAGGAAGAAAAAAATGTTGTGTGTATCGTTAATGGGTGCCCGATCAAAATGTAAATACTCACCAAATAGAAAGAGGAAGTTGACCAACCGCCGTGACGGTATCGTAACTTATTTATACACTTTTTTCACTCTGGTACCATTTATTAAGAAAATTGATATGTGTAATAAGGAATATATGTTGAAAGGCGATGCACTCAAATGAATTGACAAAGATAATATTTTGTTGTTTTTTTTTCTGTTTCGTCTTTCGATTACACACATTTCTCATTGTATGGTTTAATTTAGATCGGAAACAAAAGGAAATTAACAAAACAAAAAAGAAATAAAAATTCTTCTGACCATTAAATTTGGTTGATGAATCAAAATATAATATCAGGTGTCAATGAAATTCAATTTTTTTTTCTTTGTAAATTAATGAAATGAAAGGGTGTCCTTCAGGCTGCAAAGTATGTTTTTTCTCTCTAAGTTATTACAAAGATTACGGTTTAGTCATTCACATGTAGCGACATTAATTTTAAAGATAAAAGGTAAATTGGTTCAAAAATAAGTTGTTTTATAACTAATTTGCCAACAGAAAAAGAGTTCTCTAATGAATGGACATGACAAACTAAATAGCTGTTGTAGAAGAATTTTCACCTTCTAGACCTCCAGATATTTCTTGACAGAATTTCGTGTGCATTGTGAAATGTAAAATCTAGCCAACCTAATGCTGACTACAGTTTGTAAACCAAAGGCTTATGCAGAATCAGCAACAGCTGAACTTCACCAACTGATCAAAAAACACACTCTACTTTGTATAATATACAATCAATACACATTCTAAACAACGAATTTACTAAATTCATACGTGTTACTTGCGCACATAGATGACCTTAACGTGTGTATGCAACTGTACGTAGCTTGCATTTGAATTGTTTTCGACACAAAGGTATTGTTTTTGTCGACCAGCTGGGGATGTTCAGTTCTTGCTGATTCTGCAGAAGCCTTTGGTTTACAAACTGTACAAAGATTAAGAAATTAAGAAGAAATTTCATTATTAGCCAGAAGCTATTTTGTTGAAACAATAATGTCGATATTTTCTAATGGCCTTAGCCTTCCCGGTCTTCCAGAGTAAAATGTCCAGACCTACGACCCCTAGAATGAGTCAATTTCAAAGCTTTTGATTTGAGTTACATTTATTCTCCATTCAGTTGCAACAAGTTTGACTAGCCACAAAATCACAATAATCAGCCTTGATAAGTTAATATACATTGAAGCAAACAAATCTCAATGTTTCTAAACAAGTCGCTGGTGTTTCAATGGATAAGAATTCGTACAAAACTTATGATATAAATCCTCGATAGTTAATACCTCTAAGAACAACCAAATAGGAAATTGAACTCGTGAAGAAGTTTACTTTGCTGGTCCTTTTTACCACTTCAATGTTTTAGTCTACTTCACCTGGGCTCTAACGATATTAGAACGAATTCGTTTTTTTTTCTCCACTCAGTGGCTATTCAATATTAATGGCTATCGATAAAAGGCAGTCACTTTTTAACGGGAAATTATTAAACTTTGAAACTTATTTCGACAAAAGTTTTTGACTTCTAATCGTTCAAACATTGCGTTGAATTATTTATAGCTAAACATACCTATTAGTATCTACAACTATCAATTTAAAGTTGTAAAAGTTACAATATCTGACACTTTATCGTGGAAACACAAATTTTTTTCGTATATTTAAGAAAGGAAATTATGTTGCCACTAATAGTGTCGTACACGCAGTGTGTTGTATCAAATGTATTATGTTAAAATTATCATTTTCTTTCTAACGTTGTTTACATTTGACCGTTTTCAAAAATATCAAACCAACATTTTAGGTTTAGGTTCGAGAATCGTTACATAAAACAGAAAAATCATAGGGTAAGGGCGGGCGATAATTTTGAAATTAAAATGAAAAGTCAAAATTTTTGGATTAGTGGTGTTTGAAGAACAAGTGCGAAAAACCGTTTTTGTACTAAATTATTCCACACTTAATCAACGTCATTGGTGCATGGTTCGCTACGCAAAAAATTAAATTCCTTTAAGCCCAAAAAGTAGAAGAATAAACCATTCAGTCAAGTACACTTGACAGAACTAAAGTTGCCAAACTATTCGAATTTAGTCGATTTAGTCCAAGAAAAACGACACCCCCGATGGACAATAGGTTTTTATTATCGTTCCAAACATCTAATTAATCTGTTAACATCATTGTCGATGTGGCTACCGTAAAAGACGCATCAGAAGAAATTTCGATTGATAAATAGTGTATAGTCGCAACTGTAATTTAATTTGCACAATCAATCAATACTAAAAATAACCCAACGAAACACATCAACCATAACTTTGTGATCTTTTGTTCGGTTCAAAAAAACATATTTGAAAATTCAAAATATTCGAAAATATTGATTCCTTGCTACTCTACGTGTAGACTGCCTTTCTTATCAAAACTTTTTTTTTTTGAAAAACAACGAAAATTGCAGTGAACCGGTAGTCCAACCTGTGATACCTGGACACCGTCCAAAGGTTTGAACGTTACTGTAGCGCGAACAAGACCTAACTCAAATGTTTGTCATGGTTGTTTGTAGATCAGCTGATCTGTAGAAAGCGACTAAAACCTATCTATAGGACAAAACAAAATATTTTTTTTCTTTTTTAGATACAAGAGCTTAGTAACAAAATATTTTATTTTTGACTGTAAAATCATGTTTGAACTTTGCTGCTTCGACTTTACAGTCTACGTATCATTTCTCTGATATTAAGAGCACTTAACTTCACAAAAGATTTTATTTTTTATAAACTACCACAAGACCTCCGCTTGCCAACAACATAACGGTAAATACAATTAAGTGTGCTTATCATATGTAATCGTGTACAGAAAACATTATTTTTATAGTTCAGCAAATATGTCTAATACAGTTCAAGAGTGAGAGAAGAGGAGTCTAATTTAAATTTTCAAGTATTAGGTAAAACATTATGCAAATTAGATTGCTTGCACTCTAAACTTAAAGTTTGTAAACAAGAATCGTAATTTCAAAAGTATATCCTTTCTTTGTTCTTCGGTGATTGTTGCGAAAATGTAGACTGCAAATTCTCTTTTATAATGTATGGAAATGTGGAAATACTTTAGTTTTATTATGTGTTTGGATAAACTCTAAAGGAAGGATATGAGTCGTTTATTTTTAGTTCATGGAACACTTTCTCTATAAAAAGAACACTGTAACTTTAACAAATAAAATTTAATTACGAATGTTGTTCGGCCGCCCCGAGTAGATTGTTGATAAGTTAGAGTCTACTCAATAGAGGCAAGAAAAACTTATAATCAAATTGAGAATCATTGAAATCGTAGACTATTTGGTCTATTAATATTCAATTCCTTGTACAATCTACAGTCAAACAGCCCATATTCATATTTGTGACCGTTGAAACTAAAATTTAAAAAACAACGCTCCTTGCAGAAAATTTTTGTTTTTGTTTGGAAAGGTGTACCATATTTCACCTTTCTAAACACATGCTCATAATAAGACTCGTAATGCACCCTTCGTTTAAAAGAAATATAAAAAAAAACTTAACAATAACGTCGATTTCTTATAAACGCAGGGCCAAATCGGAAGCACTTCGTAACTCGAACATGCAGTTCAAATAACCACATCTCTTCTTTCCTCATACCAAACGGTGTATACGAACAACAAAAAAAACTGAATTTCTATTCCAAATAAAAAGCAACCGAATAATGTGAAATTCAGCTCTGCATAACAAACCACCATGTGTTCAATGTGCTCAATTCATACGGCACGGTCCCCTCTATTGTGTATATGGTTATATACGTTGAATTTTATTAAATTGCTAACGTCTTTAAGACATTTAAAATAAAGAAAAGGGGCGCATAAGGCACTCACTGGAACTGGTATTTAAACTTTTTGTAATAATAGTGGTTTATGTGCACACGATATATTAATTCTTATTCTTTTTATCTGACTTATATATCAGGACATTCAACGTCTTAACGGATATTTTTCAGCTGAATTCGAAAAAGTACGTTGAAAATCAGGCAACCGTGAGAAATATTTACGCATAACGCACTTTATCGAAGAGACTTTATGAAATTATTTTTATTTTTGATTCAACGACGTGGAACAGTGTCTTAGAAAATACATGCAACTCTTGTCGGAGTGTAATTACTCGAATCATATTTTTTAACGTTTTCTTTCCCCGGAGAAGTAACTCTTTTAGGCATACTTCCAGCTAAAATCAAATTTCAACGTTATTTCAACTGCAGTAAAAGCTTACGATAAATTACTTGAAGAGGTGTTACTATTTCCTCAATTTATAGAAATTCGAACAACTTTACGTTGAATTCGAATTCCTTACGCCAATGCGCATGAATCCTTTTCCCGACTGTGTTGTTTACATACATTTTCATCCATGCTCTCTTTTGTCTCCGTTGAGGTTTTTATGAAGGAATCTTCTCAGCTTGTTCTGGATGATAGCAATGATTTCCCCTGTATGTATATTGTCGTGGCATTTTTTTGTAAGAAAATAAACAAGGAAAAATTTGCAATAAAAACGTTGGGATATGCACTTGCTTTGAAAATGAATGAAAGCCTAAAAGATTGAAATGAGTTTGAATTGGTCGAAAATCATAAATTTTCATAGTGAATTCCTGCTCATATCAAGACAAACATTCAAGTATACCACAATTATGTTAGTGGCATAGTCAAATCAATTAAAATATTCATAACATGCTGGTCTTAATTCAGTTGTTGCAGTAAATAGATTCAGATTGTCTTAATGTCGTTGTCATTTAAAATATATATATTAAAAAAAAACAGTTTCTTTACCCATTGTCTACCATTAGCCTAAAACAAAGTTGAAAATCATAGCATCGCTCTGTCTGTACAAGTATCAATTGAAACGCACAGAAAAAATGTAGCAGTTCCGAATCGTCCACTTACATCCGGATTGAATGCTAAGCGTAACTTTTTTCATTGTCTTAATAAACATTGGTCCTGTAAACAATTCTGAATTTATTATTTTGAGACTCTCCTCTTCTTTATACCATCGAGGGAACATGACACAAAGTATAAAAATAAATCAATTTGAACAGCTGACTATGAGCAATGAATGAATTCGAAAAGGTAGAAACATATCCAGGTGTTAAGCAAATCATATTATGAACCAGAGTTTTCAGTCATGTTTTGTTGCCCTTTTAGCAGAAATTATTTCACGATGAAGATGAAGAATCTTCGTAAACGTAAAAGTATAAAATTAGAATAGAAAGACACCTCAAATCGTAGAGAAATATATATTCAATTCGCCAATAATTATCTTGAATATTAATTTAAAATAAGAAACGAGATGTATATTACAAATGCATACTCATATAGCACCGTGCACACACACGGTATATATTTCTACCACTATATTACTATACAACTCAACATCAACAATATTTTGTTATTTCTTCATATTCCATTTCGTTAAAACATTTTCTATTCTCTTTTCAGGTTCATGCAATGGCAGGGGAACTCGTATAAGGCCGGGTTAAGAGAGAGGCATTGTTGCTTTCAAGTAGAAGGGGAATACATTGGTATTGCAAGAGAGTATTTTTTATCGTCTTTTACGTGTAAGCAACATAGCAATAGGTTAAAGTATACGAGAGTAGGGAGAAAATCTCCCACTTTAATGGGCTTTAAGCCAATAAAGTCTGGTGATTCTTATGATGTCATCAGAGGAGGACACAGACAGTTTTGGATTGTACGGAGATAAGTTACTGAAGAAAACAAAACGAGCCAGACAACGCGTAGACGCGGGCGAACCAAGAAATAGTTATTCTTCTATACCGAATTTTAGTTCGCGGCCTTCCCTCATGAGTGGAGGTATATACGGGGCTATTTATAGCCAAAATCAACAACATTTTGGATTATTTAGTCCAGGCGGTTACGGTACGACAAAAATGTTAAACGAATTATTAGCAAGACAAGTGAAACAGGCCCAAGACGCTAGTGGTCCGGATAATGCAATAATGCAACAAACAACGTTAGAAGGTGCTACAAATTCTGACGGTAATAAAATTTGTTTTGAAAGTGCAAATGCACTTTCATCACCGGCTATACGACGTGGTAGTTCGACACCACCTCAACCTAGTGATTTAGCGCATCATATGTTGCGGAATATATTACAAGGGAAAAAGGAATTAATGGCACTCGATCAAGAATTGTGTGCTGCCAATCACAACAATAGTGCGATAAGTGTTGAAAGATCGTCACCAGATAATAACAATAGTATTAGCAAAAATAATAACACAAACGGCAGCAGTAATAACATTGTGAAACAAGAAGTGAATATTAAAAGTGAATCGGTGGGTGAATTGAACGATAATGACTTAGGTGTTAATAGTAGTGGAAATATATCACGAAATGGAAACAGTGGTACACAACAAATGAATCACGAAATATCGCGGCATAATTTAGATTGTGCGGATGAAAGTGCTCAAAGTGGTATGCAGAATCGTTTGAAACATTTGGATGGACAGAACATTTCCAACAACAATATATCGAAAAACAACCATGACGACATCATGGACGACGATATGGTGTGTTTGAACTCCAGATCGGATTCGGAAAATTCGTTGTCGTCTATGCCCGGATCGGACGAAAATTTACTGAATTCGAAAGAGGATTTGGACATGGAATTGCAACAAATTGATAAAGCGACCACTGCCTCACCCAATTTGATGTCCGGTAAAAATGAACCAGTTGCTCTTGATATGAAACGAGCCCGTGTCGAAAATATCGTTTCGACAATGCGCTCCAGTCCCGGGCTATCGTCCAATCAGCCACAGGTGAATGGATGTAAAAAACGAAAATTATACCATCCTCAACAACATGACAATAGTGCTGCTGAGCGATATGCTGCTGTTGCGGCTGGATTGAATTTGGGCCTACACATTCAAAGCCTTATGTTAAACGATGACGAAGATGACGATGATCACCCACAGATTCATCAGAAACGTGTGGAAAAGAATGCTCTGGAATCGCAATTACGTTCAATGCAAGAGAAATTGGCTGAAATGCAACAGAAATATGTGCAATTGTGTAGTATCATTGAACACACTCCAGAAACTCAAGAGATTGACGATACAGCTAGTGATATTGTTGAGACTTTGCCCGATCAAATTAAAGATTCGCCCGACAAAAGTTCGTCAAATGCTCATTCGCTGCCATCGTCGCCAGCGCTATCGCCAATGAAGGAAATGCCAACAACACCGAAATCAAATCACAATGCCACCAATATGTTATCGCAAGTTATGGGTAAAATGATATCATCCAAATTGCATTCACAATTGACACCTCAGGCTCATTTGCCTCCCGGATTTAATGGCGGTTTGCCATTACTTCAGCATATAACTCACGGTGGACCACCTGTTATCAATTCGCATGATCATCCGATTCAACATCCTCATGCGCAACATTCACATCATGCCTTCAATAATGCCGCAGCAATGTACTTGGGACAAAAGTTTTTCATGGATCAAGAGGCTCGAATGCAAAAAGAAAATGCTGAACAACAAGAAAGAATGCAACAGCAACAACAGCAGCAGCAGCAGCAACAACAACAGCAACAGCAATTACAACAACAGCAACAGCATCAACAGCAAGAACGCCAGCAGGTACAACAACAAATGGCACAACAACACCAACCACCACAACAACAGCAAAGTAGTTCTCAAAATACATCACCACAAACCCATCACTCTCCACAACAGCAACAGCAACAACCATCCTCATTGCAACAATCACCGCAAATTCCGAAAGGTTCCACTGTTCCATCAGACCTATCAGATCGATTGAATATAATGCGATCAAATCCCAATTCAATGGGTTCGGTGTCTAACAACAACGATTTTGAAGGACTTGCCTCAGGACTCGCTGATGTTTTGAAAACTGAAATCACAGCTTCTCTAACGAACTTGGTGGATTCGATTGTTACACGATTTATACATCAACGAAGATTCCTGAACAAGCAGACGGAAGCGGCTGCCGCTGCTGCTGAACAACTGAACAAAGATTTGATGATGGCTACACAAATGCTCGATCGCAAGTCACCACGTACAAAACAGTCGGAACGAGCGAACAACGTTCAAGCAGGTAATGGCCCAGTTTGTAGTAATGCTAATATTAGCAACAGTAGCAATCAATCAATAAATTCATTAAGTCACGTCAATTCACTGATGAATCAAAATAACGGTCCCAGATTAAATGGCAATGCTTTTCCACCGATAGGAATGCCAATGCATTTAAACGGGCCTCCACTTGATAATAATACCAATATGAACAATATGAATATGCCACCTCATGTACGTCCTTCGCCCACAGCGGCAATGTTTCAGGCACCTAAACCTCCGCAAGGCATGAACTCCGTAGCAGCTGCAGCGCTATACAATTCGATGAACGTACTTGGTGGTCATCCGATAGTGAATCCCTTCTGTAAACCAGAAATACGAGAACATAATCCAGAGCAAAATGAAGCATTGAGTTTGGTTGTTGCGCCGAAGAAAAAGCGTCATAAAGTCACCGACACCCGAATCACGCCACGAACAGTCAGTCGTATTCTAGCTCAGGACGGCATTGGACCGCCACCCGGCTCAATGGACCAATGCAACAACAGCAATAATAACTTGAAACCGTACAATCCACCAGCCAGTACACCATCGGACAGTCCATCGTCCCGATCATCATATCATGCGCCACCATCATCAATGATGCCCGTTTCATTACCCACATCAGTTGCTATACCAAATCCATCGTTGCACGAATCCCAAGTATTTTCACCGTATAGCCCATTTTTCAATCCACACGGGCCTCACGGACCACACACACCACAAGCAGCCCAACTGCATCACATGAAAATGTCATCGAGTCCACCCGGCTATGGAGGCATGATGGATCCGAGAGATTCACCACCACTACCTCATCCACCAACGATGCTGCATCCAGCATTATTGGCGGCCGCACATCATGGCAGCTCACCCGATTACGCTCATATGAGAGCTGCTATGGATGCAAATGACAGAAATTCGGATTGCAATTCAGCGGATATTACGTATGAAGGAATTCAACCTACTATATCCTTTTCAAATGATCCATACTTACAGTAAGATTTTTGTTTTTTATTTTAATTTTCGTTTTTCTCTTTCGTCTTAATTTCTCAATTTTCATTTAAAAAAAGTTACTTTTTCGCTTTTCCCACTGTTCTGTTTCTATTGATTTCATTTTTAATTAACAACAGCAAAAAAAAAAAATTGAACAATTCTGACCTTCATCTGACCTGCCTGTCAGATTCAAGTCTATTCCACAAACATTTCTGATTTTAATGTCTTCCGTGAATTATTCATGTCGCATTTCTATGGTTTATATATCATCTACATTTGCAACTCAATTAATAAAATATGATTTACCTTAATTCCATCCATTCACATAACACATTTGCACATTGCTTCCAGTCATGGAATACTAGAGAAATGATATACCCCTTCTGATACCAAAACTTTAAAAAAAAAATTATTATAAAAAAATCTTCATAAAATGCAAATTACATGAGAATACTCGCAAGTGTTTCTCGAGTGGTTATGGGATATTCTTTTCGATAGTACTATGTTAAGGTTCTTGTTTCCATAAAATTTTATTTTTATTATTTTAATGTCTGAAAGTACTGCACGGTGTTTTGTCTCTATAATTGGCGATATTTATTTGTTTTTATGAAAATTCTTTCCGTTTTTTTTTCTCTCTCCATGTGATACTAGGCCTGCTCTGAATCCGGGGAGTGTGGGATATTGGGCTAAATAGGAGATTTTCAGGTCCGGAAGGCTTAAATATGGGGCCCGTATCTTTTTTTAGAATTTTAAAAAATAGTTTAGGCATGGGGAGCGAGGCATTTGTACAAATGTACGAAAGCGTTGGTTAGAAGAGAGGAGAATGATGGTGTATATCTTTTTTACTCTTCTAACTAACGCATTCGTACATTTGTACAAATGAATCGCTCCCCATGCCTAAACTATTTTTTTAAATTCTGAAAAAAGATACGGGTCTCATATTTAAGCCTTCCGGACCAGAAAAACACCTATTCAGCCCAATATCCCACACTCCCCGAAGTCAGAGCAGGCCTAATGTGATACATATAATATAATTGCATGCATTAGTTGTTTATTAATAATGCAAATCATTGTCTCGAGTGAATTATCATTTTCACCGTTCATACGAACGAATTATTCATTGTGTAATGTCGGTACGACCTCTGCTGATTTGAAAAAAAAAAAAAAATTGTAAATTCCTACCCAATGCAATTCACCACTTACATCAAACCTTTTTTTTTAATAAAATGAATTTGCTTGTTGCTATGTGTGACTGAGTAGAGGTTCGGTACTATACTTTCAACATTATACATTTGAATATCTCACTCAAATTTGGACGTTTATTTGTTCATCTCAATTTCTCATAAAGATGCATTCCAAATAACTAAATCAGACACTATCGGGTCAACGAAAAAAAAAAAAAAAATATTGAAAACAAACAAACAAACAAACAAACCAAATGCTTGTACGCCTCATTTCGACAATTTAATAACTTCCAACATTAATAAATGAATTACAATCCATTCAACAAGTTCTATCCATAATTTGATGTCTGATTAGTTGATGTATGGTTTGGTATTCGTTTATCGTCAGTCAATTATTTATTGTTACTTTTTTATAATTTATTATTGAACAGCAATTTTGGTTCAATTTTTCCCCTCCCCCCGTTTGTGTAAACAATCTTACATCAACAATGGTTGGGTATAAATTGTTATTAGCTTGGCACAAATCCTTTGCTCGCATCAGTAATGCACTTAATCCAAAACAAAATATTTATTATAAGTACTGTGTGTTCCTTATAATATCGCATTAAATGCCTGTGAGTCTCTATGTCTTTCACTTGTAAAGATTCTTTTACGCTTTACACTCTTACAGGGATTTGCAATTGAAGCCATTTAACTCTGTAGTTTTGTTTTACTTTTTTTTAAAACATTAAATCGTTGTCGTACGTTTCACAAATTGACTAACGTTCAATGATATTAAATTGAGTTTCGATTCCGTTCTGATATCTTTCGTTCATTCAAATTTGTTCAATATTTTTTTTTTGTTTGCTTCTGTTTTCTTGTTAATAAACCAAATGACCCGAAACAAAATATAATTTACTAAATGAGAACATATAAAACAAAAAACCGATTTCCAACAATTTAGAGCTGTAAATTCCTTAACTTCGATGCACTCTGCAACATTGACACCGATGCACCTCAGAAAGGCGAAGCTGATGTTCTTCTGGGTGAGATATCCGAGCTCACAAGTGCTGAAGATGTATTTTCCAGATATAAAATTCAATAAGAACAATACCGCACAATTGGTGAAATGGTTCTCGAATTTTAGGTGAGTAGACGACCAATTTTTTATTGTTTACACAAAAATATATTTAATCGAATAAGTCGAAAATAGTGCGGGAAAATAGCGATAACATCGACACGACAGTCCAACATTGTTGGTCAATTTTCATTAATCCGATTTAATCAATGAATTTGTTTGTGACCGACGTTTTGTGAAAATCAAACGCATCTCAACGAAAAATTCCCTCAACAGACTTCCACTTGCTATGCCAAGTTTAATTGTCAGAATTCTGCTCAACTGTTAAGAAGCTTACAAGGCGAGGCGAGTATAGTTTCAACTCAAATTTCTCATTCATCAAGCGGGAAACTGACTGAAAAGCTGCATTGTACAAAATGCATAAGTAATAAAGGATTAAACATTTCACATTCGAATGCAGCCGTTAAAACTGCAAGACAGCATTTCTATCTTCATTATCATATTTTCCAGTATCTGCTTGTATGTCTATATGTACCGACTCATCATGCATACTACTTAGAAAGACAATTTTGTCATAAGTGTATGACATTTATTTTCAGAATAAATTTTCCAATTTTCTCGGTTCCGTAGATATGTTTACATTAGTATACACACAACGAAACAAGTTTTGCGTATAATGTTCTCATAGTGTGTTATTATTTTCAGCATTTCAATTGTGATACAACAATTCAGACATACAATTTTCGCTACTTATATCCTTGCCTTTATCCACAATATTGTCGTAGGTAATGCTGAACGTGTATTCAGCGAAACATTCCTTCAAAAAACATATAAAGTACCACACATCGTGTATATCAGTCCCAATATAAATGTCTATGATGCTAGAGATGAAGCACATGGTACTGTTTATGTACAGTGTTGATGTATTATTCAACGGCATCTTGTCATTCCATCATATCACTCACTTGACAAAAGCGCATCCTAGTTCATATATTTATTTTTCGCAGAGAATAGGAATATCTACGTAGATAATGCAACTGATATGTAGAGTGTTAACGTCTCCAAAGCGGTTTTAATTGGTACACTTATGTGTACATCGTATGTTTAAAAAAAAATTACTCACAGCAAAGGCATCATGCATTTAGATGCTGATTCATAATTTCAATGAGCTAATTTGAAATAATAATAATGATTGAAGAATAGCACATCGGAAGAGCAATCATATTCAGATAATGCATTCGAGTTTGTCAATAAATTAATTAGATTTTGCATTTGCGGGCTTGACACTCCTTCTATTTTCTTTTATTTGAATGCAACGAAGATTCCAAGTGTAACTAATTAGATAAAAAAAAAAACTGAACACTCAGTGTGGTTTTTTTTCTCCTTCTTTCCTTTCATTTATTCCTTCGATGACACATCCAGCAACACCCCACTTTATCGTATTTTTATACCTATTTCTATAAAGTGTTTGGATGCATCATGCTTCATTGCCTTCATATTTCATTTCATAATTTTATTCTGTTTCAAGTGTACGGCTCACATTGATAACAATCTTACCGTAAAACGTTCTATCTATTCTTTTAAATTGACGAAACAAAAAAAAAAAACACACACACACAGTGCGAGTTACCACTAGAACGAACGCCTATTTTCATTATCTACTCCGGATTTGTGTATGGGAAAAGTGTGTTAAAACTTGTTGTTATCTAACTCGGCTGTAAATCTAATTAAGTAAATGATTAAAAAAAAGAGAAGGAACTTTCAATTGACAGCTTTTATATTACCCTCCCCACCACAGCCATATAACATTATTGGAATTCAATATTTTATATTAAATTTGTGTCAATATTGAGGAAATGATTATAATGATTTTATGCCGAACATTATTGGTATCACAGTAAATTTTCACGTATTAACGTAATAAATATCATTCCCGCTAACGAAATAGCGCATCGACTCGGTGCACATTTCGTCATTGATGTCTGTAATTGGTCTGTGAAAATTTGAAAATCGAATTGCAGAGACTGGGTTCATATTTGCCAATGTTAAGCTTAATCCAACTTAACAAAAGAAAATCTGCTAGGACTACGAGGACAACTCAGAAATGTATTATCATATGTGAATAGTAAAATAATGAACTGCCATAAAAGTCACATTTTAACGTAATTCTTGGGTATACATAGAACAAAAACGAAAATAAAAAAGATCTCCCTTCGGAACATTATCGAAATTATTACTAATCAACCGCACCGTACACTTCAGTTGAACGTTTATTTTAGTGAACATTAAAAACTTTTATCACAAAGTTTCGATCTCAATTACTTGAAAAATTATTATTTTTTTATTATACTGTGACATATGTTGCGTGTATAAGCAATTTTTCCCCAAATGAAGGGTGTCATTTGAATCGGGAATTTCCTTAAAAGGCGTTACGGTAGGAAATAGACTCCTTCCGACATGCAATCACACGGAATTTTATGTGATTTTCATTTATATTTCACTGTATACCATGTATACATTACGCTGTGGTCATGTATTCAACTGGCTTAAGGTTAAAATATGATTACAATATTTATGTCGTTTTTCTACTAATATATCCATTATCAGTCTAAGTGATCTTGTTTGTTTATGAACATTTAGACAATAAAACAAAATCATCGTATCGTTTCCACTCACATAAAGGACAACAACAACAACAAAAATAACCGTATGTGCGATGCTTGGATACATCTAAAAGAAAACTAACTGAAAAGAAAATGATGTTTTATAGGCTCATACCGCTCATCCACATAGTATGTTCGTAAAATTATTGGATAACGCTCTCTTATGTACCACCTTCAGTACTTATTTATAAAATTTGTCTTCCATATACGTTGATAGATGATATTATACAAATTGTCAGCATAGCTCAGTTTATATGCAATCCATACTACACAAAGTACACCACATAGTACACATACCTTAAATGCACTGGAGAATATAAAAGTTAGTAGACATAAACTGGAGCCATTTCAAGTCTTTGTCGATTGAAATATTAATTATGGTAGAGTGAAGCGCGGTATAGCTATGTGACACAGGAAAATATGAAAAAAAAGGAGAGAGAGGAAAAAAAAAACAACAAAAACATTTAAGTAAAACAAGAGCCTATTTGAGGCTTCAGTGGTTTGCCACTTTGTTTATCTATGGATTGTATGTAAGCATCATACTTTGAAGGGATTAAATTTTCATCAGTTAACACGATAATTTCTTCTTGATTTTGATTTAAGCAATTAATAAGCAGAAAAAAGAAATCGCCTGAAACTAAACCCGTACATATACGTGTACCTGGTGGGGTGATACTTGTATTGTCATTTCCACTAAATATTTTATAATTATGTACAGTTTCACTCAAAAGAAAACGTTCTGCATATATACACATACGTTCCTGTGAGTGTTTTTTTTTCCTTCACAGTTGAATGCTCATCACTTGATGATCGAAAAATGTTAGAATATTTTTCTTACGTTGAAAACTGATGAATATCCCCTTGATAGTGATGATGCGATATGTGTTTATAATTTGAAGTGAGCGCATCCCAACGAATAACAGTTTTGTGTGATGCGAACGCGGTTCTATTGGTGTTTCGAGAGCATTTGTATAATTTGTTTTAACTTTTACTTACATTCGGAATGGAAGATTTATGGATTATTATTTGATATACGCGAATCTACTGTCGCATACAAGCTGAATATATTATATTGAAGTCCTTACATACGTATAGTTCCAGCTCTAAATCGTTGACGTTAACTCACATGATGATTTCATAATGTTTTACCTACTTGTTCATTTAGTGTTGCGTGTAAGATTTTTTTTGAAAAGCTGCAAAAAGTTGCTGTGAATAATAAAAAGCAAATCATATTGCTCCAGGGAAAGTGTCATGTATTTTTATTATAAATATTTCGCTTGAAAACCTTTTCATTATTCCCTTTTAATATTTTAATTTGCACAGCTTTTAGCGCATAAAAGTGTGCATCTTGTAAACACTTTGTTTAAAAAAAATGTTTTTTTTTTGAAAGAATCTTGTTCCATATATGAATTACAGAAACGCATACGTATAACTTACCGAACAGAACTCTTGTGCCTTTGCCAGAATCTCACATACGTTTATTGCATTATAGTATTCTTCAACTAGTCTTTTTCACTTGAGTTGAGTGTTCAGTTTAGTGCTAAACAACCACTATGAAGTGAAATGAGGGCACTTTTCACACTGCACATATTTTCTATTTGTTTTTTTTTTCTCTCCTCCTTCTTCACACCATTCACAATTATTATCTTGGCGTTGTTAGTTACGTGAAGTAATTGCGAGTGTCATGTGAAAAATGTTCTTTCGTTCCCATTCGAACGATGTAGTATGCATATATTCCGCACTATGTAACGTTCTCTCTGTTGAAATAAGAATATTTTTATAGCAATTAAAATTACCATCACTTTTGTTGCCCTTAGAAACCGAAAATCGTGTAATGAAGCGAGTAAACATGATAAATGAAGATGTGCACAGTTAATACATAATATGTCAATTAAAAATCTGTTTAATTAAGCCAACGTTGCATTCATTTTATACTAAATGTTCTGAGACAAATCATTCGAGGATGCTGTAAAATATGTTGACAAAGAAATAATTTTCAAAAATGTCTCTAATTGATACTCAGTACATTCACTTACTTGAACGTGTACGTGCAATAGAGCAAGAAACATTCGTAATTTCATTCGATTTTATTAATTACACAATTTAAGATCGAGATACGAAAGAATACGCAGTCCAGTGGTCTGCATTGTTAATTTCCAAAGAAAATGTTGCACACTCTTTCGGTTATATGTTCTATTCAGATGACAGCACAGAGTACACACGCATTGGAAAGAAGGGATATAATGTGCACAATTCCTAGCCGTGTAGTTTCCGTGCTAAGCTGCGTTATCAACGATTTGTATTGTACATAATTTCAATATACATAATGTAAACGGGGGTTAACCTAGATAAATGTGTGAATATGTTTATTGATTGGCATAGACCTATTTACAATTTATCTGCTAACAATGCAAATTTTCGGAACATTGACCCCGACAATAATGTTTCACTTTCAATTAATGAACATTATAGTCTGCAATGTTTACTGGACATTTCCATACATAAAATGGTTTATCTATCAACCTACATATACATTCTATATGCTGGCGTTATATATTGGATGCGGTTATATCTCAATTGTTTGGCAATTCCTGAGGTTAATTATATATCAGCGCTGGTGCTGCACACATTGATAACACTTATTGGTGAATTGATTGTTTGCATAAATATCCAGGCATAACATATTGGTGTTCTGCTTGAAAGAAAGAAATCGCACAATCGAATTTTTAATTGAAATTTTTTTTTTTATTGATTTTTGACTTTGTTGTGAAGATTTTTCCATCTCATCCTGAATCTCGTCTTACAAATTAAACATTTTTTTTTTAAATGGAACATCGTCACTGGCAATTTTTGCCTCGTATACCTATTCAAAATCATATATGGCAATATAACGTTCCTTACCAGCAGATGCAATTCGAGGAGTTTAAAATTCAATAATAAATAAAAGGGACGAGACCATCTGGTCAAATTTTTCGATTGGAAATAAGATTTTTTTCTCTCTATATATGATGTTTGATGAGTTATACATTTTCGGTTGTTCATCAAAACATAGAAAACGAAAACGGTGTTTTATAGGACGCACTTTAGTGTTCGTGCTATTTCTTTTGATTCAAATTTGAAATGAAAAATTGAATTTTAATATTACCGGTTCGAAAATATCCAATTCTTAGCTTGGCGAAACAGACTAATGAAATTATGTTACCAAGTTGTCGAGTAAAACTTAATTAATTGACAATACTATAGTTTAATCAGACAACGTTTTTCGGTTGGACTGACGATATAAATTTTTATACCTCGAAACTAGTTCTTTAAAAAAAAAACGCGATCACAATGAAAATCTAGTCAAAAATCAAGTCAGTAGGTAATGTGAATCCCGTAATTATTGAGTCTAAGATACAATGTGAAATAGGCGTTTTGTCAACCATCTACACCCTTTAAAGACGTTAGCGCGCGTGTTTTTTAAATTATATGTTTGCCGTACAGAAATCGTCATGTATTAGCCGAACGTTTTATTTTTACAGAAATTTAAAGGGACACATTTCTTATTGTTATGGTAAAGAAGCTCATACATTGTATTACTATGATGGTTGTATAAGATTTTTGATTCCTTCTATTTAATGGTAATTTTCAGTGCATATGCCATACATTGTGTACATATATGCGCATGGTATGTATACCTTGGATATCTTGAAAGGAAAGAATGAAAAAAAAATCCAACCATCTACGAAGGGATCGTATGCGCTTATAAGGTTAAGAAATATGCACGTCGAAATTTATGTGTTGAGAACAACAACAGCAATGCAGGAATAATAGTACAAAAAAAAGATTTGAAGAATTCGTTCTTACATTTTGCTATATGGGAAAGTTACTTGATTATTGTTATTATTGCATAGGGGTTAGAAAACCGTTAAAAACTTTATTCTTTGTGGGAACTTTCTTGGCGTGTTTTTTTCGGATTTGTATTTCTCAGTTTTAACGTTCAAGCAAACCAAAAAAAAAATTAGAGCTGAACTTCTATATCACAAATAAAAAATTGTCGTGTGAGCCTCCCAGAACGTAATAATCCGTTCAAAGAGTCTGCATACGTGCATAATATTAAAATGAAGAAATCTTCAGAATAAACCATGCGTTACACAAGCTACTAATTGCATAATTCTACACAAAGAATTTCCAAGTTTGTTGTTTATTTTCACGCGACTGTGCTGAAGAATTCAAGCACCTTACTTATTTATTGTACTTTTTTTCTCAAAAATAATTCATTTATCATCCCTCAACCCTCTTTGTGTGGGATACAAATCGTGGCATAACGATAATGCATTCCATAACAAGTAAAAACTTGTCTCAATCATTGCAGAAAGAATCTTTAATCAAATTAATAAAAAAAAAACGAAAAAAAACTACTTTTCGAACAAGTCATCGGCAAACAATGCCTCACATCTCATACACGGTTTCCATTTTCTACTCAGGTTTTTTTTATTAATTAAACAAAATTTCCACATTACATTCATGAGAACATTCATTTTGACGATTGCGACTACAAAAATTGCATTAACATATCGTTGACTCTATATATGAGACATTTGCTGTAACGTAAAGAGTGCACTAAGGAAAGGATTTCACACGTTCCAATTGTTAAATTATTTTAAAAAAAATTCTGCTGTGATGTGTACGGAGTTTTCAATCGACTACTTTCCATTAAAAAAAAACTTTACAAACTTCGTCGTGTGCATAATTACGGAAAACTGAACTGTACACTGAGCCGAGCGTTTAAACTTTTTATGAAGAAACTCATTATTCCATGTGAGAGTAATCGTTTTTAATAAACTAGGTCCCACCTTTTGGGCGGGTCAGGTCCCTTGACTGACAATTTTTTCAATATATTTTTGACCATTTTCATTGTTGAACTTCCGAAGCATCACTGATACAAATGCCTACATTTAATATATCGATTACTCTAAACATGACAACGAAATTTGACAGAAAAAGTTCTTCAAATAAACCTTCGAAGACCGAATGATCTTTGAGTTCTCATTTTTCTTATAAATTTGCAGCAAGATTTTCAATCAACCACAAATCGTAAATAAAATGCGACTCGTGTGAATTACGGCCCTCGCTTCGCTCTGGCCGCAAACTTCCCACTCGTATGAGCTATCTATTATTCTGTTTGATTGCCATTTTGTCAAATTTAATCAGAGTAGATGCGAAGTTTTACAAATGTGGAACGATGAGATGACTTTCACTTTGGTAAAAAATTAAAAAAAAAACCTATAGATATACTTGCCGAACTTACAGTTTTGTACAAAAAGGAAGTCCCCCGGTATTTTACAAAACCGTCACTCGTGAATAAAATGTGGATGGTAATAAACGACCGATAAATTAATTAATTTTTTTTTTCGTTTCTTCACTTTTGTCGATTCAGAAAACGACAAAAGTGAGGAATTGACAAATAGTACATTACTATGCAAGGGAAGTAAAGTGATATCTCGTATCCAGATGAGTAAAAGTAACCGAGGGCTTTAGCCCGAGGTACATTTACTCATCGTGATACGAGATATCACTTTATTTTCCGTGTGTAGTACGGCGTTTTACTATGATGTAAAGGTTATTGCCTATACATGTAATAGCCTTATTACATGCACCAGCATAGTAAACGTCTTTAAGTTACATTTTGTAAAAGGATGAATTCCCTAGGAACGAACAGAACGCCTTCTCATTACATTTTGTAGAAGGATGAATTCCCTAGGAACGAACAGAACGCCTTCTCATTACATTTTGTAAAAGGATGAATTCGCTAGGAACGACCCGCCTTTTCTTTATATTTCCAAAATCGACAAAGAGTGAAGGAAAGACCATTTTTTTTTACTTTTTACTGATTTACCGACATTTACCACATTTCTATCGGTATTTTATTATTTTTTATCGGTAAAATTGAATTTTTTTATTGGTCGAATATAATATCCCATAAAATTATTACGACTCGTGAGAATTACGGCCCTCGCTTCGCTCTGGCCGCAAACTTCACACTCGTATGGGAGTTGTAACATATTTTGTTTGATTGTTGGAATAATGAATTTAAAAAAAATATTCAGAAATTTGTTGAGAATGACTTATATCTTATATTGCCTACAAAGAATGATGGTTACATTTAGCGTTTTTCATAAAATTTCCTACATTTTTCAATCATAGTGTTTCAATCACATTTTTCTGCCGTAAGACCTTGAGTAAAAAAAACATCTTTCTTTGGTAGTAGACGCATTAAATTTGTTAGTCAACTATCAAATTTGATAGTCAACTATCAAATTTGATAGTCAACTATCAAATTTGATAGTCAACTACCAAGTTGTTAGTCAAATATCAAATTTGATAGTCAACTATCAAATTTGATAGTCAACTATAAAATTTGATAGTCAACTATAAAATTTGATAGTCAACTATAAAATTTGATAGTCAACTATCAAGTTGTTAGTCAACTATCAAATTTGTTAGTCAACTATCAAGTTGTTAGTCAACTATCAAATT
The DNA here is from genome assembly GCF_014529535.1 of Bradysia coprophila. Taxonomy (NCBI): domain Eukaryota; kingdom Metazoa; phylum Arthropoda; class Insecta; order Diptera; family Sciaridae; genus Bradysia; species Bradysia coprophila. Next base: position 1,204,272 of record NW_023503370.1, read on the forward strand.
TGATAGTCAACTATCAAATTTGATAGTCAAATATCAAATTTGATAGTCAACTATCAAGTTGATAGTCAACTATCAAATTTGATAGTCAACTATAAAATTTGATAGTCAACTATAAAATTTGATAGTCAACTATCAAATTTGATAGTCAACTATCAAATTTGATAGTCAACTATCAAGTTGTTAGTCAAATATCAAATTTGATAGTCAACTATCAAATTTGATAGTCAAATATCAAATTTGATAGTCAACTATCAAGTTGATAGTCAACTATCAAGTTGATAGTCAAATATCAAATTTGATAGTCAACTATCAAGTTGATAGTCAACTATCAAATTGTTAGCAGTTCACTAACAAGAGATGTTTACCGGTTAGAGGCTGTGCATGTAGTGACGAAATTTTTCTTTCTACTTGTTTCATGCACATTATCGAAAACATACTTATACGATTTACACACACTACGCAACCAAATCAAATTTCATCAAAGTAATCTTTTTCGATTGAGGCTATAATCAACAGTGTAGAATCCTGTTTTTCCTGGATAGCTTCCAGATCCTTCGTCCCACATTGCCCATCTTCGAACTTAGCCTCGAGATTTTAATTCCACATATTTAAAAAAAAGATTCACCCAAATTGCTTGAGAATTACTCAAGTTATCGTGCCTTCAACGATTTTTTGTCACCCACATTTAACGTTTTTCATACCATTTCATACATTTTCAATCATAGTGAACTTTTTTGTCACCCACATATTTCGGTATTTTCTGGTGTAAGACCCTGACTTTCAGTCAAGGGAATTACTTAATGAATAAAGTAACTAGCATTGATGATGGTTATTCCAATTACTTGGTTTAAATTAGCGTGATGTACAAATCTTTTAGCAATTTTATTCTTGCTTTGGTCTAGCCAATTTGGGAACTAAGCACACAGTGAAATTTTCATCGAAATGCTTAACGATTTTTGTTTTATATTTTTCAGAGAATTCTATTATATTCAAATGGAGAAGTATGCCCGACAAGCGGTCAGTGAAGGCGTTAAAAGTGCTGATGATCTTCATGTTAGCGGTGATAGTGAAATTTATCGTGTGCTCAATTTACACTACAATCGGAATAATCACATTGAGGTATGCAGAAATCAGGTGCGCCTTTCTCTAATAAAACTTGAAAATAAAAATATATTTTCCTCCCATATTTAACACGTGCTTGAATTTTTATCACCTGAACATAACTCCCACTTTTCGGCCAAACTGGCCGAAAGGTGAAACGAAAACGAAATTTTATATTTTTATTTTTGTTTTATTGTTTGATGAGGCGCTATTATTTCCATCTGTTTTGTTTTTAAATATCATACGAGCACATTGCAACAAAAAACCATTTTTTTTATTTATACGTTATAGGTACCGCAGAATTTCCGATTTGTAATCGAGCAAACGTTACGTGAATTTTTCCGAGCTATTCAAGGCGGTAAAGATACTGAACAATCATGGAAAAAATCCATATACAAAGTGATATCGAGAATGGATGATCCTGTTCCGGAATATTTCAAATCCCCCAACTTTTTAGAGCAACTGGAATAGACGATTTAATAAAATAATAATAAAAAAAACTAACAAAATAAAAAACACAAAATTTAAAAAATACAAATTAACAAAATTATAAATTACAAAAAAATTATATTTATAAAAACAACAACTTTTGTGGTTCCTATAAAGTAGTGTGCTTACGTCCAAAAAAGCGACTGCAATTATCGACGATATACTCGCGTTTAGGCCTTCATTTCAAAAAGTAAAAAATAATGGAAAAAAATATTAACCAAAAATTAAGATTTTAAAAACAGTTTAAAGAAGAAGACACAAAATTTAAAACCGAAAAAAAAGAAAAATTTAAATTAAAAAAAACCAAAATTCATTCAAATCGTCAAAACTTCATCACACACACACACCTTCAAAATTGAAAGAAAAAGAAAAACAATAAAAACGGATCCATTTTTTAGTTGAAATATATCACATATAGATGACAACACAGCAACAACTACAAATAAAAGAAACTACAGCCGCAACAGAATAACCAAAGAACAAACAACAAAAAAAAATTCACACAACAACATGTGCATTGCTTGGAAATGTGCACCTCAAATCAACAATCGAAGCAGATTAAAATAAAAAAAAGAAGAAAAACAACAAAAAATGAAAAACTACAATATCCTAAAATACATAGCCAATGGACTTAACATTTTAGAATTATTATGGTTTACGTCAAGTGTAAACTGTATTGCAAAGCAACAGCGTTTTTTCAACTTTAACAAACAAATAAAAAACATTTTATATTAACAAAAAAGAAGAAGAAGAAGAATACAAAAAATATGAAAATAACATTAAGTATTACAAAAATATATTGTTTTTTGTTGTTTGAAAGGTCAAAAGAAAGAAAAAATTGAAAAGAAATTAAAAATTGAAGATAAAGGGAAGAAAAAAAAACATTTATATTATTAAAAAGACAAAAAAATGCATAATCTTATCATCAACATTAGATTCCCTGAAAAAATTTATTTAACAAAAAAAAGTAAATTATATTGTATCAAAACAAACAAAAAAAATTAATAATTAAACAAAAAACAATAAATTAAATTTAAAGTAACCAAAAAAAAAAACAAACGAAAACAACCGTTTACAGTAAATATTGAAAATATGTCATGTTTAGGATAGTTTTGTATTTAACCAAAATGAAAAAACAAAAAAACGAAAAAAATATTAATGAAACGAAAACTTAAGATGAAGCGAACTAATTTTCCATTCCTTATTTTATAATCAAAAAAATTATTTTTTTTGTTTTCTTGAAGTATTGATTCGAGTTGATTAATTGGACAATGAACTGCTTGTAAATAGTTAAATAAAATTTCGATCGCCTAGTTTTGCTGCGGGCTGCAGTTTATTTGTTAATTAATTATTTTTATTTTACTAAACAAAAATATTTGTGAATTGATTTCTTTAAATAAAAAAAAAAATTATTTTCCTAATTTAATCTACGAATTTTTGTACAAAAAACAATTATTTTTTTACTTTATTTTAAAAAGATTTTTTTAGTTTAATTTTTCTCCCTTCTTTAAAATTACTTCGCTTCATTTTGGAGCATATTTAAAAAAAAATCCAACAACGAAATTCTAGTAAATAATATTTTTGAAATATAAATTTTTACTACGAATTTAGAGAGTAATATGGTGAGATCCTGTTTATTTAAAAAAAAGAAATATTTTTTTTTAAACAATCGTGAAATTTTCGTGTCCAAGTAAATTTTATTTGTTACTATGATTTGAAGGATTTTTTTTTCTTCTTCAATCAAATCCAAAAATCCGTTTTGACACCGAATAAAAAGAAAAGAAAATGTAAACAACCAATAACTCATTCCAATTATTGCAGTTAGTAAATTGTTTTCGAATATTTTCAAAATGGCTGAATATTTTCACAATTTTACTAGTAGTTGTCCCAATTAATGATTTTATAAAAAATATATTTCTTCTCTTTTCGGTCTATTATCTCAGTAAATTTGCGATGAAGAGGAAGAATGAAAAAAGTGAAATAAAATTTTCGTTTCAAAATTTTATTAACTTTCAGTGATAAACATTTCTAAAACGATTAGTAGAAGAATCAGAAAAGATGTCCAAATTTTTTCGGTAGAGTAAAAAATTCAACCATTTTGAGTGATTTTCGAATAAGAAAATCTATGAAACTCATTAAACCATTGGCCGAATTTCTCAATTTTCTTTTACTTTTTCTCGGAGGATTAATATTGACATAATCAAACAAAGAAAAGAAAATTATTTCCCATCAGAAAACTCCGATTGTAATAAGAAATAAAATTGACTTGACATAAAAATTACACGAACAAGTGGCATGACATAACCATAAAAGCAAAAGAAACCATTACAAACAAACAAGTAAAAAAGGAAAATGCTCTTCTTCAACAAAGTTTATATATTGTAAATAGTGTGTCCTTCGTTGTTTCCAAGAAGATTATTTGACATGGAAAACTAAGACAAAACAAAAATTTAAATAAAATTAATATTAACTGACGGTATATTAAAAATGTAAAATATTAATTAAAACCTAATATAAACCAAAAAAAAATGACAAGAAAATTACATGCAAAAATCCAATTTGAGATGATAACAAAAACTTAGTTAATTTTGACTTTTTTAATATATTTAATTTTTCCAGGTTATGGTTTAGGATTTAATTTATTTAAAAAAAAAAAATAATGAACAAAGGCAAAGACATTTTTGATTTGTCAAAATTATTATTTTTTGTGCATTTTTGCATTCTCTGACACAATATCTCTGTAACTCTCTTGCTGTCTTTAATATGATTATTTTTTTTTTTGCTGATAAACCAAAGGTGAATTTGAACAACTAGTCTTTTTTGATAAGCGAATTTTGTAATTTCATGTAAACATGAAGAAGAAGAAAATCTTGTAAACCATCCACATGAAATCGATTTGCTATCCCGATTAGAACTTACACTTATTATTTATGTAAATTTATAATTTATTTTTATTTTCTATTTAAATTTAACAATTTTTTTTTCTTACGTGTATTATTTACAATAAATATCTGCTGTGTATATTGAAAAAAAGAAATTAATAAACGGAAGAAGAAACCACTCTTTCTCTGTCTCTGAAATTAAAGTATCAAATTTATAAATTGAAAATAAGTGAAAACCAAAAAAATAAAATCTAATAATAAAAATAAAAATTTATAATGAAAATAATAAAATATTATTATTATTATTATTATTACAATTATTATTACAATTATTAAAATATATTTAATTACAAAAACCATTATGATTTTCTTTTGTTTTATTTATTGTTTCTGTTGATCATTTTTAATTATTAATTAATTGAAAAAGAACAAAATATCAAAAAAGTTATTTTTTTTCTTAATATTTTGTTTCTTAAATGTGAATGGGGGAAAGAAAGAAAAACAACAAATCAATTTCGCATTTAAACATCGATGAGGACGATGAAAACAAAACAAAACAAATGAAGAAAATTTATTTATAGACTAGAGATTTTTAGGCAATGAATAAACAAACAAAAAAATGGAACAAAAATTAAATCAACAAAAAAGACAAAATTTTTGGAGGTGGAAAATGCGCGGGGGCATTTACCTGAAATATAAGTATTTTACCAACCCATAAACACACAAAAATACGGTGAGTTTCCTAGTCTTGTAAATTTTTATTATTAATTAAATTATTATTGACAATTTTTATTATTATTATCTAATTAATAAACAAAATATTTATCAAATGTGAGAGTGTACAAAAAAATAAATTTATATTTAATTAATCTAAAAAAAAAGAAGAAGAAGAAGAACCGTTTAAAGAGAAAATTTTATTAATTATTTAAATAATAAATATTAAATTAAAAAAAAAACTAAAGGAAGAAAATATCATATGCCTTCAAAATTTAAACGACAATGTAACTGAACTTGTGATATTAAAAAAATTATATAGTTGGAGTGAAATTAACTATGTAATAGTTAATTCCATTTTAATTATAGACCTAAAATTTATATTTGGTAAAAAAGTAAAAAAAAGAGAAGAAAGATAAATGCAAAATTACAACATTTTGGTATTTTTAGGCAGTGAATACAAACATTAAATACAACATTTTTGGATTTTTGGAAATAACAAAGCTTTTCGGTCACATTTCTGGATCTTATAAATATTTATTCGAACGATAAGTAATTGATTATTATCTCGAAATAATGTTTTATTTGTCGGGAGAATTGTTTTTTAGTTCGACACGGTTTTTTGATTTTTAATTTTTTTTCGGTTTTCTTTTTCTTTAGTTTTTATCTTTTTCGGTTCTTTTCGGTATAAACTTTTTCTTGTGAATAATTTCTCGGTTTTTCGTTTTTCTTGTGTTCTTGGATGCATGTTTTCTAAATATAAATATTAATAATAAATGTGTGAAAGTCAATGTCTCTCGATAATAATGTGAATCAATTTGAATTTAATCGACAGAATTTTGTTTTCTCGTTTTTCATTTTGTTTTTAGTTTTGCAGGGCGTGTGGTAAGTATTAAATCAATTCATATTTATTTTTAATGAAAAAAAAAAACATAATATATAAAATACATCCTTAGTTAATAGGCTTTGGCAGTCGTTTTAAGAGTGATTTTTTTAAAATAATTACCAAAATATAAACAAAATGAAATTGTAAATAAAATTTTACTTAAAATATACCAAATAAAGCAATAGTTATACCGGAAAAGAACAATATTTGTGATGATTCAGTTGCGAGCGTATTGTTGTTACACCGATCAGATGCTTGGAAATTGTTCATTCATTCGACATGTTCTCAACGCTACTCAAGTAGTAATACCTTTCTAACATTACGTCAATCAAGTGGAATGCTGAACCAAATGCTACTTATCTGCAGAAAAAAGTGAATAACGAAAAATAAATTATTGAATGTTTCGTTGTTTGCCCAGACTCTACACATCGAGTAAAATTTCGTCTATGAACCAGGAACATTTCATTAAAATAAAGGTGAAGTCAAAGGATAATGTTTCATTACCCAGTTAACAGACCAGTGGTATCCAAAATAACATTTTCAGCTTTATAGAGAATCGACGCATTCTTCTCGATTTCAATCCTATTCGAAAATCAAAGTTATCTCGAGAATCGACGTATTTCTATCTCAAGTGGGCTTTATTTAACGTTATCACCTCAATCATACCGTTACCAAAAATCTCTGCACAAAATTCCTTTCTTTCAAAGAAAACAGAATCTACAGCGATTTTAATAGTCCAACGACGCTAAGCAGAGCGCATTCTGGTGGCGAATAGATGAAATAGATATGTTGTAAAGCTCACAGCATAGACACAAAATATTGTCTTAAGTTTCAAACCTAGCAAATGTATTTATTTGACGGTGTCTCGATCGGTGTGAATGTATATTATAATAGTCGGCAGATGCAAGAAGTGGCTTTATTGATTTCGGTTCGGTGAAAGGGGTGTAATTTCAAAATTTTGAAATAGACTGGCCTAGTTAGAATTGTTCGAACGCAAAATTTACCGTAAACGTAAGACGTAACCACACAGCATAAACACGAATCACAAAAACTCTGGCATGTTAATAAAAAGAAAACTTTCACAAAATATTTGAACTAAAAATTACGCTCATTGTAAACCGAACCGAGTGGCGCAACTACTCTGACGTTAACTGAGTAGTAAATCAATAATTGAAGTATAATTGTTGTGAAATGAAATATTCTTGTAACACTGAATGCAACGAATCAACGCAAATATTATTCTTTTAGATCATAAGAATAATTTACAGAAAAAAACAATAGAACTGGTTTTAAGTTGATAAACAAAGCACGTATACACATCCATTCATTAATAAAATTAATTTTAATTAAAATAAAGAAATTAAAAATTCTGGATTCAAAGTCAACCAAAGAAAAAAGATATTGAGAACATTCATCCGCACATTCAACAGGGGTACACCCCGCACCTCTGAATATAAATTTAATTGAAAATGAAATAATAATAATAATAATTTAATAATTTCATTAAACGAAAGAACCCCCAAACCAAGACAAATCCTTTCAATTCCACAAAATAAACTCCAACTATCCCACACGTAAATCTAAACCCATTTCCATTTGTAATATAACGACAAACAAAAAGAATTTTCATTAAATAACAAAATACAAAAAACAGCAAAATAACTATTACAGAACACATCCGAAGTGATTCGTCTCATTTAGTTATTCATTCTCTTGTAAAAAAAAAACAAAAATATTAAAGCAAAACCAAAAAGACAGATCAATCAAACAATAACCCAAATATCAACTACAACAATAGAACAAAACTTTGAACATAAAAATTAGCGATGCAGTTTACACACCGACAGAATCGAATATCAAGAAGTAAAACCAAACAACAACCAAAAATAAAAAAACTTAATAAACAGGAATAATAAATAAATAAAAGTCAATAAACAGTCTCAATTCCCACAAAATCAAATCACAGAAATAATATTACCAGAATAAAATCACTACACAATAGCCATGAAAATCAGAAAAAAAACTACACACGAGCATTACCATTAGTCAAACCGAAGATCATTTTCACTGATTCATTACGTTCAATATAATAGGAGCAATTGATTAACAAGCAGAAATTATTGCAAAACCAACTATGATGCTAATGAAGCGCAGGTGTTAAGAAAATAAACCGGACCAAAATAAAGTAAAGAAAAAAGGGAAAAAATGAAGAAAAATGAAAAGTTGCTAGAAATGATGAAACAAAAACCAAAAAATATTATTTTATAAATGTCTTGGATTACAAATACAACTGAAAAAAGATGAACAAAAAATAAAATAAAACAGAAAAATCAATTTTTAATTAATTAAAAAGTCATAAAAGAAAATAGCAAAGCCAAACTTATGTAGAACAGAAACAGACAAAATTTTAATGATGTTTCATGAACAAAAACAAATCGTAAACTTATTAACAAAAACAAAACAAAACCAAAAAACATAAAATGCAACAACCGATTTACCAATGATATAAATAATTGAAAATTAAAAAAAAGTTTAAATAATCACGAAAACCGAATATATATCACACAACCAACTCAATTTGGCGACTTTTTTGTCAGAAAATTCACAGTCATAATGAAATATACTTATTTAACAACATCAAAAACAAAAAGAAACCAAAGGAGCTATAAAATAATATGCATAATCAATAGAGTACTGCCGATAAGGAAACCATTATTCAGAGATATAATTTGAACACAATTTTTAGATTTTAAGGGTTACATTACCCACTGGGAAATCTCACTAAACTTTAAACTATAGTGTTCTACTAAGAACATCATACGTCGTAAGTGACTACCTCCACATTAAAGATGTGAGTCGATACGAAAGGTTTTAGAGTCAAATAAGACATGACAATTTCATCTTAGATTTTATAGAATATACCAGATTTTCGGTAAAATAAAACGGACGCACAGACAGGCATTGCTTCACGCCGTATCCACACTAGCCATTAAAAATGTGTTTTGATCAAATTTTTTAAACAGTTTCGTTAAAAATTGAGATTTGAACAATGAAAATTTTGAACGAAACCTATTTTTCAATTGTTCATGTTCAGCATCACTGTAAACTCCATATCATCTTCAAAAAAAAGATCTTAAATTTCGTTCCCTTAAAATCACAAATTACATCTCAATATTGTAAAGAGGTTTCCTTACCCAAACACAACTCTATTTTACTTTTATCAAGAATCGATTTACATAAACAAAAATATTTAATTATTCCATCCTAAGTTCACAAGTATTTTGATTATTTAAATAAAAAGAGATATAATTAAGAATCTGATCACAAAAACATTTAAAGATGAAAATTACATGGGTCACATAAATATTGCTAGTTTTAAGCAAAAGTTTGAACAAAAAGAAGAAAAAATATTGAAGTCGAAAAATATGAATTTTAGTCAATTTTGGATATGAACCGATGTGATTGTAAAGATTCTCCTTTAAAAGACGTTACGAGTCAATCCTGTCAATACGCCTGAGGAAATACGATTGGAAAAAGTTCACTTTTTCTTTAAACCTTTTGAAAGCTTTCGTTGTCTCAATTTTTTCTTTATTCATCTTTGATGAGCAAACATTTTCAGAATGTGCCAAGAGTGAAAATCAAAACTCATTTTTCTGATAGACTAGCATGGCATGAGATTCTCCTTTAAAAGACGTTACGAGTCAATCCCGTCAATCCGTATATCTGAGGAAATACGTTTTGTAAAAGTTCACATTTTCTGTGAACTTTTTGAAAGCTTTCGTTGTCTCAATTTTTCCTTTATTCATCTTTGATAAGGAAACACTTTCAGAATGTGCCAAGACGGAAAAAAACTATAGACTAACATGACATAACGAATTCTGCACTGAAGCCTCCAATTGGCGTATTGTGCCACTTTTCTTCTAAATTGAGATATTCTTTTCCCACCCTCACGGTGATAATAATACCACAATTCTCTACTCGAAGCGTTCATATTTAAAGGAACCAATTTATAATCACACCATTAAAATATTGTAAAAAAAACATGTAGAAATAGACACGAACAAAGAAAAAATCTTACTAAACAAAATTATCACACAACCAAACCGAGAAAAAAAGTTTAAACAAAAGCAAAAGAAAAACAAAGTTTTAATTTTCAGTATACTACAACCACACAGTTGCAGAAGCCCAGCCACAATATAGCAAATCCATAGTCAGCCCTAATATTGGACTTGTGAAACAACACAATGAGTGGATCTTCTGCGATTCGATCAATGGATTTAAACAATAGACCGGATTTAGTTCAATTAAAAAAAAATACTTTGCACAACATTTCATTTACAACGAATTAACCATCCTAATTTCATAAAAATTTTAACGAAATAATAACCAAATATTAGGGGGCAACAATATTCATACATCATCAGGAATCGGAGGAAGAAAGAGAAAGGCATTAACGAGCAAGAACTAGCAAAGAAGTAAAAGTTTTATTATATTACGGCTCTCATGCAGTGACTGTTCTTGGAAAAACATTTTCCAATATTATCCCAAATTTTTTCATTTTGTGAAAATTAGGGAAAATTATAGATTTTAATAAAAATATGGGAAAATGTCTTCACAATATTAGTTGCTGCTCCCAAAGCTATTAATTTATTCGTTTACAAGTCAATGAGTACCAATTTCCACAAGAATATTAATGTTGCCACCCTAATGATGAAATGATATCAATAAAACCAAGCCATTCGAGCAACAATTTTCGATTACAAAATTCCAAATTTGCTGATATATATCGATCAAAATTGAATAACAACATAAAACAATAAAATGAAAAAATGATGAAAAAAAAAATTTAAAAAAAATTAAAAATTGTTGATCTGAAACATATCAAAATATGAAACAAATCTAACCACTTCATGGAATACAAGCAAATAATGCAATTTAATATAAATATTTGATACGAGTGACTTCAATCAAACTTTTTATGTTCTACAATAGCCAAAATGGGAGAATATTTTTAAAATTTGCCAAACATATTTTCGTGTTAGTTGAATTTTAAAAGGATTTTCATTTAATGACAATACACAACCAATTTAATTTTTACACACAACAACCAGAAAATAATAAAAAAAATATATACAAAAAATACAATAAAACTCATTTCATTTGCAATAGTAGAGGTTATGGTTGTGGCTACATTTAGAGAAAGAAGAAAGAGAAAAAAGGATAGAGTGAAAATGCTTCGGAATCTGAAATGTTTTCAATTTGTTCTTTAATTTTTCTTTTCGATTTATTTGAATGTTGGTCGCAACTTTGCCTCAGAACACCGGGATAATTTATAGTACAACATTCAATACCAAATAATTATAAACTATTTATATTTTTATACAGATATCTATGTAAGTAAAAAAAAACAGAAGAACATTAAAAAGTAAGTAAGAATTTTTCCGTTAAGATATATTTCATAAAGAGAAGATAAAAACAACAGAATAAATTAAATTGATTAAACATCCTTGGTTTTATATTTAACATTAACTGAAGAAGAAAAATAATGAAGAATTAAACGACAAAATAGTCAGATTTTAAAACAAAAAATTGACATATTTACAGTAAAAGAAACATATTTAAATAAATTTAAATGAAAAAATAAGGAAACATAAAATGAAATTTAAAAAATAAATAAATGAAATCAACAAAATGTAATAACAGACTGCAATAAATGTGATCAGATGTAAACATTATTATATATACATTTAAAAAGGTATTGTAATAATTATATCGAATATTAAAAGAAAGTAAAAAAGTAAAAAAAAAGTTTTAATTTTTCATCAAATTATTCATTCAAATAAGTAGAAATTTTACTGCTATTTATTTGATGCGAAAAATCGAAAATGTAAGAATATACTAAAAACCAGGAGTATTTAGTATCCGAGTTTAAAAAAAATGAAGAAAAATTATGAAGAAACAGTAAAACTCCCTCATCATACATAGATATACATTTTCGCTGAAAATATTTGTAATTTTACCGAATTATATTTATACAACAAAACAAAAATTCGATGTGTTTTTACAAGCACGCATAAACAATAAAAACAAACAAAATGATATTTTATTTACAATAGTGTGGACAATATTTTTACACATTGCCACAACAACAAATCCGGAATAAGTTTCATTATCGTAAATAACTAAACAAATAAAGAAAGAAAACAGAAATATTTTAAAACAGAACCAATTCATTTGCAATAGATATAACATTTTTGAAAGTAGATGGAATTTTCGTCTACTTACGGGTGTTATCAACCGGAACGGAGATGCTAATTGAAATACTGAATTGGAATGTTATTCATCGCAGTATTTCATTATCAGTAACTTCGAATTGTTTTTTACAACACATTTATTTTTCATTTTATTTTTGGTGCATGATGATTTAACGAAGCAAAATCAGATAGGATCATCTGTTTTTTTTTGATCTAATGACGTCATAGTTTCTGTTATGCCCCCGGTCAAAACGTATTCACACCGTAAGTGTGCCAGTCTTCTTATTCTAATGCTTCTGATATGCTGACAGTCGTTGAAGATTACAGAAAAACTCTCAGATGAAAAGATTAATTTTAATCTTTTCATATTCTGTCCTTCAATATTTCTCAATTACTCTTAATAGCCGCAGAATCCCCAAAAGACGACTTAAAAAAAATCATACTCAAAGTTCAAAAAGTTCAATTGTAAAGATGTCCGACCAGAAAAAGTGAACACATTATCTTCTAGGCATTCCAATTTTTAGATGGATGATTTTAATCATTAGTTAGGTCCTTATCGATATACATTTCAACTGTAGTGGTCATGCGAAAAAGGTTATCATGCACCAAGAAAAAAAAACCGTCAATCAACAATTAATAGAACAACTCAAACAATTGATAAAACAGTGAAAGAACATAAAAAATAAAATTTTAATTGAAATCATATCGAATTTTTATACTGATGAAAGAAAATTAGTGATATTTCAGCTATACCTATTCTCAGTTTACTAGCTGAAATATTTTTTTAAAAATAAATGATGAAAAATGTTATACACGGGAACACAACAATTTATTATTTTATTTGTTTTTGACAATAGTGCCATGCAAATTTTTCAAATAATTAATAAACTCGTACATAAACAAACATGAAAAAAAAATTATATTAAACATAAAATTAGAACTTTAAACTAAACAATAAAAATATGGTAGTTCTTAGGTGGAAAAGTAAAAAAAAGGAAATAAAAACAGAAGAATGAAATCAAATAATTTTTATTATAAAATAATTAGTTGAAATCGATCTCGGATCGATTGAGAAGTTTTTAAGAAAGTGAACACACTGATAAAGTAAAAAAAATACGAAAAAGTAAAAAAAAATCATTTAAAAAAATTGTATAGAATTATAAATATAAAAACAAACGGCAGGTTAAATTGAATCCTATTTCTGCAAAAAAAAAAATTTAAAGCAAAAAAAACTGTTCATGAAACAACATTAAAAGGAAAAAAAATTATTTCGTGTATAAAACTCATACTAAAATTACAATTTATTAAGTGTTTGTGTAGTACTGTAAACAATAAACAATTAATTAAACAGCAATAGATTAATTAATCAATATAATAATACCTTTGTAATTGATGTCAATAGTCCAATAAAGTTAATAAATAAAAGAATGAAAAAACATTTTAAATCCGTTTGCTCTCAACTTTAAATACATTTAAATTCAAGATATCAAAAAAGATGAATAAAACTAAAAAAATGAAAAATAAAAATTATCAGGATACATGAAACTGTCACACACTGTCAGAAAAACAAAAGACATTTATAAAATATGATTTTTCTAAAAACAAAAAAAAAGCCAAAAAGGTAAAAATATTTATGACAACACAAAAATGGGGTAAAAATTTATTTTGAAAAAGTGAATTTCCAATCTATAATGTGAATTTATCTTTAACATATTAACAGTTAGATGAACCAAAAAGTAAAGGAAAAAAATTATTTAAACAAAAAGAAAAACGTTTTAAAGTATACCGTCTTTAAAATTAATATTCCAACGCCGGACGCCACACAAAATATAAAGTTTGATGGAAAAATTATGGGAAAATATTTAACAAAAAAAAAAAACAAAACAAAAAACAACCAAAGCGTTTTCAATATTTCGAACTGCAAAACGAACAAAAAAATATTTAATTTGTTTCGAATTTGTTAAGATCCGCATAAAAAACGTCTTGACACAATTTCAAAAAAAAAAAAAAATTTGATTAAAGAACCAACAATAATTTTCTGATTTTCTATTTTTCCTATTGTTTAATTACGGTGGAAGTGAGAGGTGTGAGAAAGACGAACGAAATGCTATTTCGACCACAAGCACTTCCTTCAATTCTCAATACGTTCAGCAAAACGTTTTTTTTTAAATGAGGAATGATACGCAAGTTTTTAAACAACAACAACAACAACAACAAAAATCATGAAAGAGAAGAATAATAATTCAGGAATTAATTTCGTTGCAATTCATTTTTATGATTGCAATTGTTTTTTCGATGAAACCAAAAAGACAAACAAAAAAAGTTTTTAAATTCACAAATCGATAAATTTCAACATTATACGTAGGCATGATACATATACATATACAGTTTTTCTTTCGTTCTCTGTAATAATAAGTAAAAAAAAAAACATAAATTAAGGGAAAAAAATGGAAAATATTAATAGGATTTCTGACTTCTCACTACTTTAAGTGTTTGCCGGTTTAAAAGGAATGGAAAGAATAGTGCAAATGATTTAAAGTAGAGAGCAGAATTTTAATCAACTTAAACAAAAAATATGTTATAGATGTAGTTGACTCAAGATTTTAGAATTTTGACATCTCCCGAACTATTTCAAATGAACAAATTATAAAATATTATCTCGTTAAAAAAAGAAGAAGAAAAAAATACGAAACCACTTTTATGGAATCAAACAGTTAGAATGTTTTAAGAACTAATATTTACCAGCAACAACATCAAATGGTAAAAATAAAAAATTAAAAAAATAAACATTTGAAATGGATTCGTGTTGGTGAGAACAGTTTTTGGTTTCGAACCGATCATAAAATAACACACACACACAAAATGTTACTCTCGGATTAATTTTTTGATTAACAAACAACCACTTAATAATGCGATTTTTGACAAACAACCACTTTTGAAATAAACAATTATTCATTCGGTTTGATTTATACTTTGAAACAAAAAAAAAAGAAAATTTTAACGTTTAAAACAACAAAAATAAATGTTTCGGGATAAATGTAAATGTTTACCGGTCATTTTTGCTTATTTTAGTTGAAAATATTTGGTTGCAATCTTGAGTTTCTTGAGTTTGCACACAGCAAAGGCGGCTCTCATAAATATAATAAACATGGACGTTTCGTATTCTTTTGTTTGAAATGGGTGACATGCAGTTCGATTTTTTTCCATATTTTCTTCTCAAAATTTTCCATATAAATTTATTAATTACAACAAAACAATTTCGTTGAAAGTCGTGTTGTAATTAATAAATTTTTATTTAATGTCAAAAAAAAAATCATAAGCGGCACAACTTTCCGCTTTTTATTTATTTAAAAAGTTTCATTTTTTCACTTACGTCTAAAGATAATTTCTGATTTTGTTTTATCTTTCTTTTTTCTTCTCATTCTTCATTCACAATTTTATTAGACAAAATTTCTTTTTGTTTCACTATAACATTTTCCATGCTGTGTAATCGACCATCAGCACAACGCATTCACCCCCACATAAAACTGAACAATACGAAACATTTTATTTATTCTCATTTACAGGATGAACAAATCTTTCATTTACAGGATTGATAAAAAATATTTAAAATAAAAAAGTTCTCGGCAATATTTCGGAATCCCGGTCTAAAAATATCACGAAAAAAGTACAAGCTTATTTGAAGCACCTTCGCGCCTTATCTTAAAAAAATTAAATAAAAAAAAAATTAAGTAAAAAATTTTGAGCAAAAAGTGAAATTGTGTGTAATTTTTACCAAAATCTGCCTTAAATTATATTTTCTTATACAAAAAAAGTCCTACTAGTGTGATGATTTGCTGTATAGAAAAAAAAAAGTTTCTCACATTTTAACACAATATAATTTCGATCTGAGTTTCGGATCAAATGAAAAAAACAACACAAAATTTGTAAATTCATTTTTTATTCATTCAAAATTGAACTCCATTTACTAAAAAAAACCAAAAACAAAATTATTTAAAAAGAAAAAGATAAAAGAGAAAAACACAAAACAATAAACTGCTACAATATAATAGGTAATGATCGCAGATCACATGACTTGGTTGTGACACATTTTAATTTTTTTTGGGTCGCTTTCATTCAATCATTCGATCGAAAAAAAATGAAAAGATATTCCAAATCATTTTTCATTCATAAGCTAACCGCTGTCGGATACAAAAAACGGATACCAAAAAATCCGCCAGTATTTTAACTATTTTAATTTTGATTCAGTGTGATATCATACTTCAAATCATACAATTTATAGTTGAGTAATTCCAACGGGTATATTAGCTGAATGCTGACATATAATACCAACGAAATCTCCATCGTTCGTAAAGCTTCAGTAACTGAATTGAACTCGATGTTTACGTATACAATAATCTTCTGGTCACACCGCTTTCGAGAAAAATAAAGATCGAATATATTGGAAAAGAGTGTACAGAACGAAATGGCCTCTTTCGCTGAGTAGAATCAGTCAGAAAATAAGGGTTAAATAAAACATTTTATGATCGAAAACACAAACAAAACTCAAATGGAAAACCTCCCGCCGGACCACAAAACTAAATAGTGTCCGTGGTTGTGATGGTAAACATAAAATACAATTCTGAACAAAAAATAATTTCAAATGGAAGTAACCCGATCATTATTAAAAAAAATAAATCATTTTTCATACCGAAAACCGATCCTTAATCCTAGGAATTCCTAATTGAACATCTCCTCTCAAAACAATTCCTTTCAACGTTAATACAACTTTTAAATTTTCTGAACAAAAGAAAAGAGAAAAAAAAACATTCAAACAGTGAAATGAACAATTTTTTTCCTTTAAAAATCAAATAAAAAGAAAAAAACAGAAAACATTTTTGATGACGACATTATAAAATAGAATTAACCCATCAGAAGAAAATTAGAAGATAATAAAAAAGGGAAAACAATAAAAATTTCAAAAAAATATTAATAAAATAGTTCTGAAGAAAAATCATTTGAATGTGGGATGTAGTATATATGTAAAATTGTTGGAACATTTTGTGAGCAAATGCGAAGTTACTCCTTTGAAGAAGAAGAAGAAGAAAAAATGATTTGAAAATAACTAATTAGTTGAGCAATTTTATTCGATTTCACATCGATTTTTTGTTCACGATTTTCGTTATTTCAGATGCATATCTAATTTCGTCACATATTAATTATATCTTAATGGTCATTCAATTCGTTCTCCGTCTAATCATTTTCATTGTATTAAATGTTATTAGTTTTTGTTTCCGAGAATTTGAATGTTTCACGGTTCAACTAGCATTAAAGTGGAATAAAATGTACCAAAGATACTTCTCGACAGCTGGTTTTTACCTCTATATTTGCAGACATTTTGTAAACAAGTAATGAATCAATCTTTAATCGAATTTTTGTCAGATCCTATCGACAGTAGCTTCATTCAGTCACAACACTCTTGTGCAAATAAATCCAATCAATCGAATCGAAATTCAATAATCAGAAACATCACACTGGCCCCAAGTGATTTCATTTCAATTATGATTCACTAAATTTTTTCGTGTGTAAAATGTTATAGTGATCTTAGAGCATTGTACCTGTGCCATTGAGAAATGGTATTTTGAACTGCGTGTTAGTGCAAAATGTCGAACGATCGAAACAGTGAGTGGAATGTCTTACAATCAGACAAGATTCATTTTGTGGTCCTTTAATCTCAATGTTTCTTCCCATTTTCTTCTACGATTCTTAAATGGAACTATGGTAAAACGTTTTCTGATCAATCCGACAATCTCTACCGTCTTTCATAATTCAAAATTGAAAACCTTCTTACTACAAAATTTGACTGATTGAAAACATAACTGAAACCAGCATTTAGATGAAGAATTCATATCAAAGAGACATATTTATTCGACAGGTACATCGTTACCAAAAAACTTGATCATTTTAAATTTTTGCTAATTTTTATGCACAAAACGAAAACATTCAGGTTTTATCGACTCGTCAATGGTGAAATAGTGCACTGGTAGCGTTACATGATGCGTATTTACGAAGACATGACCGGTCTAACTATAATCGTACAGCATGTTTAAGTCGAATTTACGAATATAAAATGCTAAACCAAATAGAACGCACTATTTAATCCGATTGCAATCGGTCAAACATCTAAAATAAATCAAAGTCACTTAGTTGTGATGTGAAATGCAAATAGCCAAATACTCTCAAAACTGAAATAGCCACAAATTTATCAAAACACAATACATCCACCATTCTTTTTAAAATTTAACCCGAAGTTTTAATGTTGTGAAGTCAGCGTGATCATCAAAGTTACCTTACAAGACCTTACAAGTTGAAAGTACAAAGTACATTAAGTTTACGGCCAGACCTGTAAAACTGCACTCTTTATTAACTTGGCATTTGGTGGGACTCTTTCCCATTCAGCAGCCATTCTTCGTCTTTGTTCCTGTTTACTGGTCCGGTTGGTTCGAATTTCGCGGTTAGAAAGAAAGGCTTTCGCCATGGCACACCTTTTTGAATATGGCTCGTATTTTCGTGTTCGTAGTGCAATTTTACTTTTTCGGTATCGTTTTCGTATTCAGCGTTAATGAATATTTGTATCCAAAAAATGTTACCTCCAACACTTTGTTTCGAAAGTATTCCACCGAATACAGTTTGAAAGCACCAGTGTCCTTGTTTTAAGTTCACAAGCTATTTCTTTGTCGTTATTTGTCGAAACTAATTGCAACTTTGACATTAATTTTCTGACAAATAATCAAAAGACAAGAGAGGCGGTAGATTACATGATTCGCACTTTGTTCGCGTTAAGCATTTTTCAGCATATCGGTTGAAGAATATTATTGAATGTCCGCCCATAAATTATTACACACCCAATAGTAAGGTGGTCGTGATTACACGGAAATCACAAAATTAAAAGGTCGAGTTGAATTTTAAAAATTTACCGAAATGCAATAGTAATGAAGGCAACCAAAAAAAAACGGAAAACTACATTCACAGGTTAAAATTACAAAACTTTTGGCAATACAAACTGGAAAAAAAAAAAATTCACACACAGATAAAATTACACTTGGGCCGCATCGTCCGATCTAAAGTGCCTTCAAAAAAAAAAAGAAAAAGAAAAAAATAAATACAATGTTGATTTTTTACGAAAAAAAAGAAAAGAAAAAAAATTTACAAAAAGGGCCCTTCATAGACTTCTCGCCCCACCAAAGTAATTGGCTATTTGCATGCGATCCAATATTTTATTCAGTTAGTTTCAGATCCAAGCGCTCACCCGAAGCACTTTGACATCTAGACAAAAAAGACGAGTAACTTCAAAGTGCTATAAAATACTAAAAATAAAAAAAGTAAGAAATGGATTATATATTTAAAAACTAAAAATATTGTTAATATTAAGTCAGAATATAATCATTAAAACAAAAAAATAAAAATGGAGGAACACAGATTTAGATTTACGAATCGTGCATGGGAATAAGATGTAAATTTTTCATTTTACCACAAGAGAAATAGTAAAGAAGAAGAAGATAAAAAAAACTTTTTTTATGGAAAAAAGAGCAAAAAGAAGAACGAGCATGCATTTGAAGTAATTCCACGGAAAGTCTTTCATGGCATTCAAACCATGAAGAGTAGCAAGTAGGAATCAGTACTAAGTACATAATTAATATTTATAAAATCTATAATACCAAGCTATTATTATAAACAGTATAAGCAACCAAAAAAAATCGTAAAAATAATAAAATAAATGGGTTTTCGTTGATTAAGGAATAATTTATGTAATAACTCCATTTACCAATACGCTAATTATGTAAAATTAATGTTAACCAGTTTCCATTTCTATTAATTTAATTTAAGAAATAACAATTGGTTAAAAAAAAGAAAACATTTTTACTAAATTTTTGTAACACCACAACAGAACAATTAAAACTATTAAAAATACTTGAATTTAAACTATAAAAATGTATGCAAAAAACAGAAATGAAAATATGGTCTTTCATACGCATCAATTTAGTTCTCAATTAGCATTAGACATTTAAAAGAGAGAAAAAACACACAAGTAACTTTATTATTGAATTCAATAAACACAAGTTCTTTTCCACACCCCCAATCTCAAAGTAAATAACAATTACATTACTCGTACTTTGCCAAACCGAACAGAAAAAAAAAATAAAAAATAAAAATAAAAAAACCAAAATAGCTTATTAATATGTTACACAATATTTTTATATAATTAATTAATTGATTATTATCGAATTGATTATTAAAGTAAATTAATTCATTGGTTTTTGTATATTATACTTTTAGCACAATAATTTTTTTTCTTGACTATTAAACATTAAACAAAAAAAAAAGAATTCGAAACATAGTTTCCATTTTAAATCCAAATGCCAGTTAAGTTTAATTTTTATTATTGATCTTAAAGCTAAAATTAATTTGTTTTTGAACTCAAGGCCGAGACGGGAAAACAGTTATTATAAAACTTGTGATTAAATTTATGTTTCAGTCAAACATTTCTTTAGTTATTTTTTTTAGACATAAAATTGTTTTCATTTTTCCAATAATTTTAGTTTTTATCATATTAAACAAAACAAGAAAAATCAATAAAATAAACCAATTTTCGTAATACAACCTAAAAACTAAATTGATGGGTGTTAAATGTGTAAATTACAACAATAATTTTTTGTTATCAAATCCTTTTTTTTACTTTTATTTATAAAAATTCTTTTAGCCATAACATAAACAATAGACTGTAGAATTTCTCGATAATAAATGTACAGATAAATGACACGCTTAGTTCTTGAAATATACACATAATTAAATTCACAATAATTAAAACTTGACTCGTTTCGAAAATAAGTTAAGTTTACATTTAGCGCGGCTATTTATGGCAATGTCACTTTTCACTAGATCACCGAAACGCACATATTCGATGTGATGGAAACAGATAGAATGCAAATCGATCTAAGCAGATCGATCTAACAAAAAATAAATGCAATCATTTTTTTCTGCGAAAGACAAACACTGTCATAGGTCCGCTAAGTCCATAAAAAAAAAAATTTAAAAAAAACACTGCAATAAACCGGAAGCCAAATTTGGCTTATTTCTACTTATTTCTAATTACATAAATAATGCTTATTGAGCTTTAAACACAATGTGAACAATGTTTAAAAAAATCATTTGATGAAAAATCATCATGACAAACCAACGAATAAAATGTAACATACGATGCCATTTTAGATTAAAAAAAAAAAAAAAAACAAATAAAAAACAAACAAAAATGAACTTAAAATCAAAGCTCAATAAGGAGTAAAATATGTAAACCTATTGTATATAAGAAAAAGGCGGTCTTCCAACATTAAAGAAAATACCCCCGACAAAACAAACAAAAATGTGTATCTCGTTCAATATTATACAAGAATAAAAGAAGAAAAAAGATGACCTTATTGAATGTGTAGGTTAAAAATTGATCGCGTTTCATTATCATATCAAACATATATTTCACTTCTGACAGACAGGTAACAAAAAAAAATCAAATGCAACAAAAAGCAATAAGAAATTTTTTAGACGAAAAGCATTGAAGTTTGTTTGTAAATTTATTGTTTTTCATAATTTTTTTTTGATTTTATTTTTTGATTTTTTACATATTTCATACTTTTTGACATATTTATTATTTATAATAATAGCGCAATCACAGAACAAATTGATGAGGATTAAAAATAAAGAAAATGTGAATGGACAAAAAATAAATGATAAAAAATCTAAAAATTGGAAATTTAAATTTGCATGTGAGAAATAAATAAATAAACAAAAGGACGAAAAAAAAATTATCTAAAAAATTGAGTAATATTTAAGGAATTTAGGTACCTAGCGTTTAAGAAAAAGAATGTAAAATTGTGTGACTGCGCCAATAATTATATTATAAAAACAAACAAAAAAAAATACAAAAAATAAATTCATAATTACATATAATTATCACGATAAATTCAATGGAAAGAGGATTTTGGTCCACCAGTCATAATTCAGTGGATTATCAAACATTTTTTTTTAGTTTCAAGTTATAAGGACATTTTTTGGAAAAAGGAAAGAAGAATAAGAAGAAGAAAGTGTAATTGTCACAATGTTTTTTTGTTATTTCAGCTGGGATTAACAGATTTTCTTTAACATATTTAGGAATAATATAATTAAAAAGGTAAATATAAATTGTATAAAAGATTATTCAAAAAAAAGAGAAAGAAAGAAAGAAAAAAAATTTAAAAATTAAAAATGAAAAGCAAACAAGAATATTTTTGTATTAATATTTTCTAACATGGTGGAACTTGTATAAATAAATTAAATAAAAAGAAAGAAGAAGAAAAAAAATAAAAGGAAAACAAAAAATTAAATTTTCAAAATCTTTAAAGAAAAAAAAACGATTAATAGAAAAATTTTAGATAAACAAAATATTATAGAAATTTCATTGTTTTGTATTTTATAATTTTAGGCATAGGTCAAAAATTACGTTTAGGGGTTTTAAAAAATATTTGTAAATAAACTAAAGGAAAGATGGACAAAAAAATTAAATTAATAAAAAAAATCTGTTTAGTTCCAACTGATTTAAACGAAATTCGTGCAACAATTAGACTTTTTTTTTAATTTAAAAAAAGTGAAGAAATGAAGAAAAAATGACAAATTAAAATTACTTAATTATGTTAATGATAATGTCTAAACATATAGTTCTTATTATTATCATTATAGATATAACTTTTAACAAACAAAAAAAAAACACAAAAATTTATAGATTTAAAAATTTAAATAAAAATTTAAGGCGAAAATGAAAACAAGAAATTGAAAATGGGAAAGAGAAACCAGAATAAAAATAAAATAAAAATTTAAAAATTTCAAATATTATTGTAACCCGAGTAATGGAAACAAACAAACCGATGAAAAATTGATTATATATACTCGGACGGTCTGTCCTAAAGTAATTATTTTTTTTTTTTTTTCAAACAATTTTTTTTTTCGTTTTTGTTTTTATTTTGAAATGATGTCAGTGTGTAAAGAATTATCGATCAATGAAAGAAAAATAAAGTCAAGACAACATAATAACCACATTTATGAAACGTACAAAGAAATGAAAAGAAAAACCAAAACAACCAAAACATTAATAAGTAAAACTTAAATTTGTATATTATTAATTGACGTCACTATCTTACGATTTATCATTAAAAAAGATCATATATTTATATTTAACATTATATATAAACATAAAGTATAAAAAAGAAGATGATGAAAACAAAAAATGAATAATTTTGTGTAAAGCACAAAACAATATCCGAACAAACATTAAAAAAAGGAAATTAAAAAAAAAAATGATAATTGGAAAATAGAGGACGCAATTTATAAAAGCTGTTTGAAAATAACAAAGCAACAAAAGAGAATAAAAGAAAAATATGGAAAAATGGGAGAAGAAAAATAAATGAGAAAAATATGAATAAATAAATTACACATTATTATAAACAATACATTTACATATATTTATGCTTATTATTTATCTGTAATAAGGCGTGTCATTGTCCATACATGTATTAGAAGTTTGAAAGTGTTTGGTGTAATTAAAACAAATATACATTGAATCTATAGTTTTTAATGTCTCACGTGATCAATTTTTCCATGTATAACTTTAAAGAACAACATTAAAACCACTTAAACGAAAACAAAACAAATATGAAAGAAAATAATAAATAAATAAAAACCTTTGGATACATTTTTTCTTGATTTGATTACGATTTTTTTTTATATTTATAAAAAGAGATAAAAAAAAACAAAAAATCAAACATATTTATAATATCTTAAATCACAAAACAAGCTTAATTGCTCGAGAATTGTATTAACAAATTGAATGATATAAAAAATACACAGGATAATACATAAGGAAAATACGGCTTTTATTTGGATAAATATTAAATTTTACTGATATGTATAAAAATTTTTGTTTTATTTTCTCTAACATAATAAAGTTTTTAAAATCGTACACACATCGAGTTTTACTTCATTTACCAACCGAGGAACACCTCTTTAACTCATTTACCAATTTTTTAAATAAAAACCTTCGACACTCTCTAGCGAAAGCATTGGTACTTTCCGCTTTGTAGGCTGTAACTCGCTCCGCTCGCGTATTGTTCCACCTAACTAAACTCCTTCAAATTTATCGATCATGGAATTTAAAATTTCTCACATTTGAAAAATCTAGGGATTTTGAGATATTCCAGTTAATTTGTGACTTTTCGAAGAATATTTTTCCCAAATTTTCGGTAAACTTTTTTTTTCCTTGAAAGCTGTTTAAGCTCCATAATCGGTGGCCCAAAATCTCGGGGAGACACCACCATAAAAGTGTATGCTTGTTTTTAGCAAATTTTTGAAAATTCTAGATATTTTCACTAAACTTGAACTTTTTTGAACACTAAACTTTGTTTTCCTGAAAGCTATTGACAAGACGCGTCGTTTGACACCAATATTCATTGGCATTCAGTCGTGTACATGGTAACCAGTCACAGGCTCCCCCAATCAGTGTGATCTGATCAATAATTTATTTGCATAAGATAGAGGCAGTGATGAACGCTTTTAGTGTCATTTCACAAATTGGCGCCAAATTATTTAATGACCAGATTAAAAGGCCATCAAGCAGAATTGCTGACACTCGTCCACTGCAATTTGTAAAATACCTAATGTTTACGTGCTCAACGTTCTTTAAATTTATTTCGATCCACATTTCCACGTATCACTCGTACGTGTTGAATGTAAGATATGAAAAGAGCGAGGAAAAGAGAGTCGAAACTTCTCATGGAAACTACGAAAATCTCTTAGCCATTCATCAACGCAACCTTTCACGTAACATTTTTCCAATGGAATACGTAGGTAAGTGACACACAGCCGAAAAAATAATCTCTGACACTTCCTCTGACATAAGGTAAGAGCCTTTCAATCGAATTAGTAAAAAATGTGCACAATTTTTGAGACATAATTCTGCCGAGTTGAAGTACTACGATTAGCCGTCAACATGAACCATTTCGCAGAAATAGATCTTTAAAAAAATGATGAAAAGATATTGTACACCATGTTGAGAAAATATCAGAGATACATTTCACCTTCACTAACAAAAGCAATCAAATAATCACCTGGATTTCACTCAAAGTATTTAACAGTTGACAAATTTAACTCTTCAATAGGAACTAAGCTCAGGACAACAATGGGTTTATCAAGACTTAACAACTAAGTTGTCATCGGCTGCTACAAACAATAACGGTAATTGACCTATCGATTATATGACGACTGTACTGTCACCACAAATCTCCCATTCTCTACAAATATTTCAATTTCAAAGCTTGTCTGTTACTTCAACCCCTCATATCAGACCGTTCTAGCTACTGGCCTGTCATATATAGAAATTTAACTGCATCATATACTTATCTCTGTATGTGTGGTGTGTTGCGATTGAAGATGATATATTAGAATGGGCATTCATAATGCATCGAAGTTGCGTGTTGTACACAAAATTTTCTGATAAAATTCATTTAATCTAAAACTTGAAACAGTATACTCGATGTATAGCACAACCCTATTCTACATAATTATGGCAAAAACATAATGTAATATAAAGCTCCGAAAAAAGCTCTATACCTACTAACTCCATCTGTAATATCTAGCATAAATTTATTTGAATTTCGAAGTTTGTAAGTAACTTAACAATTTTCCGCAAGAGGAAGACAGCAGTCGTTCGATTTTCGAATCTACGCGATAATTTGAAAATTTCATAATACTGATGTAAGCTATGCAATCTACAATGTTCCTTAGGGTTCTTTTATTGAAAATAAGATGAAAAAAGGAAACTATTTATCGACTCGTTCCCGATATCAAGAAATTAAGATCCGAGAAATAATGAAGTCAAATGTGAAATGACTTTGAAACATTTTTTTTGGCTTCGCTACTTCAATTTCCTGAATTCATAGAAGCATTTTTAACGTTTTTATTATGCTGCAAATGTCTGATCCTTTACAATATGACTGGATAGTTCCAGACTATGTTGGAGAGTAACTTATGTTCACAACTTACAGTATTCGTCAATTCGAGAGTTACAAATCCCACATATTGTGTTATCATCGAGTTATTCTGCTCATGCTCAAGACGAACCAGTTGCCCACTAATCTGAAAATTTTGACCTGTGCTGCATTTTTTACTTTTATTTTCAAGGTTAAACAAGATTTAAATTGTCGAATGTCATTATGTCCGTTGTTCAAATCGATCTTCCAATTTGATTCCATTAATCGTTTAAACGTTTTCCATTTTCGAAGTTCAATTTTGAAATCACTGTAAAGACTATCGTGTCAACAAAAACACCTCTTAGTTTTGAACCCTGCCTACAGAATTAATTTTGTGTCTAACAAAAAAAAAATCATTAAAATCCGTTGACACACGGCAGAGTAAAATAAACTTTACTCTGTCGTGGTTGACACCCTAACAATCTAAGTAAAACTTCCCTTTGGAATTACTCACACATCTTCAGTCTGATACCGCCCATACTCGAGTGGATCATCTATTGTAGTCGATTGTACTCTTTCAGGGTAAAACAGCCAGTCATATTAATTTTTGTTGCCAGAATTTTCGCGATGCATATTCATTGTGAGGTTTTCTTCAAATAACATGAAAAATTGAATTCAGTTTAAGATGAAAACTGTGAGTTATGAGTGTAACCTATCAAGATATCAGTTTTCGGTGGAATAATTGGCTAAATCTATCGTCTGGAATGATTGGATTGTTTTTTATTAGAATTCAGATTATCTAAAAATATTGCACTCTGCGTGCTCTGTGGGGAAGTCCATCAATAAGTTTGTTTTTCATTTCAAAATTTCGTTATTCATACAACATTGAGGCAAGTTGTTGGAGATCAAATTGAAACGTTACCTTTGTTAAGCGTGCGAATTATTTGAACTCCTTTATCAGGATAAAATATTCCTTAAACTATTGTCACACCCAGGAACAGAGAACCACGACAGTACCACGTGTTAAATGCATTTGTACGATGACTTTATGAGAGCAATATATTAATTATTACCCCGGTCTTGATATGGACAATCTATTAGGATACGATGATAATTGGGGTTAAAAGTTCGTAATACTTACCATCGAGACATTGTAAGTAACAATGCCGCTGTGAGTTTATCAATTCACTAAGTATATAATGTCGCAAATTCAGTGCGATATTTTAACGATGTTTATTTTTCGCTGTTATATAACAACAACAACAATTTATAATAATAATAACATTAAATTAAAATTATTGTTTACAATTCAAAATTTATTATTAATTTCAATATTGAAATAAGGTTAGAATATGAAAATAACAACATCCAACAAAATTGCAAAAAAAAAAATTGCGGGGTGAAGGTGATGTCAAGCTCTATCTGAAAATAAATTTTAAACAGAAACGAAATTTAGTGCATCAGTAAAAAGGGACCCGTACGAATGATTTACGCAATAGTTAGTTTATTTAAAGTCACGTATCTTAAAACTACAGTGGCTAATTTTTTTAAACCAACCACTCTTGAGAATTTTAAACGAATATGCTATTGGCACCGGGTGCCAATAGTCTCTTTATAATAATGTGGCTAATGGCACCGGGTGCCAATAGTCTTTTTATTATACTGTGGCTAATGGCACCGGGTGCCAATAGTTTTTTTATTATACAGTAGCTAATGGCACCAGGTGCCAATAGTCTCTTTATTATACTAATGCTAATCGCACCCGGTGCCATTAGCCACAGTATTATAATGAGACTATTAGCACACGGAAAAATTAAACTTAAAATAAAAAATCTGGATATTTTGAAAATTAGACTTGTTTTGTACACAATCCTAGGGAATCCATCTTTTTACGAAATGTAACGTAAAGGCGTATTGTTCGATCCTGAGGAATTCATCCTTTTACGAAATGTAAGGTAAAGGCGGATTGTTCGATCCTTAAGATTTTATTTGAAAATAAAGAAGTGAATGAAAAAAAAATCAATTCATCCTTTTACGAAATAAAACGTAAAGGGAGTTTGCTCGATCTTAGGGAATTCATCCTTCTGGAAAATGTAAAGGTGGATTTTTTGATCCTAAGGAATTCATCCTTTTACGAAATGTAACGTAAAGGGAGTTTGTTCGACCTTAGGGAATTCATCCTTTTACGAAATATAACGTAAAGGGAACTTGCTCGATCTTAGGGAATTCGTCCTTATTCGAAATTTAACGTAAAGGCGGATTGCTCGATCCTGAGGAATTCATCCTTTTTCGAAATGTAACGTAAAGGTAGTTTGTTCGATTTTAGGGAATTTATCCTATTGTTCGATACCTTTACGTTACATTTAGTAAAAAGATGAATTCTTTAGGATTGTGTACAAAACAAGTTTAATTTTCAAAATATCTGGATTTTTTATTCAAATTTTAATTTTTCCGGGTGCCAATAGTCTCTTTATTATTCTGTGGCTAATGGCACCGGGTGCCAATAGTCTCTTTATAATACTGTGGCTAATGGCACCGGGTGCGATTAGCATTAGTATAATAAAGAGACTATTGGCACCCGGTGCCATTAGCCACAGTATTATAAAGAGACTATTGGCACCCGGTGCCATAAGCCACAGTATTATAAAGAGACTATTGGCACCGGGTGCCAATTTTAAATAAATCCACTAGATGCAATCCACATTACATTCCATAATTTTTGGCAGTTGTCAAAAGTTCTATAGCTGCATATATTAAAGTAAAATTTCTGAGAGATGAATGTATTTACCTTTACTAGTGAGGTAATGTGGCCTTTCCCTCACTAGTGAAGACCCTTTCCCTCGCTCGTAAAGTAAAACGCCATACTTTACACGTGAAATAATTTGATATCTCGTATCACGATGAGTAATGGCTGAAGCCCTTTTACTCATCTCGATACGAGATATCAAATTACTTCACTGGTATAGTAATGTACTATACCTTCTCGTCATTATATATCAATGGTTTCGTTATTTGTTTGACAATTGAAATTTCAATAAAACATGTATGTGGACTGAATGGACTGGCGTTGTAGAAAAAGTTTTGTGCATATAATAACAAAAGCAACTATTAAAATGTGTGTAAAGTGAATTTGACTCATTCCCATTTAGTGCGTAATAATTACTAGAATAATCACCAAAACTAATTGATCAATGAAAAAATCGACCTTGACTTGAAACAACTTTATTCGGTATTTGAAAAAGATCCCGCTAATATATGCAGCTATAGTATTTTTGACAACTGCCAAAAATGTGGAATGTAATGTGGATTGCATTTATTTAAAATTCTCGATATTGGCTGAGTTATAGGAGTTAGCTGCTGCATATAACTATTCAAAAAATAAGTTTTTTACACACAAAAATTTTGATTTTATACGTAAAATGAAACTTTTGTTCACAAAAAAAAACGTTTTGTACAAAAACGATTTTTTATATACCCTAAGACTACTAATATGAAATCCTACGGGAAAGACGTTTCCTTTACACGAATTATCTGGCAAATTAATAAATGTTCTTATCTCAAAATTGTTCCCTCATGTAATGAATCGTTTTCGCAGCATGCACTGTAACCTACTATTTCGAACCCTACCATGGTTTGTCCCAACCGGAACTATTAATTCTGAAACTTAACTTTGGTTTTACATACAATTCATTAGATTTTACTACAGTAATTTGCATAAAACAATTAACATTTTTTTAGATTAAATTTTTCACAGAACTTAAAAATTTCCATTCTCGTTAAAGTTGTAAGGTCGACAACAAATAATGTGCATAAAAATGTAGTTAAAAACTTCACGTTTTTTATGTAAATTGTAGTCACTTGAAGTGGCTTTCAAGAAGTGGACATCCATAAATCACTTGAATTCTTGAATTATCACTTTCCCCTAAAGCAAATGTGAATGCAACTTTTGAAAATATAGTGTATCCCCCGTCACCCTCTTGTAGAAGAAAATCTTGGCGGGATGGTAAATAGAGTGCAACCCTCTTTGTAAGCTATTTTTAAATGAAAGTTACACCCAGCTTACAACTTTTTTCGCATGAACTGACTTAGCGACGACAACAACCAATGGTGTAGCGACATCTATGTTATATAGCTCGAACAACTAATTATGTTCCATTTGATAACTTATGATTTAGGGATGGTCACAGTTTTTTTACAAATAACCCCTACAAGCCACTCAGACACAAGAAAATTGTTGCAAAATTTCTTGACGAAAAGAAAAGGTTATGTCAGAAATTCTCTATTAAAATAAAACCGAGTTCCACTTTATTTATCAATAATGATGTCATCGTTTCATTATTTCTGACCGAATTTCATTTAAGAGCGCTCACTCCTTGCCAAAATTCTAGCCTACATTTGTGCGCAAGAATATTCGTTTCTTGATGATTGCCCTGAACCATTTTTTTTTTTGAAAAAGTAAAACCATTAAAGCATGCAAAAATGTGTTACTTTTAAAGAAAAAAATTGTTTGTAATTCATAACTTTACCCACTTGGAGAACCCCTTGCAAAATGTGTAATTTACACATTAAGCTCTTAAGATTAGGACTTAGTAGACATTTTCGAACCACAGTCTAACTTTTCCAATATATTCTCTCTCCTTTAAAATGATATAAAAGACAAGAATGCCACTATGGAATATTTCCGTCGAATATTATTGAGACTGTGGTTAGAAATTGACAACCAGCAACGTAAAATATATCAGTTTCTTTTCGCCATAGTGCCGTCTCGTTTACCAAACGGACAAAATAGGAAATTCCAAAGCGAAGTTTGCGGCCAGAGCGAAACGAATGCCGAAATTTGCTCGAGCAGGAGTTTCCCGTTTTCCCCGAGGTGTTCAACTTCTTCAACTCAACAGCAACAAAAATCATATTGCTATTAAATAACGTCACATCTACTGACGAAAACCACCCCATTTCAAAACTTGTTCCATAAATAACTATTTCTCCACATTCCACTTATCTGCTGATCCGCAGAGTGTTACATAACTTACGCTGAAATGTCCCATGATATTCCATTTACGCAATATTTATACTTAGTCTTGATTTCCTTTTACGAAAAAAGCACTTCATTTTCTCTCCGTTTAGACTTTAAATAATAGAAAAGCGGCTTGGTTTAGCTAAACGGAGGAAAAACGGAGTGATTTTTTGTAAGTGGAAATTAAGCCTTAACCTTTTAGAGAAAGTTAAGAACAACGTTTTTCGAAAAAGACTTCAGAAATACGCTCCGAAGTCGCAATGTTTCAACACTAGTTAGGAAATAGTATGTTGTGTTACAAGTATTGTAATGTTGATTTTTTCAGCGTGCTGAAAAAATCTCATTACAATACGTGTAACACATCATGCTTTGTGCCAACCGAGAATTGAAATAGACAAATGCACAAAAATTCAGAATTTTCATTGTAAACAATCACTCTTCGAATTTGATCGATCACGTTGCTTTGCATTTTTTTAAAACGAATGCTGTAATAACTCATACGAATTTCATTTCAACACTGGTTTGAGTGTTGTAATAAGCCATGAAAACGGGTGTTGTAATTTTGGACATTTCAATCTAGTTATCGATATTGAAATCCGTCGTATTTCAATTCTCGGTGGCACAAAGAGAAATTTCGCAACGCATAAATTAAACATCTAATTGCTTTACACCCTGCCTAGCCGACATATAGGTCGGTATACTTCAATGACATGTGAGTTATTTCCCTGAAGCTTAGTTAATCACACTAGGCCAAATATATAAAATTTCAAACAAGGACGTAATCTAGTAATTTTTAATGACCCGAGCCGACACTAAAAGAATTTTCATGTATTTGTGCCGTGTGTTTCATGGCGATTTTCATCATTTATTTAATATGAGAAAATTGTAAAGAAGAAAGTGTTACAAATTTAAAAGCTTCTCGAAGTCAATGTCCTAAAAAAGCAAAAATATTTCACGCTTACTATTTGTATAACGTTTTTGCTCAATATCGAACGAATAAAATTCTAAAAATCTATAACATTTCATAATTCAATGTAATATCTTCATTACTGTTCGATTTGTTGCAATAATTGATATACATTATTCTGCAATTTATTGTATTGTATCGTAATTTTCAGTCGACGATTTTCTTTCGGCTTACAACTGATTGATCACGAAAAAAGAAAACATTCGTCACCGAATGTAAACTTTTAGTGCGGCCTGGGTGAAAGTTTAGTTTTCTTTAGCGAGGTTTGTTTTCATACAGATGTCACTGTTAGTACGCAGATAGTTTTGTAAAGTTGTTCTACGACTACGGCTGTGTTTTGCAGATTTAAAAATAAACTTCTCATCTCTCGAAAAAGTGGTTGCATCCTTAAATTGATATAGCTTTACAAATTAATTAGTACTCGAGTGGTTCTGTCTAGTGATTTTTGCTTTAATTGAGTTCACATTGAGAAAATGTCACTGTTCAAAATACATTTGCTACCATCCATACTCTAAATATTTACTTGTATATAAACGTTGAAAAACGTACTCTTATATCCCGTGTAGCATTCTCAGAATGTGTTCGGAATGAGCAAACTGAACTAACTTGCAGATGTTAAAACTACATTAAATGCATTTAATTAGTTAAATGTTGGAACAGGACATGTCACATTAGCGAATTATAGGAAAAATAGAATTTCTTTCATTTAGCTGCGTTTCGAATAGGCATACAATGTTTTAAACCATCCAATTTTCTTTTGATCGTCAGTTTTTGAAACAGAGCCAAACCAATGAAATCTCATTTTTCTTATAATTCGCTAATGTGACATTCTCCATTTTTTACAATCACGCACTATATTACTTATCGTTCACCACATAAGATCACAAAATTTTAATAGTTATTTACATAACAAGGGTTAAAAAGTTGAAAATTTGCGTTTTCGTGTGAATTTTGCTTTTCACATTTATCCCAAGTATACACGCTTTTAAAACCTAAACCAATTTTCTTGTTTTTCCTGGGTGTGTAATAAGCCACTTTCGACTCTAGGGAAAACAAAAGCATGTAAAGTTGATATACGTTATTCCAATGAAAATGAACTTTTGGTTTATTTTCTTCATTCTTTCTTTATTATTTTTACATCTTAGCTGGTCTCCAGATTCGTTTTTTTTTGTCATTATGGAGATACTGCATGTCAAAATTGTTTTACGGGGCCCAGCCCTTGATAACAAAAATAAAAAAAAACGAAGATTGGTGCGTAACATATCGAACTGATTAAATAATTCACAGTGAAACTATTAAAACTTCGTTTGCTGTAATAACGTAAGTTGTATGAGTTCCATACCGCTGGTGTAAACGTAATTTCCTTAAATTGCGTGAAAAATTATATTTGAACTGACAGCAGTAATAACTTAAACATTGTATCAACGCTCATATTCATGCTCTTTATTTCTGCATTTTATGGTTTTGATATGGCAGGCATGAACAACTGACAATTTTTTACATATTATTTATACAAACAAATAAATTATGACATAATGTGTACACTGTGCAGTACATAAGTTACGAGTTTGACTAAATTTTGAAATCCTGTCGGACGGCATCAATTATTCTGTCGTCTACATTATCTCAAAACGATAAACATGCATAAAATGTTTGAATGTAAGATTTGATTGAAAATGAAAGTGTTTAATGTTCGTTAACCATTTAATGTCGGTTTCGTTCTATTAAAAGCTATTATTTCTAAAGGTTTTCTTTGTTGGACAAACAATGGGCATTTCACATGGAATTTTCGGATGCGACCGAAAAGCGTCCTAAGGAGCATCTCCATTCATTTGTTGCTTTAAGGAATTTGCTTCGTTGCTCTATATTCACGCAGGACAGATTAAAAAAAAAGCAACGAAACATTCTTACTCGTTTTTACATTTTGAAGTTGAAATGTTTAGGTGCCCATATTTCATCGCATAAGCATCCAAACCCCATAAGTCCCTATTTAGACCAAAAGCACATAAAATTACCTTTCAAATGATTACCCCCATGTACGTTTTGTATACCTCGAGAAATTTCTATAAGAAAAGTTACGTCTATAAGAAACTTACGTCTTCGGTTGAAAACTTAAACTGCACATATTTCAGTGTGAATGAATTTTGAAACCAACAAGTCCTTATTCGGCTCAATAAGTGATTATCTCTCCTAATGACACCCCACACGATATGTACGGCTCGTGTAACTGGAGAAATGTTTGTAAGAAAAGTGAGAGGTTTCGGTTTTTGATCACCTTTCACCAGCCACACAAGCTTCGAAGAATTTTTTTGAAAGTGGTTTTGGCTTCTTGAGTCGAATACCTTTCTAGGCAGATATAAAAAAGTCCACTGGAAAATGCTTCTTATTTCGGTAGGGTGTTTTTCAAAAGAATCCCTTTTTCACTAACACTAAATAAAAGGTATCATTTTTAAGCTAAGCAAGGATACATTTAGTTAGCATAACAAAATACAGTTTCTGTGTGACATCGTTGACTGCCATAGCTGTTCAAAAACCTACTTTTTGTCTACAATTTTAAAATATGGACACCGTATGCTATCAATACATTCTAAAACAAGTTCTAAAATATACGACCGATTCTTATAAATATTTTTTTAAAGACTAGTTCCACATTATTATATCAGATTGTGTTCACAAAATTAGTGTTATTTAAGATCGCATCACAATTCCGTAATTGATTTGCTAAAATAATTTACTGACTATGTGCAAAGTAAATGCTAGAGAATTTCATCCGTTTTACCTATGGCTGCATCTATAAATTCAAAGCCATAATAATAATAAAATGGGACCTCCAAGGAACTTCTTTAACTAATTTAGCACAACAATGCCATAAACTTACCTTACCTCTTTCAAAACTAAAAGTTTTGACAATGAAGTGAAGTGTGTTAACAAAGGATTGAATTGAACCAATATCAAAATACAAACAAACGTGAATAAGAATAGTTACAACTGCATATTGAACAATTGCATGTTAGATACACATGTATACCGTAACCGTACACACCCGGAAAGTTTCATTCCCAAAGCATTCAACCAACTTAAATAACTAACATATCGAAATAACCCGAAATAATATAATATACCAACTAGCATCTTTGCTGAAACGTGTAAAACGTCTCACAGAGGATTTGACTGGCTATTCCATTTTCCACTAAAAGTTCCCACATTTTCTTTTATATGCAACGAGATGTGTGTAGTATAATAACATTGTATACGATCTGTTATTTCGATGTAAGAAAATATGCTTAGATTCGAATTCTTCAATTTGGCTAGATTAAAGAACGAACGCCATAAATTATGTGGAAAATTCATTCAATTTTAAGTAGAGTGACTCAGTGTTTACGTATTAAAATTCCACCAAAATGGTCCGGCTTCGATTTCACATGGATTTTTCTAGGGATATATCATCGTATTGTTAACGTCCTAAAGTTCACACAAGATTCATAATTTGGGTAGTCGCAGTGTTGACTCATATGACTTACCCAAATACAATGGATTTTACGAGAATATTTGTATACTTCAAGTTTGGAAGTCACGTCAATCTGGTGGTCTAGGTCTAGGCTGAACTTGTTACTGGCTACAAAATGTCTGGACAATCACAGGAAATCATCGTCGTTCTACGTTACGCATTTTTGCAACATTAGTTTTAGAAGTCGTTCTTCCTCCAGCCTAATTTTCGGTGTTAAGTAATATCAATATAAGTGGTGGTAAGTATTCGCTTTGATGAACAATGAAAACAAATCCCTACAGCATTTAAATCTTCATAGAAATATAAGTTTGAAAAAAAAAGAAGTCACTTGAATTAAAATCCATAGAAACTTTCTCTAGATGTAATTTTTTACATGATTGTTTGAGGAGAAAAGTCACTTGGACTGAGTAGATAACCGTTTTTACTCTACTAGTGAGGTAATGTGGCTATTCCCTCGCTAGTAATATATATTATGCACCTGTTGCCAAGATTGGTATTTTGACGTGTAGGGCATTATTGCCTTAGCCGAAGGCGTGGGTCATAATGCCTACACGTCAAAATAACAGTCTGGCAATAGGTGCATATCATATTTTATCTGGCGAGAACAGATTTATCGAGATAAACAAAAACTCCCTAGAGGGATAAGCTCGAGATTATCGTTCTAGACAGATAATATATATTACACACTTGTCACGAAGAAGTCGAGGCTTCCCTAGACTGATAGTGACAAGTGTGTACTCTATTTTATCCCATAAGCGAAAACGAGACAACAACATAGAACTGAAGTGTAATTTTTGAATTAAACTTCTAGTTAAGTAATTTTGACATTTTGATTTATGTGATAAAAACCTTTTGCCTCGCTCGTAAAGTCACTATGAGTAAAAGTACCTCAGGCTGAAGCCCTCGGATACTTTTACTCATCTGGATACGATATATCAAGTTACTTCACTGGTATTATAGTAGTGTACTATTCTTTTAAATTTCGTTAAAAAAAACAGCAAAAAAATTAGTGGGAACAGCTTTATTCGACTTAAAACAACTAGCTTTAAGCATGAGTGGTACCCCAAAATGACCAGTGTATAAAACACATTTTGGCACTGTAATAGTATTTCACATGACTAATGGATTTTCCATGCTGATGGCGTCGAAATTAGTGCTTGAAACATGAAAAGAACGGTTGGAAAAGGACGCATGTAGCATGTAAAAGAATTTGGAAACATTTTCCATACAAAATAGTACTTTATTTGACAGCTGTCACTCAAAGCACTTTTGCTAGAAGTGCGTTGCTTAAAATCATTTCATCTTTCTATAACAGTTTGAAGAAATAAAGAAGTGACCAACTTTATTAACCCAACATGTCTGTATGTGTATGTATTCCAATGTGAATATCGTATATGGAATGAATAAAGTAAATTAAAATGGTCCGTTCTTAGAAGTCTCACTCCGTATTATGTCAAATCATGTACGCATGTCTAATGAAGTGCAATGGATTGGAAAGGTGTTTTGTAATTCGGGTAAAGTTGTGTTCACGGAATGATAATATAAATGAAAACTTATGTTTACATATAATTTTATGTAAATAACTAATACTAAAAATGTGTCACCTGCATCGAATTCTTTCAGCCTAATCACAGTCATGAAATTTTTGTTTATTTTGTATTATAACCAACATTTATAATTAATCTTGTCATAATTACTTTCACCGAATTAAACTTTGCAGGCAAGTTTGGTTTCCATGTAAAGTAAAACGGGGAAATTTTCAGTCGGAGGCGAAGCCGAGGTTGACAATCCATTGTATGCGCATAACTTATTAATTATTAATATTAATATTAATTAGAAATATGTACGAAAAACTTCATAGAAGCTGTATCTTTGGGAATTAGATTTAATTATATAGATAGATTTCGGTTCGGCGTTTACTGACACGATAACTACACAGATAAAAATATGGACCTAGATCTAAATCTTTTTGGGATTAACAGTACGCGACCGAATCTTTTTTAGAATTTAAATTTAATCCCCTCAGGGATTACTTGAACTTATCCCCAAATGAGTAATCCCTAGAGTAATTAAATTTTAAGCTTTTAGGCCCTGACTACTACTTCCTACTTTTACTTAAAAAAAAAAAACGATTTTTACGGATATTGTGATATTATAGTTTTTATCTAAACGTCTGATATGAGAAGAAGTTTTTTTGTGAATCTGGAATGAGAAATGTTTTTATTAAACAGAAATCTTTTCTTTTTTTTATTTACCTGACGAGATTTGAACCCGGGACTTTCTGCACTTCAGTCTACGATCTTACCACTGCTGCAATTTGTTCTTAATCCCAATGTGGCTTATTGTGAACCGTTGTTTCAAAGAAACTAATTCCTCGTGGGATTAAAATTCAAATTGCCAGATGAGAAGATCGTCACTTCAAATCTCAATATTTTTTCAGAATTTTCATTTTTATATTCTTCTGAAGTTTTCTTACCATTTTTTATGAGTATTTAACCATTTAAATTCAAAAATGTCTGGTTTCCCGTGGTAATGGGGATAGTTCGCGGCTAAAATTGGCCTCCCTGCCAATTTCGATCTGGAATTTCTCTATATCTATACTATCTTTGTAATGTTTACATTGATTTAATGATTTATTGAATCTGGTAGTATCTTTACAAACCGACTTAAAATTTTTATTCTGAGCCGGTATCGTAAGGCAGAATAATCCATCAGTAGTCCCATTGCAACATTTTAAAACCAAATTAATTTTTCTCACAAAACCGTATTTTGCTCGTAAATCGTATTCGAACTCAATTAACTCAAAAGTGTGATTTCAAGACAATCAAATTATACGGAAAATAATAAGCAGTAGTATCATCATTCAATCCCCAATATTATTGTTTAGACATACTTTTAATCCCTGATGGAATTACATTTTTTCAATTTCTGGCGAAGATTAAAGTGATTGCCTCGGACCTAAAAATTCTAATACCATATTTTTGTCTGTGTACACGCATGGAATTTTGAAAGCCGACAAATTTTCTGTTAATATTTTGATGCGCACATGTCTCACCAAGAGAAGACTTTAACACGCATGTCCAAAAAGACTACCATATTATCAATGAAACTTTAGAAATGGCATAGTACTTGGGTCCCACTTTTCAGCCGTCAATGCTCAATAGCCACATGACTCTGGCTCAACACTTACAAAGAATGTTTACAAAAAAAATAATACACAAATGCATACCGTTCTTCACACTTGTGCAATATTCATACATAAATATTCACATACATTTATCAATGAACCATTGCTTGAAAGCATGTGTTCGCTTCATATACCCGTGCGAATGAAGTGCACAGCAGAATTGAGTGGAACACATTCAAAACTTAAAATGATAGTAAAATTAATACAGACAGAAAGTGATACAGTGTGTGGTGTGCATTGCATTTAAGCGCATATGAGTATTTTATCTCTCTGTGTTTGTCACAAATTCCCCAGTCTCACGCTTCTTTAAACTGTAGGTGGCATTGAATGTGTATTATCTGAGTTTTTTTTTCTCGTTTACACTTTACACGAATGGTCATGCTGTTTTGAAGATAAACAGATCAGTAATACATACCTACTGATACCGATACTCATGGGTAGTCACGAATAGAATCGGTAGGACTCACTTCGGAGTCACTAGGTAATCACAGTAAATCACAGTAAATCACAACAAATGGCACTGTATCTCATTTCCCGAGAACGTATAAAATAAAATTCAATTTTTCACTTTATTCAAACGACAATTTTGCCTTTGTTGATTTACTGCAATTTACTATGATTTACTAGAAATTTACTATTAACTGGCGTGAGTCTCCCTCGCTAGAATATCTTCTTTTTTAATTAATATAGCCGCCAGCCGCGACTGCATGTTCCGTTCATGTGAACGTTGACTGCAATAAAATGCATCGTGAATGCCCCTCCACAACTACCAATGCAAAATTGTTGCTCGTTTGCGACTGTGTGTGTACATTCTGCATGAGTTAAAAGTCTGAAGAGCGTGCATGCATCGCATAGAACCATATGAGTGTTTACTTATTGCACTTTATCCAAGTATAAATTTCTATTAATTATATGATTGTGTTGTTTATTCGACATTGAAAATACTGTGTGAAGAGAATGGAGAACGTAAACGAAAGAGTTGATTTCAAATAATACAATCAAATAAATAAAATAGTGACGAAAAAGTTGTCTCTCGCGTTGATTGTGTATTTAGAGTAGATTTATACTTAGCTATGACTATTATTAGTTTTGCAAATACACAAATACAACACTTCTTCCTATATGAATTTCGGACTCCGCTGCATAGTTGATAAAATATTTTAAGTGTGCTAGTGTGTGTCAATCAGTCAGACGTGCTGTTGTGTACTTCGATTTACATTGTTGCACCTCTCGTCCGAGTTCGTACTTTGTAACCTTTTTGCAACATTTTAATCACATATTCGATACCGCTATGGCAGAGTTATTGCAGACAGTGAGGAGTATACATTAACAGAAAATTTTTGAATAAACGTTTAGTTAGTTAATCAACTTGTACATTCGCGAGGCCGTTGGGATGAATTTGATTTGAATGATTGTAAAATTATTCGGTAAATTTTGTGATTTATAAAATTGTTCAATTTGGTTTTTTGTTGATAATTTCAAAGTCGTCAAGATATGTAATGAAATGCGATTCAGTAAGGATAATTTACTTGGTTAAAATTCAGTTAATTTGAAAATCGTTTAACAACAAAAAAAAATCAACTTATATCCAGTCCATTGCATGTAGTTAATAAACGAAGATAATAAAAAAAAAAAAAAACAGAAAAGATTATGGAAAGACACATTCTCCAAGCAATTTAAAAAAGAAGTAAGAAATTATGTCGTGCAATTTATAAAACCAGTTATTCATACATTCTGTCTTCGATATTGAGATATATCGCAAAATAAAGAGTTTTTTTGTTTAATTTTATTAGAATAGAATGAATTTCTGAAGAAATTTTTTTTTATTCAAAATAAAAATAATCGTGAGGAGAGGTATATAGATGTGAACAACAAAATAAAAATTAAGACAAAAAAAATAATTATATATCCGATTATCCCTGTGTGTGTCTTTATATTAATCAAGTATAAAAAATAAAAAAATAAAATAAAATTTGCACAAAATTGTATGAAAAGCAGAAAAAAAACAGATCAATTAATTAAACTAAGAAATTGCTGAGATTAACTGACTACTATACTATACATAGAATTGTAATTATCATTGTGCGTTCTTGACAATTTATAACATAGCAACAGATTGTTTTCAATGTGCATTGTAGAGAATTGAATGGAAAATGAGACACCATACCATAGTGTGTGTAATTAATTTTTAGTATTAAAAAGTGGAAAATGGTATGGTAAATGTATGTGAATAGTTTCTTTTTTTTACCAAAACATAAAAAAAGATCTTTGGAATGTGTTGGTTATCTGTTCATTCAGTGATTTGATTATCTAATGGTATTTTTTAACCGACTTTTCTTGAACGAAAAATCATTGTTTATATTCTTGACGATTTTTTTTTGGATTTAATTCTACTGTGGTTTCAAGTGATTTATCGCACTGCACTTTGTTTATTGTACTAAAAATTAGTTATATAAGAGAGATTTGAAAGAAGCAAAAAAAAAACGAAACGAAACAAAAAATTTGACTAAGGTCAGAACATAAGCGAAGTGAAAGTTTGCCAATTCTTTTAACCAATTCTTAAGGATAGTTAAGAACATCTCACCTATATTTATCCTGTCTGTTTGGGTCATTTTCAAAACAATTTTTAAAACTATTAAGCACAAAATTTTATTACAAATTAAAAAAAAAACAGAACAAACAAACAAAAAAAACAGAAATTTATACTGAAACATTTTAGTAATTCCAATATTATTGAATGGTCTCTAATGATATATCTGACTGGAACGACATAATGTCCGATTCAGAGGTAACCGACACAAAGGCCGACATTTGCGGTGGTCCGTCTTGTTCTGCGTCAACCGTTGGTGCACCCCGAACTCCGCCAAATTGCGCCCGATGCCGAAATCATGGCGAAAAAATCATACTTAAAGGACATAAACGGTACTGTCGCTATCGCTTTTGCAACTGTGACAAAT
This sequence comes from Bradysia coprophila, assembly GCF_014529535.1. Classification (NCBI taxonomy): domain Eukaryota; kingdom Metazoa; phylum Arthropoda; class Insecta; order Diptera; family Sciaridae; genus Bradysia; species Bradysia coprophila. The sequence continues at coordinate 1,246,258 of NW_023503370.1, forward strand.
GTCGTCTAACGGCCGACCGACAACGCATTATGGCACAACAAACGGCACTGCGACGCGCCCAAGCTCAAGACGAGGCACGCGGTGTGACACCGTCACCGTCATTGACACCTGATCAGTATAAAATATTACGTGTGCCAGACTTACGTGAGGTTCGTGAGATGAGAGACATAAGTGGTTTAGGTGATTTAAAACAACCACTGTTAAGACCAAAAAGCCCTCCAATCGATTCACCGGTAACGCTTGCCAATGCGGTTACGACCGAACGTTCATTGGATGGTTCGTGTGGATCCTCGTGTGCTGTGCCATTACCATCGTCGGGATTCCCTTACGTGCCAGTTTTTCCTAAAATGCCGGATACTCTAATAAAGCCTGGTAAGTCGAAACAATTTTTTTTTCCTTTTTCATTTTTTACAATTTATAACTTCCTCGTGATCTCCTACTATTCGACGAAAAAACGTGTTCAAATGTTTATGTCTCTAAAATTTCATTACCTGAGGAGCCAAAAACCTTTTCGCGATAAAATGTTAGTCCGAATAGCTTAAAAAAATCCTTCAAATATTTAAATTCGCGAATAATATTCGTCTGTGTCGTGATTAGCATCGATGTTGCCGGTTTTTATTTTGTGATATAGCCGGCCTAGCATTATTAAGTCAGCGTATTTTTGAGAATCATTTCCTAGGCTCGGATAATTTTAACAACAAACCAATCTCATGAAATATTTTTGTGAGTATGCTACATTGAAATCTTGCAAATTATGCCGCTGGAAATTTACATTTTGCCAGAGCTCTTTCTCATTGATTTTGCACGAACGTTTAAACGTACAATTGTGTTGAAAATATTATTCAGTCCATGTAGAAGGCAAAATCTTGGAAGAACCACTGTCACCATTGCCTTGTCGAGTCATGTAACGTTGGACCCAGCTGACACATTTACCGTTTTTTGTTTTCAATTAAACCAACTATGACAATTTCAATTATAGTTACATTGATCCCTTTTGATTCCTTTGAACGATTAAATTCGTGATTACGTAAATATAGTTTCAATAAATGTTCAAATAACCGTATAACTAAATCGAATATCAATCGATGATAAATTCCGTGGTTGATGAGTTACAAATAGTTTTCGTTAGATCATAAAATTCAATATATGTAATGCCAAATATTCTGTTTTTCCCTCAACGAATCCAAACTTATTACTTGTTTGACTAATTATAATGAATTGTATAATTGAAGCAAAGGATTAATTATATCGAATTTGGCACTGCATCAAGTTATGCATTTGAGTGAAATTTAGATTTTGTTGCATTTTGGGCGCACGGGATCAAGCAAACGGTTAGTTCACATTAGCAGGAAATAAATTTTCCGATTGATAATCGTCGCAATAAAATTTGTATTATCGTCTCATTTTATTGAATTTTGCGGATTAACTCTTCACATTATATTCAGCAAAGTTCTTTGACCTTCTCTCCAAACATGTTCCATAATTTTTGGTTAATTTAAAGAAAAAAACAACTCGGTGCCGTTCATAAATATCGGTACACGATGCGAATGAGGGAAACGTAGAAACAGTAAAATGTATCCTATTCATTTATATATTCTTTGATGGAACGACATCGCAATCCATTGTATGAATCCCAAACGAAACCCAAAATTGAAACATTTTTCAATGTTCGTAATGAACAGACCCCCAAGTAAACCAATTGTTAATAGAAACAAATTCCTGCAATACTCGATTATGTGTAAACTTATATGCTAAACACATTTTAATTTAAATATTTTTTTTGCTCGTTCGTTTGAGTGGAGGTAGGAGAAAAAAAATGGTCTGATATTTAATCTATTCCGAAGACATTCGACTCACCGCTCTGGTTAACTAAAACATAAACTCTAAACGTCTCTGTGTGCGGTGAAACGTTTTGCAATGTATTAGTTGCTCGCGTTTATTTTTCCAATAGTCTCAACAGTCCGATTTCATTTTTCGAAACACAAAGAGCATATGCGACCATGAATTAAACGTTATATTGTCGACGATCGGACGTCTTGAAAGAGATTTAGAAAGAGAATATAGCTGATAATCACAACAATAACAATAATACAAAAAAAAAATGAGAAAAAGAGCTCAGACATAATCTTGGGAAATTATGCAAATATAAATTATCCTTCAGTTATTAAGTCTTGCAGAATTGCCGAACTGTCTTGCAACCGAAACACTTTCATGTGAGATATTGCATTCTCGTTCTTCTTCTTTTTATCAAAGTAGTATTGATTCGCCAGGTATTGTTGCTGGTGAATATAATTTTTCTCTCTCTATTTCTGGTCACGAACTTAAAAACCTATAAAAAAAATCCTACAGAACCAGCGTGTGTACTGTGTGTATATATACTTGCAATGCGAATTTTATTTTAAAATGTAAATTACAGAAAAATATTTACATTTTATTTACTTCTTGGTTGCAAACTGAACTGAATTTTCCCTTTTTACAATTTTGCTTATGCATAACTTTCTGTTCAATATAAATTTTTATTGAATTAAATAATAAAAGAAATGTTTCACTATTACACCTTTAGCCTCTATATATTCCTTTTAATATAAAACCGAAAGAAAGAAAATAAAAAAAATAAAAAACTGAAAAGCAGAAAACACAAAATTGTAATATCACATTTCATATGTATCTCGTGCATTGAATTATTATGTGATTTTAATAACACTGTGATTCAAGATTCAAGCAAGATTTATTGTTGTGAAAATGATACGATAAAAAAAAATTGTAGCAATGTAGCATACCACTAAAAGTATTATTCATTCATCAATGGGATGGGTTCAGTGGGAACGAGTGAATCAATTTTACGATAAGAAAATTGCAAAATCACTTATGTCTTAACCCCCCACTTTCATGTTCCGGCTTTAACATTGAGTCGGTTTAAATCAGGCATTTGTAGATATTAGAATGGAAATTCTAGAGCTCCAAAGTAATGAAATTTAAGACGACGAAAATTCGACGGTACCGTTTTTATGGGAGAGTTTAAGTAAAGAATAAGAACCCGTTCACCGAATTAAATCAATTAACTAATAATGCCCTGTAGACGGAAATTAATTAAAATATTCCACATTACTCGTCAATGGACAAATTGTTTACAAATTGAAACCCCTACCCATAAGAAAGGAAAGTCCAAATTAAATTTACAAATTTTATTAATTTGAATTTTAGACGAATTTACCATCATAAATTACTGGACTGCTCCTTTTTTATGCATTTTAATGAACCCCGCCACACGGGCATAAATTAACTGAAAATGTAATTGAAAGCGTATTTTTAATTTCGTACCTGACCTAGGTAAAAGTGAATATAAATCAATACTTTATTGAAACAATCAAAACTAATTTAAACTTTGTGCGAAAATAATTTAATAATTTATTATACAGTAAGTATCAATGGACTTGGTGAACATATATGCAATGTTCGCATAAGTGTATGTATATGAACATTTGCCGTATAATACCTTTTCCATTGATAATAATTGAAATTTAGGATATTTCTCGCGAGCGAATTCATTTTATTTTTTGAAAGAGAAAATCATAACGAAAATCAACACATGCAATACTCTTAACTCATTTTAAAATTTTTGATTTTATTGCGTTCGTTTATTGAATTTTATTTTTATTTTTTGCTCCACTCATTGACACATATCGGTTTACCTATCAATACATTTTGCTTTGTTTTTTTTTTTATTAAAATACAATTAAGAAGGAATATAAAAGGCGATAAATTGGTAGAATATAAATAACTTTCACCCAAACGAATTGCGGAGTTATTGACTTAAAGTTTCGTTAACCATGGTTAATCGCTGATTGATCACGATCTAATTTTTGGTTAATCGGAGTGATTGGTCGTTGAAATGCTCAATTGATAAAGGATATGATAATGTTGTAAATAAACCACTCAGAAAACTAAAATCAGATTCAACCGTTTTTAAACATAAATTGTGATTTTTAAATGTTTGTTGTGATGTAAAAAAAACGTAATTGAACGTTCAAACGAGCATGTTCGAATCCCAATTAATTTATTCTGTGAAAAATAAATGTATCGAAAATATCATAATAATCGGGAGTTCCTTAAAAACGAGTATATAACGCACAAAATGAAATATCGGAGTGCAATGACAATATAGTCGGCAATTTTTATAAATATGTAAATAAATCACGCAAAATTTGTAATAATTAGCAATGACAGCATGTGATCTTTAAAACAATGAAAATAGTTTGAAAATTTAAAAAAAAAAACAGTCTACCACTAGTATTGTGAAACTAAATCTTTCAACCAGCGACTATTTTTGGGAACACATTTTCCAGTATTTTCTCAAATTTTCCTAATTTTTCCAGTTTATTTCACTTCTTTTCCAAAAAAGTTGTACAATTCGGAAAAAATTTAAAAATGTGGGAAAATGTAAGGAAATTTTGAGAATAAATAGGACAAGGTTTTCCAAAAAAATTGCGTAAATTAGGTTGCAAAAAAAAATCGGCCAAGTTCTTGAAATCATTCTTAAAATTAAAACCAGCAGTGTCAATAATCCTATCAAGTTTATGCTGTCGATGTGAAACTAAATTCAACGATTTCTTAAAAACCATGCTAAAGTCGATGTTCTAAAAATTATAACAACCTGTGTCAATAATCCCTTGAAGTGCATGCCATTGTCGATGTGGCCTAAATCTTTTAAACTTGTGAAACCTTCGACTAAATTCAACTATGACTAAATACCGTTAATAAAAACGACATCCCAAAAATGATAACAACCTGTGACAATCTATAATTTTCGAAATACATATCAAAAATCGAAGATAAATGAAAGCAACTTGTGAATTGTGAAGTCTAAACTGAAACTCATCGTAAACGACAATAACAATGAAGTCAAATGAAAAATTAAAACAAAATTTTCAGAAGGTGTAGAAAACAAAATAAAATTAAAAAAATAAAAATCTCGCGTAAACGTAAAGTCCTTTCCTGTGAGTGTGTTAATCTAAAAAAAAACTGCCATAAAATTAATTACAAATGAGAGAAATTGTTGAAAGTTTGCGACAATTACAGAAAATAATTCTTCTCACAGTTATTCTAATGAATGTGCAGCATCGGATGCAATAAAAATAGTGGCTCTTCACTGTTTTGTGAGCTAAGGTTAGCAGCATGTAAATGCATTAAAATTAATAAGTGAATTTAATAAGAACAATAACAATAACAAAAAATAAAAATTAAATGAAGTAGTCCTTTACTATAAACCGTTATTATCGTTACAACGTTGTGATACTTAACAAACAGTACAAACCTTCCTCTATCAATTGGGCGTTTCAATATATAATGTTTTACATGCTCTTATTTTGCCTAGGGTGGACTTATTACTAGATAAAACAAAAGAATTGGGCTTAGGTACTCACACCGTGCTAAATCCATTACAGAACTCAAGATGTAAGTGAAAAGTCTCATTTTTGTGTGATTATTGACCTCGGCATCGCCTTGGACAAACAATATTCTCACTTAAGCGGGATTTTTCAAATTGTCATCATATTGTCGAAGCAATTATTTTAGGACTAGGGTTGAAGAATAACCAATTTTGATAAGAAAAATGACATAATTACTAATAGTGCCGTTATCCTCGCCAAACAATATCTCAAGGTAAAACAACCAAATTTTATTTTCATGGGTCAAGAATACCTCAGTTAGGTATTTAGCATTGATGCTAAAATACGAATTCGATTAATTTGCCGTACAATAGTGATTTGTAAAAGTGTTAAAAAATAATCATCTGAAATTAACGAATTGTTTTAAAAGACCGTTGGCATTAAATAAAAATCTTTTTTTTTAAATCCATAATTAAAGATTTATAAAACTGAATTGTGAAATGAACAACAATTGGTAAACAAACTTTTAAATGTGAAAAAATATTTGTGAATAAAATAATAACTTTGCGTGTTTGTACACTCCTTTTATAAATAATATCGTAACAAATTTCCATTCAGAGAAGAAGTCAATTTGCAACAAAAATGTGTTCTCTTTTAAAAAAATTATTTAAAAAAAAACTTGTTTCGGTATTCTTCCGAAAAAGAATGAAACTACCGGGTTGTTTTGCATTGCATTTTTTTTTGCAAAAGCGTGGAAATGCAGAAAAATTGGTTATGTGCAGAAACGTAAAATTTGTTGTGGTGTAATTGTATGAAAACAAATAATTTCCCAACTAAAATTTAAGTGCAAATTCACTAGCTAATTCAAAAATCCTATAACATATGAATCTTAAATAAGTAAATTTGCGTGCGATAAAATTTCGTAAAACTTATACGGATTTGCGTTGCAAATAAAACCCAAAACTTAAAAAGTGACAAAAACTTAAAGAATTTCGTGATAAAAATAACGTTTCGGAAGGAAAAAATGTGTTTCACATGCTGTGGGAGTTAACATCTCAACTTCAATTTTATTTGAAGTGGTGAGCAGTTAAACCAATTTTAAAAACAATTTTCCATCCTGAAAGAACCCATTCATTGCTCAAAAATTACCTGAAAAATCATAAAAGTAAAAGTGTGAAAGTAGTAAATTTAACAGTTGCCCTGCGATAAAAATTAATAGAAACAGTTGCAACGGAACCACCTTAAATTTAAATACATTTCGGGTTCAACATGTTCAGAATACAGTTATTCATTCAACAAAGTATACGGGAGTCAGCGCCTTTTCTTAAAATAAAAAAAAATATTTGGTTGTTTTGCCTTTTGAAGATGTTAGGTTATTATAGAGATGCTTACATGCAATGGAGCCGGCAATTGTTTGGTGTGAATTTAAAAGTACATAAAGTCCATTAAGTAGAAACTAACAATTCCGAAGAAAGAAAACAATACATCGGTTGTTCAGAACTCGGCTATTCTGTGTTCTGACCATGGAACATTATTGAATCCAGAAACGTATTTATTAATAAAGAAATCGCTTTGCATGTTTACATTTTTGTATGGAAACTACAACGTACCAAACATACATGCAATGCATTTGAACGCAACAATTGCTCTTTCACTCTCTTACTTAAAAAAAAAAAATCTTCACAAATTACCGATTTCTTTTGATATTCTTTACATTTTAAGTTTAGGCACAGTTTGATTGTGTTATTTCTTCACGTTGCTTGTCTCATTTTGCAACATCAAAAATATTTGTACGCTGCAACGTATTATTAACTTAATTTGTAGCAAAGTGGAAGTTCGCACGATGTAAAGTGGAATATTTACAACAAAAAAAAAGTGTTTGATTTGCCTGCAATGTCTGCAGCAAATTAGACAATTTCCTTGGCATTTCTGAAAACGTTTTACTCAACAACGAAGAATCGAATGTAAATAAAAGTTATTTTAATTGTGCGGTGTATATTCTATCACAAACTAATAAGTTCAAGTAACAAGAACGCAAAACGGTAAAAACATTAATAATTTTATGAAAGCGATGGACGGTGTGAACATGAAATCTCGGTGTTGTGGGAAATCGTTTTTAAATGACCACAGAACACCACGTACTGAGTTTTTAGTAATTAAACTCGAAAAGCCTTATCATCATGCTAGAAAATACAAAGGGAAAATACTATCAATAAACTCTGTGTTCACTACACTATGAAGTAACTCTGATGGCTGTGTCCGCTAAGGACAAATTAAAATTTGAAGTGAAATTATAAGAGAAATTGAATCAATGAAATGAAATCTGATATAAAATTTTGGTGCCACGACTGGGACCCGAACTGATTCAATTTCTCTTATAATTTCACTTCAAATTCTAAGTTCTAGATTGTTTCAGTGACTATTACTGATAAAAATATTCGACAAATTAAAAAATAGAATCAAACTCTGCCATGTAAAATTTCACTTAGCAAGACCGTTTTATCGTACTCCAGATACAATCGCTCTAATCACTTACTATCATAATTCAATATTCCAAATGCACAAATTGGATTTTTGTAGTACTATTCATTAGTTTGTGCTACAAAAGACAACTTGTGTGTACAAGTGACATAATACTTTCATTGATCAAAATCTGTCGGATAGTTACACGGTATAGTACAAAAAATATTTTGAGTTCTTAACTTTCCTCGTATTCGAATACGAGGAAATCTAATTTACATTCCTTTGGCCGAACCGAAAACCAAAAATTCTGAGCTCTACTCAAATATCATATGGATAAAAAGGTGAAGAAACCAACTTTCTTTTGAAGTTGGGCTGTCCCTTAATTAGGGGCGTTATTGGGTGGTCGGCAATACATTTCACCTGCCGAAAGTGTATTATTCTCGAGCTATCAATAATTTAAATTTTGACATTATATTCTCCACTCAAAAGACCATGAGAAAATGACGGGTAGTTGACGCTTTTACAGATTGGGGGAAAATGTACAGTTTCTTCCCTCTTGCTTTTTCTTCCCTCAATTGTCACCTTTGTTTTTGTTTTGAAAATCTGTGTAACAAATTGCGATGTTTTTGTTGGGGTATCCCTTACTTCAAACAATGTCAATTGAACAATCAAAGGGTTTGCACTGTAAACGAAATTCTGATCAAACTATACGAATATTCATTCACAGCAAGAATCTTTCGGATATAACTATAGTCCGTAACCGTATGTAATTAAAATGTAAGAAAAATGTGAAATCACCGCCACCATTACAACTGGTATGCTAATTAATTCTATGACATATCATGCGCCCGATACAATTGCTTCTTACAGTGTTACCATCAACACTGTACGTTTGATTGATGAGAATTTGTAAATACTCAACTCACTCACACAACGTATACTTGTATCGTATGCGTTAGTTGGCAAAATGGGCGTTCGTTAATGAAAAGGACCGACGATCACTTTGAAAGAAAAGCAAAATTTAAGTAAATTCGTTAAATAAACACATCATTTAAATGTAAATCGTCTTATTAATTACACAGTTTATCGTATCATCGCCTATAGGTGCTTCAGTCCCTGTTGCCACATTTCGGCTGATTTTCTTTCGTCGATGCAATTACGAAAATACATTTCAGCGATGAGCAAAACTATGCAAAATTCGGTAGTTACACTCAGACATTTTTAGCATCTTAACATTCCTCGCATTTATTCATTCTAATGTCTACTGGTGGGCATTTGAAAATGCAATAATTTAATTACAAATTATACTTGCGATTCGATCATAAACTTTACAATTTAGTTAGTTCTATTCGTAACCTTATGCGTCGCGTGTGCAGTGTGCGCATATAGTCGCCAGTATCATAGTTTGTTTTCGAAAAATATTAGAAATGTCGATGAATTAAGAAGAGTAAAAAATCTAATGAAGATTCTCGCTGGTTGTAATTAGAATCAATAAAATTCGAATATTTGAGACTAAAATTTCAAACGTACAGCAATAATGTGTAATGTAAAATAATCTAATCACGTACAGACTCCCGAAAAGCTGCCAAAAACTGATTCATTCATGAAATTTACATATCAGTCTAATGAAAAATTCAATTAATATTCCACTCGCTATCGTACATGTTCATGAAATATTATTAAATGATTACAAATGATTACGAACCGGTTTCTTATACGAAAAATAAAAATGAATTGATTTGGCTTCACCTGAAACGTTATACCAGAACTGATTAGAAATGTTCACAGGTATGTTATAGTGTGAAATGCTTTTGCCTAATTTTCCAAAATGTCATCGGTAAAATACGTTTTTCTACTCGAACACATGCATTGAAAGCGATTGAAAATCGTTACGTTTCCTTCCGACACCAAACACAAAATCGTCTCCAATCGAACAGCAGTCTCTTTGGCAAACTTTCAATATTCACCTTAAATGACTTAAACACGACATGTACAAAAGGTTTTCTTCTTTCGTTGGAATGAATAAAACATAATCCACATCAAGATTACTACATTGTTAGATTCGCATTTAAAACATATAATCACGTAGTTCCATCTAACATCTAACACTTTCTCAACAATCGTAATTTATAAAATGCAAAAAGAGCATTTACCTTCTCTCTATGTATATAATACACCAAACCATTTGGAAACGATTTGGTCGACTCATTTGATGGATATTTTGTTTGTTTTTTCTCCACGATACTATAGGTGTTGTTCTCCTCTAGCGTCAATGATATTAACCATACAGTGTTACGGTTTACGGTCGTAATCTATTTGAAATTTACAAACTGTCTGCAAAATTTCATTGATCAGACAGTGATGCATTAAACGAATTTTTATAGTCTTGAAGAGGAGAAAAATCGGTTGTCATTTCCTTAATTGTACGTTCAAGATAAACCAGTTCTTAAATATTCGTTGCAATAATTAATTTCTTATGATTTGTATATTTTATAGAATAAAATTGAATTGATAATACGGTAGCTGTTTAGCTTACGTCGCTTCGAAAAGAGTTATGACACCTCGATCCCATAAATGCTTAATTGAAATTTGTTTCACCGGGTTTTCCTAACGTGACGTTAGCCCATATATGTTCTGTTAATTACAGTCTGGATTCAGTGAATTAATTACATTAAATTTTCATTTGGATTTTTTTCTTACATTATAAGTGAACACTCTTTCAAGAGAACATTTGGGAAAAAACATTTTTCAACACATTTTACTAATTTGTACTGTTTAAATTTCGTATTTGCCTATACCTCGGGGATATAATTTTAACAGCTAAAAAGTCTCTGCATAATCAACTGTTCAAGAAAGGAAAAAAAGAGAATCAAATAGCAAAATTAAAAAATTTAATTCATTGTCTAGGAACAGTGTAGTTACACTGTAAGGTTTTCTCAAAGCGAGAATTCATTTTTAAATGTTATCCAATAAAAAGTACATCTTTTCATGGAAACCCTGAGGTGCACATTTTCTGAAGTTTCTCGTGATTAGAAAACTATATTAATCCGCATTTAGCTTTTTTCCTTTATTACACTAGCCTGGTCCACTCATACAAACAAAACTTCGTTTCACTATTTTTGCTCTACGATTCAGTGAAAACGGTGCTGAAACCATAAAAGTTCATCGAAGTTGTGAATAATTTCTTTAAATTTTCACTTTTCACTTTGACTGATTCACATGTCCAATGTTCTCAGATATCGAATTTTTGGATGTATGCTGGTTCGGCAGCAAACTTTGTTTCTGAATTCAGAAATTTTACGAACCGTCCATAAAAATGGCTATTATAATTCCACAATTCCACATGCGATGTCAACCTTACTATACCTAATATTTATGCATACACATGCGAACGTGTTGTCATGTTGTGCTCAAGTGGTAACGTATGTGGAATGATTAGAGAGAATTGGATTGAAATTGTTGGTTGTTTTAATTCTGTAAAAGTAATACAGAATTCAATTCACTAGAAAATGTAAAAGAGATACAAGTATCGAAACCAAAAATGGTCTAAGACCTAACATTCTGAATGCCCGGTCGCAACTTCTTTAAATCCATAATCATTTTCAGTAATGTTATTGATAAATAAGAAATATTGGGTCTCTTGTTCTCTTCTTTGACTAAGAAAGAGCAGCAAAAAAACAAACAATCGTCGACTCGCTTCGCCGAATGGAAATTATAGTATTTGAAATTCATTGATCTACAAAAGCCAGCATAAAATGTTCGCATAATTTGTATGAAACGAACTGTAGGTTTCCAATATTTTTAAACGTTTGTTTGTGATGAAACATGTAGGAAAATGTTTGTCTTTCTCAAGACAAAAAAAAAAGAAGAAGCTGGAAACGAAATCTCCTTTTCTCGTCTTCGAAGCATTCTTTTATAACGGAATGATATTTTCAAAGACTATAATATTTCAAAGCGAGCATTCTTAATCGGACATTGGTCATATGATATTTGCAATCGGTACATATATAATTGGATTAATACAATAGGTTCAAATTAAATTAGATAGCGTTTACCTGTGTATAATAGAACTTAATGTATATTTGACACTGAATATCCAATACGTAGAGCAATCACTGTGCAACATCACACTCTGCTGTGCTCGTGAGAGCTTATGCTGTCTGATATTGATGTATGTATGCATAATATTAATGTTAAGTGATATTATTCCAATGCAAAGCAAGTACGTATCTATATACCACTTTATACTACATTATATCAGAAAAGAGGCAAGGAGTATTATATATGTTGTGAGAGCCAAGTAAAATGTAATGTGACGACATAAGATATTTATACCGGGAAATGTTTATGACAATTTTACCTCGGCTATAGTCAAGCATCAGCGAACAAAAGCGCACCTACAATATTATGTTGTGTTGCATGCGTTAAAAGTGTCAAAGTAGTGACCACACCATTGAATACTATGCACACCAACAACAGGTGTAGAATTTCTTGATTTGTTTTTGGAAATTTAGCCGAACGATCTTTGGAAATTGAATTTTGCCAAATATGTCCTGTGGAAAATTGATACTTGCAATATAATATGCTCACGTTCGTTGTTATTTAGCCCAAATTTATTCGTAAAGTCAAATAGATTTATTTCAATTGAACGTGAAATGGTACGGTGCTTTATATTAGTATTTTTTCAGTATACGTGAGAGTGTATTGGTGAGCTATGATAGGAATCGGTCTGTAGGGAAAGTAAATGGTCGAGAAGGAACGTAACGGTTGGGAAGGAATGCACCAACACACTATCACTATTACAGAAAGACATCTTTCAAAATACCCCAATACACTTGATGCGTGTTTTCGCTTGAATTTCGCCCGCGTGTGCACACATCCTGCGTGCATTGGGGTATGTTGAAATATACTATTTATCGCATACACGCGATGTTTTCCCAAATTTTTGTTGTCTTTGCACTTACAAACAGACATTATTGTAAATCGACAGTGTAATTTATCGTTCATCCACGTCTGTTTTCAGTTTGTGTGCATTGCGATGAAATTTAAAAATTCTAGACAACCTAGATATCCAAAAATCGCCTACGATCCGTAGGCTACGGATACTGTCAAAATAACACGGAAGATATGTTGATCTCTACATGAATTGGTTCAATATTCTGCTCCTCTCAGTCTTACTAAATCCTTTGTCTTTTCCTTGGTCAAATGTCAGTCTGCGCAGTTTTAAAATTTAATATATAATACACCCAGCACACGTTTAGACTTGCCTCAACACTTCGCATTGAATTATCAGAATTCACCTAAAAACTATTTTTTAACTTGTTGCCCATTTATGTCAATGGTTTTTTTTAATATACCAACCTCGATACCATCAAGCCTTCAAAGCTCTACTAGATATTTTGGTTGTACGTCGGTAGCTCTAAAAATTAGCTTACGTTAAAAGTTTTGAACCTCTTGACACTCTCCATTCTGAGACTACGTACGAACGATTTAATTTTGCTATATGTAATCACAACAGTACGCATTACGTTAGACGCATATTTACATTGTGGGTAACATATTATCATAAATAATGTAAATACACTTTAAGGTAAAAAAAATGCAAAGCATGAAACCTAGACTAGTGTTTGCAACGCTGAAAAGTTCATCGACACAGAGTATAATGTTACCGTTTCGATCACAATTGACGCTATTGCTGAGTTTTTTTTAAATATTTCACAAATGTTCACTTGCTTTTTTCGGAAAATTTAAGATATTAATTGTAAAAAAGTCACAGACTGACTACTGTGTAATCTCTTAGAAATTGCAGGCGTATAACAATAAAACCAGTAAATCTATTACTTCATTTGGCTAAAGTATTGCCTGGAGTTTGATACAAAATCCATCACTTGAACATTTCTATCATAGATTTCCCTATACAAGAGAAACCTAGCCCGAGCTCATCCTTTATTCTTGTCGTTGCTGTCGATAGCACATGACTTGCTATTTCTGAAAGATTGAAATACGAAAATTTTTTGGTTGCAATGCATTAAACTGAAGCTTTTAAAAATATTAAATTTGTTAGCGCGGAAACGTAAAAATTTAACTAAAATACCGCTCATGAAAGATATAAAGTAGCAGGCATCAAAAATAGGAAATCCTCTTTTTGAAAAGCTTTCTCGTTCTAAGAATATTCTAACAAAGTTAGAGTACGTAGATACATTATGTCAGCGAAACCAATAAAGCATCCCTATACTTACACCTTTGAAATTAACATTGGCAGGTCGACTCATAATTCATTTGCACAACATTTGCCAATTTCTTGCTTGATAAAAGTCTTCTCAGAACCTCACATGTACACACCATCCAGGTCCGAATTATGACCCGGGTCTCGTTTTTCCGAGTGTTTCAACTTGCTATGAAAATGATTAAAAATAGAATTCCGCATGAATCGAACGTATTGCCTTTGAGCGCTTTTAAATAAGAGCGAGGTAATCAAATCAACCCACAGCAAGATCACGCGTACAGTTCAGTCGATTCTTCATTAAAATTAATTACAAAAAATTGATAATGCAACAGTTGTGATACTGTAGGCTTAAATGGCTTAAATGTTCGTGCGTAAAATATACATAATCAAAATAGCAACGAAGTTTTAAACGATGGGGAGTATTTATTGGGTGATATTTTATCTCTATCTTATTTATGGTAAAACGTTTTTTTTTTTGTGAGAGTTCCAGAACTCGTTTTCGGCTCGTGATGGAAACAATTTATTCGTTTTAAAAAGAACCCTGTAGCATGTGATAGGAGGGGTACTATTTCGATTGTAGACTGACAAACAACAACACAAAATCGAACCAGAAAGAGTTCAAACTTTGAGTGCTAGCTAATTAGTTGTAAAATTTTAATTTTGATGAGATATCGGTTTTTATTGACTTTCGTAAAATCAATTAGAATTTTGAAGGTTTTGAACCGATAACAGTGCACTAAATACATTCAATTAATCACTCTAATCAAGCGTCTATTTTCTTGATATTTAGTGACTCTTCTCAATTTATACGAATTTTCGTGGAAAACTGCTTACAAGGACTCACATTCCAAAACTATCCAATCTAAGAAATTTTACTATTTCGATAATTCTGACATTACATAACTCGGAATACAAATGAAAATTCTTTTTTCGTGTGTTTATCGGCTACACCTCGGATTAACAAAATTCACACGAAATATCTAAATTTCATCTTGTTATCCTTTGTTAATACTATTCCACTCTAAGACACATGTAGCTAAGCCTTAAAAAACAATCTTCATGATGGTTATGTTTTACTGCACAGTTCCAATCTAAAACAATATAAATTCTGATCCACTAGCTATCCAGTCCAGACTAAAAACTTAAACATCGTCTTCGAGTTGAAATTCTTAATTATGTGTTACAAACTTAATGATAAAAAGTCGGTTGTGCGTGATATTTCTCTCCTTCTTGTTCTTTTTTTTCAAATATCGTTAAATTGGAAATCAATTGCGATTATTCATCAACGATAACTTTATTGCCGTAACAATTTACGAATTATTTATTGAAAAAAAATGTTGTCTTCGATACATGAACTTGAAGTGAGTTGATTGTATATTAAAATAATTGACGTACTGCAGGTATATTATACTTAATATTTTATGTAATGTATATTGTCTTATTGAACGACAAAAACTTGTTTGTGAGACTTTTTTATGTGTATTGAAATGTGATTTTAATTTTTTGCATCCAAGGTTATCAAGATGTTTTTTAACTATTTCGCACAGATCGGGTAACATCCTAAAGAGATTTGATGTGCGACAACAACATAGATATACATTTTACATGACTGCTTAAATCAAGCTAAATTTTACAACATTTTAATATTATTTTTGACCATAAAATCGCAAGTATTCAATTTGGATCAAAAAAAAATTTAATATTCATTCGGTCGGTTTTTATTATTAAGAAACTGGTTCAGTAAAATATTTTTATGTCTCACATTATAATTCTGTGCAAAATTTTAAAATTGAATTTAACTTTTATCAGGCTGTATTTTTCTCCATAGCTGCAATATTGCGCTCAAAAGTATGTTCGTTTACGATTTAAGATTCTTCCACTTAGATTCCGATTCAGACATTTTATATTTGTTTTGTAAATTATTCTCTGCTCTTATACACATATCATTACACCTTAAAAATGTGTATGCACGAACCAATAATTAATTACAGTCATTGGCAACCTCTTAGTATTTACTGTAGCTGAATCAGCAACAAAATTTTTTTAGAGAAATAGTAAAGTGACAAATGACATCAGAAGCTTACATATTAATGAGCGGGAAAGTAGCAATCAATCTTGCCTCATGTTTTCGTCGATTTTCATTCGCAATTCGCGACAATATTTCATCAATTCCTCTAACGAATATTAATTTTTATCACTTAATCAACTGCATGAACTACAATTAACTACAATTAAAAGCAAGAAAATTGTATTCACCGTTCACGTTTAACTTATATTTCATGATTCGTCAGTTAGGAGAGCGTCCACATATTACTTAAGCATGCTTAAAAAGCGCTTTTAGTACACTTGTTGCTAAAAAAAAATTTACCAGTTTATTGTCGAACAAACTTCCGGCAAGCATATACTATACTGCCTTATTATACTTATTATATTAAGAATTCGAGTGTGAGAGCCGACTCACTCCATTATAGCACTTAAACACAATAGAGTTTCGCAGTGGTGAAACACTGTTCCAACTTCTTATCTATATGCTCTCATATTCACCAAATTCCATCAATTGTTAGCCCTACAACAAACGAAATATGACGTTGAACTCTCGAGTGTAACTCGATGCAAATCATTTGTTCTTTTTGAGGACCCACCCACCACCCACGAGAATGGATGGTATTTGTTGTTAAGTTATTCCGTAAATTATACTAAAGTTTCGAATTTGTCAATATGGCGAAACCTAGCCAAGCGATTGAAATGACTGTAAGGAATGAATTAGAAAGCGAAAATCTTTTTTGGGAATATCTTTATCGAAAGCATGGAAAATTCGCTCTGTCAACAAATATTCTAACAGTTACGATAAAAGAGCATGAGCGCAATAAAAATTCAATTGAAATAATACACGTTCTAATGTGTCTACTCTTTTTCTGATTTTTTTGTTTTGTTTATGCCTCTATTTTATCTAAATACTTCGAATTGACCAGATAAATAAATAAATGAAAATGTCAATGACCAGCAACCGAATGCAAAAAGATGCTTTCATCAGAACTTTTGATTATTTTGTTCGTCAATAATCATCCACTCCACACTTCCGTATTGAATTGTTTATTATTAACAGATTATGAATCTTCAATGTCTATTTACATTATAACATTGTTCAGCTGTTTTCCCTCCAAGCGAAACAATTCTCTTTTGATTTTGTGTTTCAATTGATTAAGACAATCTGACTAGAACCCACAAAAAAGAGAGAAATTAAATTAACTCGTAAATAAATACAAATCTGTTATCGCCATACAATAACATAACATTTCAATTAATTCGGTTAGCTGTTTTTACTATTGAACCATTTTGGAAATTGTCAAATATGCAAATTTTAATTTGCCACATTAAAAGTTAAAATATTAATTTTAAGCTGTTTATTTGTACGAAAATTCCAAGTTGGGTTGATTCGATCGTTGTGTTGTATTTCATTCAATGTTTGTTAATGTAGATTATTTATAACCATAACATCACAAATATATTATAGTTTTTCGAATACAATTGAATGCGGCGCATATGTCAATTTTGATTAAATATTACATGCGTCGAAAACCGTACTTTTCATTGTCCAAGCAATTTTATATCCACGCCCTCAACATGTAATAGTTATTCACATAACAAGAGATAAAAAGTTGAAAAGTTTTCGTATGAACTTTGTTGATATCCGGGGCGAAGCCAACGGTCAATAAACACACTAAAGTGATCCTTTTCATTTTTATCTCGATTTAAGTAATTAATTTTAGATGCTGAGAGCGTCGAAAGAAGTGCACGTAATGGATTTTTTTTTGGCAGAGACCGATTTGATTTGCAATGATCAACCTTCGCATGGGGCAGGCAATAATGTTGATTTTATTAACTATGGGTAAAACATTGGGAAATCACATCTTCGCGTCTTTTCCTTGCGCTTGCTCACATTATATCGCTAGTTACAGAAACAACTGTGGTTTGTTGGGTTTGATTTTTGTTATTGTGAATACTTATTACTATTACTAATACGCAAATTTGTGCTTGCTTCACAATCAACTTTGACAGCCAGATTATAGTAGATTGCGTCCTGTCTGTAGCTTTTTTTTTGCGAAATGCAGGAGACTTACAGTTCGATTCGAAGACGGGGGTTGCAGTGAATAAAAAAATCGAATCAATTTCTTGTTTTGTTTGTTTAACCTACGATCTTCAAAGGAAATCCGTAACATAAAAATCTAGTTCAGAAAAGATAAAGATAAACTCGTCTGGCGTGTAGGTAGGGTTTTGAATGAACTGGTTAAGACACCCAACAACTGGCAACAGATTTTAAAGGGTTCAGTGGAATATAATTCGGAGTACTTACTTCAAATGTCCTTTTCTATGTTTCAGGGGTTTCAAAATTCAGTTTTTATGTGTTTGAAATATTGTAATGGCAAAAATTCCTCCTTGTAATAACAGCAGCAGCAGCTCACGCAGACCACTTTCGCTTTTAGTAACCCTTCTCAACCTGTCGTCATCTAATTGATTTTGTCAAGGCATTTCAAAACATAAAATAAATTGAGAAAAAAAAAACGATACGATCCACTTGTCAATACAAGAAAGACAAGAATATATTCGTTCACCTATTAGCAAATTATTCCACAGATACGAAGATAAAAAATTTCAATTTTTCTCGTAATAGAACTCTAAGAAACCAAAACTTTGCTTATTTTCATTCTTTTTGAACGAATGACCATAAGGTAATATAAAATACCATATATGGCTCCATTTTTAATAAATTAAAATAAGAAAGCCGA
Source organism: Bradysia coprophila (assembly GCF_014529535.1). NCBI lineage: Eukaryota > Metazoa > Arthropoda > Insecta > Diptera > Sciaridae > Bradysia > Bradysia coprophila. The sequence continues at coordinate 1,265,121 of NW_023503370.1, forward strand.
ATTAGCCTAGTATTTTATACTAGAATTTTGTTTTAACATGTGAAAATGAAATTCCCCTAGCTGCAGGGAGGGATTCTTTTGAATTTCTACTGACCGAAATCGGCGCTATTTATTCCGGGACTTTTTTTTATATATGCCTAGTGAGGCCTTGGTACCTAGGCCCCAAAACCAGTCCTAGATATTTTTGATCTTCCATACCTGGTTGGTTGTAAGTGGCCAAATGTCGAAAAATAAAATGGGGTTTCGTAGTCCGGTATTCATTTCCGTAAGGTGGCGAGGAAACAGGCGTGTATGGGTTCGTTGGAAAGCTGATGTCGAGTACTACCGGGGCAAATCCGGACTACGAAACCTAATTTTTCGACTTTTGGCCACTTACAACCAGCCAGGCATTGCAGATCAAAAATATCTGAGATTGGTTTGGGGCCTAGGCACCAAGGCCTAACTATGAATAGATAAAATAGTCCCGAAATAAATAGCGCCGATTTCGGTAAGTCGAAATTCAAAAGAATCCCCCAGGACGGATTAACTTCCGTATATAAATATAAATTCACTCTTTACAGCTGTTGATATGCATATTATCTCTCATCGTATTTTCTTTCATCATAAAGACCGTCACTATACATCGTCTCTCTATATTCTCCACTCAACAATAACGAATCTGCTACACAGACAAAAAAAAATCTGTTAGAGTTTAATATAGATAAATGACCTATCGATACAATCATTATAGCAGTTTATTATTGTTTCGCATTTTTTCATAATACAATATCAACTGTATTGCTGGTATGGAATGTACATAGATTCACAACCCGTTTTCTGATACTTTTGAACTTTTTACGTATTTTTACGAAGTATACGCACGAAAATCACAAGTTTTGTGATTATTCTTAGCCCCGTTGTTGTCAGTTTAAATCAATATTATCAAAAAAAAAAATCTTTTTTTTTTAAACATTTATAACCAACAATGAACAGCTTTCCACAATGATACCCAATTGACGCAACATTTATGCAACCACTATGTACAATAATTTAGCGAACTTAATTGACATAATTGTTAAATTAAAACGATTCGCTCGAATATTTAATTTCATTCTATTACGATGTGAACATAAATCAAACCAAAATGAAACTCTTTTGGTGTATTAAACGAGGCGCTATGAATCAAATTTGATTTTGGAAGACTTATGTGATTTACAGCGTTAAGAAAGGAGAGTAACCTGCTGTCCGCAACGATTTTCGAACAACTTTCAACTAAATGAAATTTCTGATGTATGCACCGAACACAATTTGTGTCAATACCATTTCCTTCATCGATCGAATGCAATTCTCGATGCCATTATATATCTGCTCCGAAGCAGCTAAAAATTCTTTTCGATAATAAAATTCGGTTAAAATATTTTCATGTGCCCCATCCGTCATGATGTAACGTATATTTATTTCCATTTGCATTTTTGCAGCCCATATATCGACTATTTAGATGGCGATCGCTAAGCTCTTGCGTTACTTACTCGCAGATTGTAAGTGGCAATAACATTTTTTACGACGTTTAAATTGTATTTCTTTTTTGGCTTTTACGCGTTCTGTCTTATTCCACTGCCATGAATCGACAGTGAGATTATTATTTGGATTTGGTATTTATTCTTTTCGAAATAATTATATCGATAAAATTCTCTCTCCCACATTGATGGAATGCTTAAATTAGCAATCGATTCTTAAAATTATCAATTTAAATGTTTGTTTGTTGAACATGAACAGTATATTTATCCTAACTATATTAAACGTCTGCGTCTGCATAGTGGTTAACATTTGGCGAATCGGATATTTAAATAAAGATTGTGGAAGATTCACACGTTTTGCGGAAGTTTTACATTTCCTTTTTTCTACAATTAAAAATTTCTCTATCGAAACTGTTGTGTAAGCATAGTGTATACCTAGTTTATTAGCGTAAAAGATATTGAATGGAAATGAGCCAAAAATCTCCAATAAATTGAAATATTTTATTTCGTTAATGATCTGCACTTCTGCAGCTGTGGAAAAATTTTGCAATTCACATATGGGAAGTAGAGATGTGCCGGCCGACGTTTTTCCAAAGCCCGACTCGGACCAAACCTATGACTTTGAAATCCGATCTTTCAAGAGCCCCCGACTCAACCCAGATTTTTTTCATCAGAGCCCGACTAGTGATACTACCAAGTAGTAAACATGAAATTTTTGTTGTTAAACGATGGATCAGGCAAATATAACCACCTAAATGACGACGTCATTGTCGAATTTGTTTGGTGAGCGACTTGCACCTACCCAACAGGGCCTACTATTGGTAGTAATCAGAGAATTTACTGAAATTTGCTAAAATAAATTCAAAAATTAAATTCGGTAAATTTCAGTAAATTTCGGTTAAAATATTTATCAAACCCGAGTCCATCCAACTATCGATTAGATTCAAGTCATAATGTAGAACTTGCTAAGCATTTAAGATTTCACTGTGAATCTGGAAAATGTAAATGTTTTTCAAAAGAAATATATCTATTTAAATGTAAGAACGTGTCTTGTTCACCTCTAAATTTATAAAATTGATTCCAATGTACGAATTGAATTCAAACATCTTGTTCTCAATTTTGTGATTGCTCGTTCGGTAATTGCCCATCGTATCATTTCTTTTAAATCTACCTCGCCAAACTCAAAACTTATTCAAATTCATTCAAATGCCTCAAATCAAATTGCATTTTTTTTTTATCTCGTCGTTATGCGAATTCGTTAGATAAGCGACAAACGAATTTTCACCTTGAACCTCAAGTTTTTATCGTGACAAGCAGACAGACGGTCAATATTATGTATACAAATGTAAATAAACTAACGCCGGTTTATTTAAGGATTTTTTTTTTGGTTCGCTGGGTTATGAAATTTTCTATGTAATATGTACTTCACGTCCATCAGTTATGGATAAATTCAAGCTACGGACTCACTTCAAAACATGAAAAAATGCAATCAATGCATGTATCACGGCATATTTATAACTCAGATACAGTTGTGATGCATAGAATATATTTCCATTTGATTTTCAAGGTTGACCAAGATTAATTCTTATCTATTTAGACGATAAGACTTTATTAAACATCTACTAACGTAAATTCTGCCTGCTGTTTGAAAAAATGTAATAATTTTTGCGCAATTTTTATTTTCGTTTGGCGAAAACATTATTCATAAATCGTTTGATGATTTTGGTTAAACTTAATTTTTTTTATTTTTAAATTCTTGAGTTCCTGACACCTAACTTTTTAACCAGAAGAAAAGAACTTTTTGTATTTATATATTTACGTGCTACTGGTCAGTAAAGTGCAGACCAGAAACGCGTGTAGCACTGTACGTACGAGGTTCCAAATTTTTATTTTGACGAGTAAGAATACAGCCGTCCCCTTCGGGTCGGGCCATGACGTCCCCACTCGTCAAAATAAAAATTTGAAACCTCGGACGTAATGTACTAATAATGTGGTGGCAAGTGTAACAGAGTTAAAGGAAACTTTGCCCATCCGATGTGAAAATTGTCCTAGGTGAATCAGAGGTTGATATTTCAGCTTATGTATAAATTGGGTACTAGATTTTAAGTACGACCCGATTGTGGAATAGTTTTATTTTTCACTCTCTCAACAATGGTATACACAATACAATACAATACAATACACATACAATGGTGAAAAAACGCTCGACAATTATATGCATTATCATAATTGGTAATATAGCTCACGGTATGCTCTTTCTCATTTCGTTTTGATGCATATTCGTGGATCGAACTCGAGGGAAACATTTTTATATTCAGGCAGCCGAAAAACGTCACATTCTCTCGCCACATAGAGTACCAAACCGAAAACAGGTTTTCCCACTTTTTCGTCTAAGTTCTGTCAATTTTTGTTCGGAATGTGACTTCTTGCTGTGTCTGAATATACACCTTTTTGGTCCTAGTGACATAATATACTATTACGCACTACTTTGATCCACTTTTGTACATACTATACTAAAGAACTTGGTAAGATCGCTTCGGCGTTTCGGTCTGTGTATTACTTATTGTTTGTACGAATCGCATCACATTCCTTTCTAATTAACGATTAACGAAAACTTAATCTTTTCCTTGCCTCTTTTTTTTGCCACAGCTCAAACATAGTCGGTTTCAGCTCTTTCCACTAGACAAAACAAAAAAATTCCGAGCTAGTACGTCATGTAGTACTACGTATGTAGTACGCGACGAGCACAGGTCGTGATCTAGCAGCTGATAAACTTTACTATCATGTTCTGTTGCAGCTGTTCAGGCTTTAATGTTCCATGAAAAAAAAAATCGGATAGATAAGGCATGTTTTTTGTTGATGGTTTCTCCACGTGTCAGCAATTCTTCGATAGCTGAGTATGGCGCTTTTGTAGTTTTCAGAATAAGACTTCACGAAACGACCGTATGAAAATAAACTGTATGTATGGGATAAGGACGGATGCTGGTATTAATACCAACTGCGATCAATACTTACAGTAATTATTGTTCTTTTCCAATAAAATGCGATACAAATTGATCAAAATTGTTGCAGAAAATTGCCTATCAATTATATTGTAAATCTTCATTTACCATTATTATCGTAAAGTACTCCATTATTGGCCATTTCTTGTCCACAGTTTTCTTAAAATAGAGAGACTACGCAAGTGACTTATAAGTCGGTTTCAAGCCAAAACCTGAAATATCACTTCTATCTTTACGATAAGTGTCATAGTGTGAAAACTTATTTCCCATGTATCAAGCACATCTGAAGATCATAAGTCACCAATCACCATTATATCGGCATAAACTCTCCAGCATACGAATCATGAATAATTCCATAACCAATTTTGCGATGATCTCAAAATTTGGGTGGAACTTTCGCCAGGTGGCTTATATTTGAACGTGTATAATATGGGTGAATACAATCAATCACTCTTACTCATGAGTGCCGTAGAGAACCAGAAATTCGACAAAATTCGGAAATGATTGTGTGTAGACTGTATTGTATGACATATGCAAAAGTTGCTATATGTTTAACTATTTCTACAACTTGACAAAACATACAACAAAACGAGAGAGTAAATACTCTGACTAACAAATTGATATTGAGAATTCTGTTCAAACTCTTCATTCACTTCCTTACCACCAATATAGTAAATTGTTTTTCTATCGGGTCAAAAACCTCTTCATCACGGACAGAAACATAATTAAAAGAAAAAAAAAATAAAAATCAGTTCATGATTTAACTTATAAACTAGAACTGTTGTAACAAAATGCACCAAAGCAATTGAGAAAGGGAAATTTAAATTGAAATAAGTAATTGTTTACAGTGGATCGATATAAAAAAGCATGTCGCGTGTACCGCTTTTTAATAAAACGTTTAAATGTTGTTTGCGATTTTTTCTTCTTCAATCTGATAATCTGCATTTTTGTTGCTTGTTGAAGAAAATTATTAGGGATTCCATCTTCGGGGCATAACACATTTTTCTCATTAATTTTAAAGCTTCTCAAGCCATCCGATGCGAACACCTTAACGTTAGGAGGGACTTTGACGGAAAGGTACGGACCCAAAGTAGAGTGCTTTCCCTTTCAATTCTTTTATGATCAGAGCGAGAAGTCCGAAGACCAGTTAATTATAACTTTTTCATTGCATTTTTCCATATAATATTTTGACATACACCGCAATGCAAGTTAAAATAAGTGGTCTGAATTAGTCGTTGTAAATATATCTTATACATAGCAACGAGAAAAAGACTTCATTCACACTATCTCCAGTGAAATTTTAGATAGATTCTTTCGGGTCGACATGTGTAGCTATAGCAAGTGCGATCTGTCTGTATGTGCCTAAATTGAAGAACAGATGAAATACCAAGTTCAACTTTCAAATGTACTTGTTTAAATGATTCTTCGAACCACAAAATGGAACACTGAACTCGAACCGTTTTCGAACTAATTAAATTAATTATTGGTCAATATCTGCAAGACTTATTTTGATCAATTCCCTAGACAATAACCAGATCGATGAATGTCCCTCTCAACTCAGAAATGCAGAGAAAATGCAATGGCAATTTCTGCTGCGATATTCGGCTTAATTCTTTTATTTGATAGTGAATACAAAGACAAAGAATTAACCGAGAGAAAATGTAGTGGCACATTGCCAAAATTATTTCTCAACGTTCCTTTTCGCACAAATATTTTGAATCTACTTTTGATTCTTAATTTGTCGTTTTTGCACAAGTACGGTTTGTCAAAGACACCATCTTACACATGCCTGTGTTCTTGTCTTGCTGGAGAAATGCATATTGTGCAACTGATACACAAACTATATTACTGCTTACTCGGCTAACCTGAAATTTCAGGTATAAGCAAACATCAAGCAAGAAGTGCGGAACGATGCTGTTGACTAGGGATATCCTCGTTCGGATTTTTCAAGCGCTCAAAAACAAAATTGCCGTCATTTACATGAGGGGCTTAGTGAAAAATTAATGCAAAAGAATTCTTTTGTATAAAACTTTCACTTAGTCTCTTATGCAAATTACGGCACAAAAGTTCTGCAAAATCCGACAATTTTACCCAAATTTCCATCCGTGTACTGATGAGGGAAGGAAAACCACGGGGGCTCTGTGTTCCTCCTAAGTAGTATAAAGCAAGATGTCATACATGTTTCTTGTATTGAAAATTCGAGTAAAAAAACAACTTTTCAGCATGACATATAATAAACATAATAATATTACGCTCTAGACGGACAGGACATTACCATTTTAAAATCCTCTTACATCAGTTTTATCATAACATCTATTGACTGGGACTGTTATTATTTATCCAATTTATTATAATAACAATAACTAACTGAACTACAGTGAACGACATCTCAAATGTCTCACTGTCAAATTTTTCTGAGAATTTTATTGTGTCATTGCAAATTCACAATGACATTCTCTGAAAAAAATGACAGTGAGACATTTGAGATGTCGTTCACTGTAGCAACAATCTTCTGTTAAATGGAAATATCGAGAGAGTAGGAAAAAAAACACGAAAAAAATGCGGTGGAATATAAATTTGTGAAATAACTGATAATGATGAACACAACCCACATAATATAGAGATAATAATTGTTTCCAGGGTCCATATAGATCCAATTGCGAGGTAGTCTCAAGTTTGAATTAGTAAGTTTTTTTTTGTGTCATTTTTCCGTGACTTGCTGTTATACATTTATTTGCAATAAAATGAGTTAATCATTACATTTCATTACATTCAATTATTATTAGCAGTATATAGCAACACTGTAGTTACTTTATCGAGACTGAATAATTGAAACGGATTAACTTTTGTTTCCTCATATGTAAATATGGCGTTTAAATATTCTAATACTATGCGCAATATACGGTTGCGTACATCATTTTTCTGTATTGATAAGATTGATAGAATCGACCCAGTTAATTCTTACAACAAAAAAAAACCGTTATGCACCAAGAAGGCAAAATAAACCGTTTCAATATTTTTTTTAAATTTTAAAGCAAAATTAAATCAACCGCAGCATTGTGCGCGATTGTGACTTCTTTATCAAAGTTCATTTACCTAATAATTGCTAATATATTTATAAAATTACCTAATTATCTAATCTGTACAAAAGTTGATTACATTGTATTTTTGTACAAATGTTCTTCGTAATTTAATACAAAATAAGAATATTGCAATTGTGATACGAAATGTGCAATATACTTTTAATCTGTCCCATTATACTTTAATAATTGTCACACTTAGCTTTTTTGTTGCAAGCAAAAAAGATAACGTATCAACAACTCAGTTGATACAGATTTTTATTTTTTTTAGCTGTACTAAATGTAATTAAGGACATGTTATGGAGGTTATCATCCACAATGATATTTCTACATTTTAAATGTCTTCTTTTTTTCTCTCGAATGAATTTATTTATTAAAATTAGATTACAGATTTGAGCAAATGCGTGCATACAGGTCCTTGTAGCTGCCTTCTAAAAATAGTTCATTTATTGTGCAAACATACAGTTTGAAAAACCATTATGTGCTTAAACCAATGCCATTTCTTATCGTCATTGTAGCACAAATCTTATTCAATGATTACAAATATTATTTCATAATCAGCTTTAGAAACGGCTAGCATTATTTAAGAAAAAAAAAAATTTCGAGCTATTAGCGAGGAAAGAAAATTATCTTAGAATATTATCTTTTCGATTGAACGGAAGATGTCAACGGTCCACAGTGTCGAGTTGGGCTGGAAATTTTATTTAGTAAAGCACTGAGAATTTCCGGAATTTACCAAAAAAATTTACTGAAAAAGTTGTTCGGCAAATTTAAGTTAAGGTTGGTAAACTTCGGCGATTTTCGGTAATTTCAGTTAATAAAATAGGCTTTGAATAGAAAAAGTTGCGATATTTTAGTACCACCCAGAGTGAAAAACTTTTTCGGGTCCAACCAATACGGAAATGAAAAAATTACAGATTTATCGATAATACATCAACGACAGACAGAAACATAAGATGCATAATTGTCTCGTTCACGGCCACTGTTTTTGGTTAGCAAGTACTGAAGAAGAGGGAGGGCTTTGTTTTAAATTTTGTATTATGACGCTGTATAAAAGTGCTGCAGCGAGTACTTTAATCAGTCTCTTTGCAAGCGTCGTGCGGGTGATCAGTTTGGTAAAGGTGATAAATTGTTTTGTTCCTTTTCTTGCAATCACAATTTTGAGCATTACATACAACGTTTTTCAGTCAATTTCAGAACACAATTGCATAAAATCCGTGTTCTATTGTGTTCGGCATATGATACATTATTTTCACATGAGAGTAACACGATTATAAAAATTTTTGTTTTTTAAAATGTTTGTTTCATCTAAGTGTTACGACTGATAAATTTCTGTTATTTTCTGCAATTTTTCCATGACTTTCTTCACCTCTCATCAGATTTATCAGCTGTAACGAAGTCCATTTTTTCAACTAGTGATTTAGTGCACTAGTGATTTGGTGCACCAGTGCACTTAAAGACACTGACTATAATAAGTAGCGCGGACTTTACACTAACCAAGTGATTTCTCTTGAACGACCCTAACACGTGAAATTTGTTCAGACAAACTAACGGTTCCGAACCGGAAGCATGCGACGGATTTCCCAGCATGAAAATCCATTTGTAATGAAAATACTGTAAAATCTGTGTAAAGTGTCTCGGTCCACCAAAATAACCGAGATACTTCTAAAATTCTGAAAAATGTTCAACATGAACTAGAGCTTAATTATTGGAAAAATTGTTTCAAACGAGCAATGGGTTCGCGGTAAATATTTTTTATATTCATTTACTAGCGTATTCCCAGTAACATTGTTAATCTCAATTGTTTAACGCATACATGTCTGCACTTTAACTCAAAATTAATTAGATGAAAAACGGAACAGAAAAGATTTCTTTGTCAAATAAAATGCACAATTACACAATGGGAAAGCTAAATATTTAAAGAAGATTACAGATAAGTCTACAAACAATCAGAATATAGAATAGGAACAGGGTCGCTCAGTGAATTGCAGAAAGGGGTGAACAGGTTATAAATGTTACTACAAAATGACATCACTTAACCCTCAATTTAAATATCATTCACTGTTGTTTGCAGCGACATTATGCATTATGTGAGACTAGATTTCCAGCTTCTTGAACATAAAAAATATGTCTGGAGAAAAGAATTCGAATTGCAAAGATTTTTTTAATAAAAGCTGATTAGGTTAAACAAACAAAAAAAAAATTGCACTTTCTGTTCAGAGAATATCTGTTGCCACGAGACAAGTAAATTAAATGAATTACCTAAATTAGTCGCGAAAATACCGAAAACAGATCAAATGCAAATATCAACAGTTACTGTTACGAAACAGTTTTTGAACGATTTTTTTTATTCATTCTGTTCGTATCACTTGTGACCCAGGTTATACGGCATCATAATTTGTAAACAAATATTAATTAAAATGTATTTTCGCTTTTTAAAATAAATTATATGCGAGCAATTAAAAAAAACTTTTTAATGATAATTAATAAAATTTTTTCCACGTGATTTGTTGATGTACTCAGTGCATCAGACAATTGTGTACCAAGACATGTTGTAAATTCAATCAAATTTTGCTTACTATGCTACGGTTTACATATAATAATTCCTTGTACATCATGGAGTTTTCCTCAATCAATTCAATTTGTGGCTGTGACATTTTTAATTAAGACGAACATTTCGATTTTACAATTTGGTATGTGGAAAAAATTTGTAATTCTTTTTTTAAAATGAAGACTAGGGACAGGTCCGGCAGGGAATATTTTAGAAAATCGGTTTCTCAAAGATTTACTCAAAAAAAATATTTTTAATAGTTTTACATTTTTCAAAACTTTTTCTAATTTTAAAGGATTTCTCAAAAATAATCCAGGAAATGACCTAAAATCAAAGAAGTTATATGAACAGTTAAATGCTGAAAGTGAACGTGTAACATTAGCGATTTATAACAAAAATGAAATTTAATTCATTTATTCATTCGACTCAAAAACTTCTATTAACACCTTAAACCTATAAAGCTAAATCGATGAAATTTCAACTTTATTATAATTCGCTAATGTGACGTATCTACTTTCGGCGTTTATCTATTCATATAGACTGATAGATAGAGAACAGATAATAGAAGATCAAGCTGAATGTGCAAGTTTTCTGTTCTGAAACTTTAAAAATTCAAGAAATTCTAGCAAAAGACGACCCCCGTATATCGATTTGTCTCGTTGACTGCAAAAAATCGCTCAAGGTATTGATCTCCCCATTTTCTTTGTTTTTCATATTCTCCTTCCATCAGTCTTTGGCTAAAATGCGGAACTGATAAAAAAAACGAAATGAGTCTGTGATTGTCTAAGTACAATCCACACCAATTAGGTTGAGGAAGATAAAAGCAACATGCGTATATAACTAATGTGCATGCACATAACTATTCTCGCCGATAAAATACATTATACAAATAATATGTTGTATTGCATATTATATAAAAAGCTTTTTGTATTTAAATTTTCTTATTTCGTTTATGTCCATATTGAATTGCAATGTTTAAATTAAAATAATAAACAATTTAAATACAAAAAAAATGTTATTCGTGAGTTCAAAGTAGCAATAAAATAATAACGACTGCACCTTGCAAATATAGTATATATACGCAATTTGAATTAGCACTGGTATTAAAAGTATAAAAAGTAATTACATTTGTAATTATTACAATTAAACTAAAAAAAAATCGAGACCTTTCTGTTGAAGGCACGTTAGCCTTAGATGCAATTAAAGCAACTTTAACTCCCAATTAGTTGAGATTTCTGAGGTTTGTCCGATGAATCTATTTCTGATTCTAATAATAATTAGTTTAATTTCATCGTTTATTTTCAACTCGATTCTAATTTTGTGTGTCACATGGATGCATTTCCGAATCGTTTATCTATGCACGGGTTGCCTAATATACTGTGTGCAATGCGCGCACCGTGTATCTATATCGTTTACTTTCGCCGTTTCTCAGACAATTAAATCAACTAACCATTTCACATGAACACATGCCATTAAAAAACATTTTATTATAGTTAGCAATAGCAATTGTACCTATTGGGTCACACAAACAGAAAAATTTTTGATCTAATTAATAAAAAATGCATACAAAATGCATATAATACACTCGTTTAATTACATTGTGAATATTGTAATTACCAGTATATGGTTGTCTAGTTGTTGTTGTTTTTTTTTCTTCTGTGAATTTTTTCCATTTATTACCAGGTGTGTCAGATGGTGTAAATGGAAGGAAATGGCAATGCGTTAAACGTAAATATTTCCTGAATATTATTTTCAAGGGCGCAATTGTCTTTTGTAAGAAATTGATAGTTAGATTTGTGCTTATGTATTTAAAATAGGCTTGAATGGTAGAACGGGCGGACATTCGATTTGCTGTTGTGGTTTTTTTTATTTATCAAGGCTCGTTACAACAACAACAAAAAGGGTCTCTGTCAAGTCGAAAGGGTTGAAGTTCACTAACAGAAAAGTGGAAGGCTTCGATTAGGGAGTATCAAACGGCCATATGTGTTCCATACATTTTTAATATCAAATTGGTAATTAAAGTAAATTATCAGTCTGTAACGCACAGACTGCTACTTAATATTTGTTTTAATTGCTGCCATGAAAAAAAGTGTCTGTTCTGCAAATATGCGTCTTTAGGATATTGTAACGTTCGACCGCATGCAGCCCCAAATGCAATTGCCAAAATGGCATATCACATACGCGCTTAATAATAATATTAAACAAATGACTATTTACTTATTCATCTAATAATATGTTAGTAAAACAAAACCCAGTTAATATTGAATACAATTAGTATTTGCATTGATTTTACCGCAAAAGCAATGCTGGAAGCGACAGGTAGACCCCCATGATAAAATGTTCGTACATCAAATTGTATATCTGAAACTCTCAAATCAATGCATTTGATCTGGAACGGTGTATCCATAGAAAATGTCAATAAATGTTCGCCATTTAATTTCAATTACTTAAATTATATTACATTGTCTGCGTCCGTTTACATATTTATTCAATTTCGATTTGGATGTACGGTTCTGAGTTAATGTTTATTCCGGGCAGTATTTCATTCTACAACTTTGTACACACATGCTAAATTACAAAACCTCCAAAACCGATTTGGTACTAATAGTTTTGCTTTCGTCGTTTATGGTTGTTAAATTAAACCAACTGTTGCACAACTATCCAAGAATTTTGATTGTATGTATATATATATATATATATATATAAATATATATATATAGACAGTTGGTATAATGGTATATATACAGCCTGGTATGTTGTATGACAACACCATTGTACTGAACTTTCATGCAATACCTTCAACTGTATTAAAGACAATAATTGTTTGAACAATGATTGCGGTATAGATTTCTTAAAACTTTCCAGTGAATTCTTAAAATTACCTCAGATTCTTGGATTATATTCTGACTGTGTGTGAAATATGATTTTGTGCCTTAACCTATTGTGGTTTTTAATATAAAAAGAAATCGAGTGAGGGTGTAAACTGTACTTTAATGAAATGAGTTACATATTAGGGAGATTGTGATTTTCACTTTTAGTTGACGTAAAACTTGAAAATTTTAAATTTATATACTATAGAGAGTCATATACTTTGTATGGAGAAATTAGCTATAAATTCCACGTTCTAAGTGAAAATTGTAAACTCCATAATATCGAGAAACCTTCGAAGACGAGCCAAATAAGCCGCAAATGTCGTTGCCGCTACATTCGTAGATTCTAAGAATCTTTACCAGTTTTAACTCTTCAGAATAATTTACAGACATAAACTTCTTAGTCTTTGTCTGATTATTCTGAAGAATCCCTTTATCAAACTGCTTCGGCTGATGTAACATCCGCTTTGGGATTATTTTTCTTTTCACATTAAACAGTTTCATTCGATAGAATAATTGCGATTTTTCAATTTAAATACGCATGCACAAACTAGTAATCATCGTCGTCTTCATGACAGATTGAACCCTTTTCACATTCAGTATATCGCCCTGGAGGACTGCCTGTCTATTTGTAGATTTCCCACAATATACTCTGTGTGTGTGTATATATTCCATTCATTTGTAATTTGTTCGCAATAACTCTACCAATAATAATCTTAAGATCATGATTGTGCATTGAGAGGCGCTCTCTCTCTGTCCATTCATTCATGAAAATTCATACATTAAATCCTGTTGTCGCCGGTCAAGTCCAAGGTCATAGTAAATTTTTCTTTTCTAATAAGCATTCCGGAAACAAAACCCATAATACACTCATGTGTGCACATAATGCATATAATATACCTATATTATAACCATAACACCGAACCATAAAACGGTCACATTTATGCACTTCATCTATTCGAATAACAAACTAAAAAAAGTCAACAACAGCTCACACAATATACACAACACTCATATGTCTAATATAGATTCATATTCACTTATTGGTTCAATCTACTGCACTGAACAGCACAAACTCACACTGACTATATGGCTATTGATGCAATGATTCCCTATTTTATTATTTTATCTCGTTTCCAGTTAGTAAATATCAAATTGTATGTTTGTTTCAACGTAGGAATAACATATAATCGGAATGGAGCAGCTTAACTAAAACTTTTATGTAATAATGAAAGTAACAGAAAAATGATCTATCTTCTTCCTATCCTCCGATGCATGGACTATATTCAGCAACGTACGTTCGTTCATCTACTTGTTAATTTAAAATTTATGATGTGCTACTTGCAAAGAAAAAAGTGCATTGCATTTATTATGTGGTTGTGCTCCAACAATTTCCGTATAATGCTGTGACTAAAATGCTATTGATGCACTTGAAATATTTTTCTTTATTTCTTTTTTTTATTTTTCACTCATCATTGTATCAAGGTTGTATATGGTTATATACATACGTACCGTAGCATAATATTATTTGTATAAATAGATATATGTTGTGCACCTAACTGTTGCTCACTTGCATTGAATCTATTTCGAAAATCGATTTTTTTTTTCGTTTCTGTTTGCCTTCCACATGTATCGGGTCTACTTAAAGGAATGCCCACAATACGAATTCAATTTGCTGATAAATTGTAATATTATTTTGTAATTGTAATTTTATCCTTTGCCAGTAGCAATTCGTTTAGGTTCATCAATTTCACATTACTCATTGGTTTGCATAGAATTTTAGCAAGAACAGGTTAGCCGCTATTGGCTGTTTTATTAATGGTTCCGAGAAAAGTAGAGCTACTGAATGTGTCGAGATCGAGGGGGAAATGACTTGGGAAAGTCGTGTGACAGAATGTCCCCATTTAGCCGCACTTGCTACGAGGGGCTACTCACTCTAAATGATGACACCGGCTCCAAGGAAATGTTCATACAAAAGGAAACGTCCGGTGAAAATGCCAAAGAAATAAGACAATGATGACACACCATTTTGGTCTGTGAATGATCCCTCGCTCAACTACGTCTTCACTTCACATTTGCTCGACATTTATTCAGACTTACTTCAATTTTGTCATTTATATCCATATTGAATGTGACTGGGTTTACCCGAGTAGTCTCCCGCTGATACATATATCGAGCCACGCAGATGATTAGCTCAATTTCGCGGAGCATTCATACAATGAAAAGATAGGTTTAGGACTGTAACTGGACAATGTATCAGACAAATTTTGGCACTGTAAAAAAATTGGGACAAAATTTACATGCAAAATAGTATTCTATTTGACAGCTATCACTGCTATCACTCATGCTTGCAGTGCGTTGATTTCATTTTTATATTTTCTTTCAGCTGGTCAATCGGTCATAATATTGGTCTAGTTGTATATCATTCTCGTAACATCTCTTGACAAATGTTGCAATTTACATCTTTTTTGTCCTAATCAAACGGAACACAAATTTATGAAACACTATAACAAAGAAACGCGTTTCGTTTGATTGTTTCTAAGGAAGCGAATTAAATTAGACATGATATTTGAATGGTAACATTAATGGGGCTAAATATTTAAATTTATTGTGGACATGTGTGTATTATATAGTAAACGAAAGACTGGCGTGCGTTACTACCGCTAACCGTTTCTCTCTACTCTCGTTCGAATATAATAAAATTTACGATGTACAAAGCAACATTTAAATTGAATTTCATTTGTATATAATTCTATATTTGAACCACACTCTATAACGATAACTAAAACTACTAAAATTGAACATATTTATTTGGAAATGTTTCAATAAACTTTATTATATTATACATCGACTCGCTAAAATGATCATCTTCAAGGTTTTATTTTAAAATTTTATATACGAGAATTGTCATTATCATTGCACAAATATTCACTTTTTGTTAGTGAAAATAGCCACATGCTTACAAATATAATACTAGTACACTCACGGCAATATATATGCAATGTATATATTATGCACTGGTAGTGCAATGTGTGTGTAGGTTTTTATTTAGCATAATTGAAGCAACGATATATAAAATTGTAAATATAAACTTTGTAATTTCTAATTACTGGTTTGACTGGTGTCTTTATATGGTTTATAATGAATACTTTTTTATGAATTGTGCATAATTAAGGTAGACTGATGCGTTAAATTATATATTGAATTTCGGATCAATTGTCTTATTATATTGTTGCGATACGTCACGAATTAATTCTTAAGTATATTGGCATAACGTTGGACAGGTCACTGACCTTCAAAGCAAACAGTTCGCGTATAGTGATCAAAATCGAACGAAGAATTAGCTATTCCAGAAAATTAATCGGAGCATCTTGGGGTACCGATGCTGGCATGTTTCACGTACTCCAGCGAAATTCTTGCCAAATTCGGTGTGGTGAGGCTGAAGATTGTAAATACAGATGTGACTAATCTCTCGTTGAATGATGTTCTACGAGTGGTCTATTCCAGAAAATATTTTATTGAATTTTCGGGAAAGTTAATATGATTCATTTGCGCTTTTCTTGAAATATCAAGTTAAAACAGTCATTTCAGCCATTTAGGCGAGGGCAAATCAATTTCTATTTAATTACCTCAATTACCGGATCAATTCATCTAATTGTCGGATTCGCTCTACTTCCTTTTTATTCCGTTCAATTTCTTTCAATTCCCTTTCCATTTCTATAGGTAGATCCTGTCAATTTCTTTCAATTTCCATTAATTCCTGTCAATTCCTTTCAATTCCGTTTAATTACCGGGTACCGGGTTCTCCGGCAATTTCGAGCAGTATGTGTAATCAATTACCCGAGTGGTTTCCCCCTCGCATTTAGGTGTTGCAACATGTTGTATACCTGGTACTACAGCCTATTTTAAGGGAAATATTTTCTTGAAAACTTTCTCGAATTTCTCGAAACAATTTTTTTGAGAAAATTAAGAAAGTGACGTTAGTTCAAGAAAAAGAAAAACGCGGTACAATTTGAATATTTGAATATTTCGTACCAGGCACATCACCTGAATGGCTGAACAAGGCTTCATCCATAGAATGGAACAAGATCTAAGTAACCTTCCGACTTACACAGATCTAAACGAGCTACCCGATTCTTTTCGATCTGATATCTTGTCATCCTCTGTGGTAAACTGTAAATGATATCGTTTTTCCCTACTGTTCAGACATGTCCTAAGCGAGTGTTCAGAATATGGGGTAGGTAATTGCACCGATAATCAATCTTTTCGTATTTGATATTCCAAGAAAAGTGTCGATCACACTGAATCGTATATGAAGACGGCGCAAAATATGCAATGTGCATCATCTTTATTCAAATATAACTGGGTAGATTAAGGGAATTGTAATTGGGATCAATCAATGGAACACATTGTGACTGAAAACATTAACAAAAAAAATTGGTGGACGATTGGTTTGTACCGGTTGGACGAATGTGCAATGCGTTTTTGAAATCCTTTTTTGTACAATATCTTAGAGATTGATATACACGATGCCATACGATAATCGTAATCTCAATATTTACTTGAGCAATCCATTCCGCTTGAACAAAATATAATGCTACTTTTGCCTATATAATATATAATTTACCACAGTCTTGACAACGTGACATTATTAATACATTTCAAAATTTATATTAAATGGCATTTGTCGCAACAAAAACAGAAACAGAGTTAGAGGCACTTTTTCACGCATATTGCGTTTGCTATTATAGTCGTGCGTTATATCGGTTATACGATTTTAATATTAATTTTCTCGTTATTAATAAATTGGAATGGGTGTTGATTTGGACTACGTTCAATCGACAAAAATGAAATTCATGTACAAGCTGTCTTGACTTCTCTTACAGTTTTAATTAGGGAGAAACATTAAAAAGAAAGACTGTACGCTTTGCTTGTTTTACAACTAGAAATTAATTTCGAAACCACTAGTACATATTGTTTTCACACTTGTTCATAACACGGTTAATCGCCAGTGTAAAAATCGCGTGTATACGTGTAGCGTAGCGTAAGATGTGTGTAGCGAATATTGCAACATTGAAATGCAATGCACTTACCTTAGAACGTTCTGACGAAGAAGAAAAAATCAAAAAAGGATTTGTCTAAATATTGCAATTGAAGTGATATAAAATTTAGCGATTTAGAATTTCGCTTCAAGTAATGCCTTGTACAACTATTTACAGGGCCTATTTTACGAAAACATGTTTCTCAAGTTTCTGAAAGTTTCCAAAATGTTTCTTAAAGTTTCTTAAGGCCAGTTCATGGTCGCATGTATCGCAAAAATGTATGCGAGTATGAACTGGCCTTAAGGAAACTTTTCTAGAAACTTTAGGGAACTTTGAGAAACTTTAAGAAACTTTAGAAAACTTTTCAGAAACATTTTGGAAACTTTCAAAAACTTGAGAAACATGTTTCCGTAAAATAGGCCCTGACTATTTACGAAGCTACTTACTACCGAAACTGGTTGTTAGTAAATTTAACTA
The DNA here is from genome assembly GCF_014529535.1 of Bradysia coprophila. NCBI lineage: Eukaryota > Metazoa > Arthropoda > Insecta > Diptera > Sciaridae > Bradysia > Bradysia coprophila. Next base: position 1,283,639 of record NW_023503370.1, read on the forward strand.
AAAACTGCTACATTTTCAACTTGAACTTTATTTTCCTGACACATTTTCAATAGCGACAGTCGAAGTCAACATTAATTAGTTCCATTACTTTAAAATGAATTCGATGCAATTATTGCATTCGAATACGAATGTGAAATGTGATACAGAAATAGTGCATCGCAGGTCTGTGCGATTAATGCTAGAAATTTTATTTCTGGAGTATAATTTCTTGATCTGAGTCCAAGACGAAGTTACCGAAGCTTGTTGTTTCCACCAAAATGATCTGTGTTCGAGTCCGGTGTCAGACAGTTCCACATGAAATCTTTATAGCGATTATATCGCATTGGTAACGCCCTTAGGTTCAATCAAGCTCCATAATTTGGGTAGTTTCAGTGTGTTGGTGGCTGCAACGATGTACACACTAAATGGCTCGTATGACGTAACCCAAATGCGATGAATTTGTGTTCATAATGTCTGGCCTATATTCAGGCGAGATATCACCTAACCTAGGCACCTAAGCAAATACTCTCAAGATGAAAGCTCCAGAAATGAAAAAATGGCAGTTCTTCAATCATTTCGGGTTTTCTTTACTATTTTTAATTACAGTGAACGATATCTCAAATGTCTCACTGTCAAATTTTTCTGAGAATTTTATTGTGTCATTGCAAATTCACAATGACATTCTCTGAAAAAAATGACAGTGAGACATTTGAGATCTCGCTCACTGTAGTTAGAAGTGATTTTAATCAAATTCCACTTGGGAATATTTGGAATATCGATTTTAATAACAAAATGATGGTCTCAAAGCATCTGTATGTGTAAATAATGTGAAATTCTACAAGTTTCGTGCCCAGTGCAGTGCTGTTTTAAAACGTTATTATCATTCGTTTCATAAATTATTTTAAACATTTTTTTCTGCAATTTGGTGATGAAAGGTCCAAACTTTAATATTTTGCAGTCCAACACGTGTCTCAATGTGAATTCCGTTCAATAATGATTACACAAACTGAGGTTTATTTTATAAAAAGGACACTGTTTACATGAAGCTTCCAACAGATGGTTTGTTCAGTATGTAGTATGCCCCCTTAAGCCGGTGGTCCAAACGGCACTTGTTATTGGCTGTAAAAGGCTGGTAGTGAGGTCACTAAACGAAAAAATCGAGATCTTAGATTTGATTTAATTTATCTAGGGACTCTCTTTGGCAACACACTTTCCTTAATTTGGCCAAAAAAAGTAGTTTTGATAAAATTTGGGAAAATTGTGGAAAAGTTTAAGAAAATATGGGAGAATACGGGCATGTAACGACGTTGTTACGTTTATTGCACAGAGCGAAAAATACTCTTTACCGATTCGCAGAAAGAAAGTCGATATTTTTCTTAAAAATGACATCAGAAATAAGTTGTGTACACATATTCAATATGCCAAAGAGCACTCAGCGGGGAAGGTATCAATTAAATTAAATTAATTCCCACTTCATGATGACACAAAGTCTTTCAAGCACAAAATCAAAAAAAAACATAATCACAACGAACTCACAATAATTAATAAGCACTATATTAACAAAATCAACAATCCACACTATTTTGTAATAGAACAGCAATACTGTGACCGACAGTGCATTCGATAGTTTGCTTGCAGAAAGTTCCATGTACATTTTCATTTAATTTATCACAAGTGGGAGGGTAATTGATATGCACATAATTATATATTAGTGAACTGATCGTTTCAGAGCGTATGTTCATTTTGTTTCCATTAAGAGTTTGCGATCCCGTAATGGTAGTTTCTCGATTTTTAGTATAAGAATGGATGAACTGACCAAATGATTCGACCACGGAATCATTGTAACTCAATCGGGTCTTTTACTATTTCGATCATTCAAGCCACTCGACTCCAGAGTCTGCAAGCCATTCACAAGTTGCAAACCATTAACTTAAAGTAACCGAAATTCGAACGTTACGATTATTCTAGCAAATCTTGCACAATCTGCTGTGTCGACGCGGAAAAAAGATGATTAAAAAAAAACATCATCCCGTTTACATTTGTATGTGATTTTCCGGTAATTGTAGAAGAGCTTCATCCTTGTGAAAAGCTTTTTCGATGTCATCCGTGGCATTAGACAAGAGTTGATGTAAATTAAGTATAGATGATTGAAAGGCTATAAGACTAATATCATTAATTCGACAATCTTTATTTCCTTTGGAAAGTCTCATGTCAACTAGAAAAGAAACTTAAGTTTTTTTTGAAAATTTTTGAAAACTTGAGAATTATTTCTACAGAAAAATCCTCAAAATCGAAGAGAATCCTAAGAAAAATACAAATCCTTGAAAAACCAAGAAAATAATAAAAAATCAGAAGGAAAATACTGAAAAATTGAAAGTCCAGCAATAATGGTCAAGAAAATCCTCCTAAAATCATTGAAAATCCTCAGGTGATTTTCTTTCTGAAAATCCTTTGTCAACAAAACTTCCCCTTTGCAGCACAGATTTCATTTGGATTCAGTAAAGTAATTCTTTGAAATCCACTTTTTTTTTAACAACGGTCACAATCGTTAAAATCAATGTTGGTGTTGTATTCTAAACGATAGCTTCGGAATCCAAAAACAATGCTTTAACAAGATCAAAAAGTATGATTAAACGGGAAATTTTCTATAAATAACAAACAATTTCACTTATTATATAGGACGGATTATGAATATTATATGCAAATAAAACGTTTCTCTCGCACTCTTTCGATTGACTCAGAAGTTTACGTAGATAATGACTTATGATGCCGGTTGATCGAATGCAGAACCACCATAATGTTTACTTTCGGCACAACGACATATTTAATTCCACTTATAACGAATATAAGTCAACTGTGAAAAGTCTGTACCCGTTTTAAACTGTTTTCTTTGTTTTCTTTTAATCCTTTCCTTTCTTCTCTTAACTTATTTCTTTAAATTCAATTAATTATTTTTTTTTTTTTTGAAGTACCTTTTCTTCAGTTCAATGTATAACTGGGCCTAGGCCTGTCCATTGTACCTATAAATAAATAAATAAATTATATTCTCTTATAACTTAATCAATACGATACTGAGCATCTTGTGGAAATTTGCAGTGTAGTGTAGGTAGAACTCATATTGTATCGTACGAGTCTGACCATATTGACCGAACGAGAAACGAGTATAAGCTTTTCGAACTTATGAGACTTTGTGCTTTTAAGATACAAATGGTAAGCTTGTTACTGATCAGTTACATACAATGACACAGCTCTGACCTATGACTTATAAATGTATCACTTATAACGTAAAATAACTTGACGTTTGCGTGAATTTATAATTGAAAGAAGTGAAACAGGCAATCTCCATATAATATCCCTCATTAAAATTAATTTAATTTTAAATTCTTGATCATTTATAAATAATTTTTTTAATTTTTCTTTTCTTTTTTCAGGTGAGTATCTTCAGCTCTACCACTTCTTAAACACACGTGTAATCATGAATAGTTACGCCAATGAAAATCGTTAAAATAATCAACTGCGTTTTACCTAGAAGTACACAATTAATGTAATTAAGCGAATGCGATGGATTGAATTTAAAAAAAGCTTCTGTTGCAAAAAAAATTTTAAAGTGATTAAATCAAAGAAATTATAGTAATAATTTATGTGTTATGTTACTGATTGTGATACAAAATATCTAAAATTCAAAAATCCCTCCACTCATGGCTTTTATCATAATAAAAAAGAAAAGAAATTAAATGGGCTAAAAGAAGAAGATAAAGAAAATCAGTAAACAAAAAAAAAAATAATTAAATTATATTCTTCTTTTGGGTTTTTTACTTGTTTGTTTACCAAAGTAATTGTATTATACCGAGCAAAGTAAGTATGCATAAATTAATTTAAATCGATCTGTATGGGTGCCAAAACAGAAACTTCGATGAAATAATTTTTTGTTGTTTGTTGAGTGACCTTACATACCGGCTCAAAATACCACATCAACAAAGTCTGTGCGCAATTCTAAATGATTATTACTTCGAAGAGCATTGTCTTTAAGTTACCCAATTTGGCATCCTGTACAGATTTCATCATTCCTCCTCATATCGCCGAATTAGTTGAGTTCTGTGAAGGAAATAAGATTTCAACAAAAACGTTGTGTGGTTCCAGAATCATCGGAAGCAGCTGTTCCAGAGATTCATCGACATTGAGAAATATCTACTGTAAGACTATGAGACTAAGTACATTCATTGTGAACATATATATTGTGAAGTGTGACTAAAAATGTGTAGAAAACTGTTGGACATACGAAACCTCCTCATTTATGATGATTGTGTTATATTATCTAAAAACTGATCCACTGAGCCAACGATAACTGTGTTAAAGAACATATACATTTTGTCGATAACATTTATGAACTGACTGTAGAATTGAGTTTCTGATAGCTCGACCATACTTAGACATTGCAAACGAATATAAGTAAAAAAAAAGTTCGGTGATTCCGAGCATAAATATATATATACCTGAAATGGCAACTGTAGAGAAGAAGCAACTGCATGAATATAATATAAAACGAAAGTCAACTTGGTTTGTCTCCGGTTATTTATAGAATCGACGCTGTAGGCTTAAATAATGTTAAAACATTTTTAGAAACACACAGCAATTACACACGCTGTTTAGCATTAAAGATTGCAAACAGTTCAACTACTACATAGAGCGCATCTCTTCTAGAGATGATACTGTGTTGTTGATAAGTATTTTTGCGAAAATTTTCGTCGTAACCCAATTTCTGAATATAAAATTTTACGCAATTTACTCATATATACACATTTTATGGAGTCAATAATTAAGCTATATATGCTATATGAATCTGAGTACAAAAAGCGTATATTACGCTTAAACAACATTATCACCATAAATGTATTTTAATGTCTTTTTGCAAGCTTCGAACATTTGTACGTATTACGTACATATAGTTATTATATAAATCAGCGTGAAACGTATAAACTAACATTTTGAAAGTGGGTCAAATCATATGCACCCAGAGACTTTTTTTTTCTTATTTCTCGCACAATGAAATCACCTTATCTCGTCGTATTTTATACACAAACAATAAAGTAAGTACTGGCAAACCAATAATGCGAAATTGTTTATTGATACACTTGTGCGATGTCAGCGTTTACTCCTACAAACATTATTTACAACGTTAAAATGGAGATGATTGTTTCCAATAACAAGTTATAACGATGCATAATAAGCGTGCAACAAAATAGACAGATATAAATCGAGTGTTATAAACGACAAAAAAAAAACAATGATATTACACAGTAAACACCGATAGAGAACCAGGAAATTATCATTATCCTTAACAATAATGTGACTTTTCGACAAGTATAGTGGTACACATGCTGTTGGTGCGGTTCTTCGGTGTAACGGCAATGAAAGTACCTTTAAATATAATATACACACTTTTCAAGTGTTGCTTCGACTTTGTGCATTTAATGTGATGTGTGATGATGCCAATGTGTGCATATATATGTATAAGCAACATTTAACATTAATTTCGCAATTGAACGTCGACATACAAAACGTCTAAATATAATATTGTGACTGTAGTAGACACATGGAATTTTAATAGCATGAATTATTATTTTAAGGAAGCTCTTTCAGTTCATATTTTATTGGAACACGTTTCGGTAGAATTCAACTTAATTCAACTTAATGAAATAAATTTTTTAATCGAACATTTGCATGAAAAGTCACAACGTGACGATTGAAATAGTTATTTACGCAACCGAGTGATAGATGCTCTTTTAGGCACTAGTCATGTAGATTGTTATCCTATGCCGCAGGCCGAGTGTGACAATACACAATGTTTTTCTCAATTAAGGCAACGAAAGTTTTACTTTTCGTCACTGAATGAGAAATAGCTACTAATGTCACTGAGCAGTAAATGATTTCTTCACTGTCACTCGAGGCGGCAGACCGAGTGTGACAATACGCATATTGTGCCTAAAAAATCATTTATCACCGAGTTACAGACAGTTTTTCTTGAAAAAAAAAAAGCTAGCGGAAGGTCTACTTTTGGACACTGAGTTAACAGTGCCATTTTGGTAGTGATCACTTGCTCAAAAAATAGTGTTGAGGGCAGTAGTCCATTGATTCTTTTGACCAATCTCAATCACTCCAAAATTCGGTTTAGAATTGTATACATACTGGAGCTACGAGGATCATTTGTTAAAGAATTCTTTGTTATGAAAATAAATGAAATGAAGATACATAACATCACTTTAGGAGAAGTGCAACTCCTAAAGTATCTTTGATATGATTTATTGTGTGGACATATTTCCCACAATAGGAATACTTTTCAGTTGAATAATTTCCGCTCACCGGACGCAATTTTTAAAAAGTCCTGCCAATAAAAGCCAATAAATGGCACACGCACAACAATGGATGTTTCTATATTTCTCTCAGACAAATTTCAAATACAAAGTTTAACAACAAACCACCACACCGGTCTATAAAGTTAAGTGAATAAATATATACAGTTGTTGCTGGTGTGTCGAGGTTTGGTGCAATGTGTACACAATAAATTCAATGTTGAGTATATGTTTGTCATAAACTAATATTAAATTATTGAACTGGTCGACTAAATGCGCTATTAAACGAACGTTTTTATGTAATACAAGAATACGATACAAACAAAAATTATATTCCGAGAGGAAGCAGAGGTATCATAATTTTTGTTTGTTTGTATTACATTCCCCGAGGATTTATAATCTTTTGTTTGTATTCTATTCGCCTATATATAAAAATTATTACAGAACAGGATACCCGTGTGAGTGTATTAGTGCATAATTTATATTTCATTTACTGTACGCAAATCTTGTACTGTAATAAAAAAAGTACCTTTTGCCGAGATAGACTTATTTAACTGAAAATGAGTATATAGTAGATTCACATAATATTCATAGCCCTGAATAAGTTTATGACATTACGATACATGCATTATTGTTGTATTTGCGTAATGAATTATCGTCTAGCAGACACAGGGGAATTCTTAAATATTAAATCTACGGAATCCAGAATTAATGCAATTTATAAAAAGTTAGCAATTGTGGTTGAAAATCCAACGCACCAAGCATTCTCGCATACAGATTTCAGATACCGCACAAGGATAGATTGTAATGTATATGCATGTATGTACACCTCGTTGCACTGTCGAAAATAGTATGTCGGTCAGTGAGCCACAATTTCTGTTTTGAGTCAATAGCGACTCATGCCACAGGAAAATTCTGTGTCAACGTGATTAATTTCAGATACTTTTAAGAGGAATACGAGTGTCTGGGTGCGTTGTTGTGTTTCGTCCGACAACAGTAACTTCCCTTTTCCATATTTGTTCTGAAGTAAAAAGCACTTAAGATTTAAATTGATGATATTCGAAATAAGTTTGTGCTCCCACATTTAAATTGGAGACAACAAGTAAAATGACAACGAGCAGTTAGTTAATTAAATTTCACATTTTTTGTAGTCATCTCTGAAGCACTTGTTACTCTTGTGGACTCATAACTCCGAATGTGTTGTTACTATTGACAAATCTTGGGTCACGAGTAATTCTGACTTTCCAGAACATTATTGTTCTGAGAATGATAATTACGGAGAGAAAAAAAGACTTGGGGGTGTTACTGCTACTTAATTAGAACTCAATATAGGCAATGATAAAGATTCTAATAAAAACATCAAAGGCGTTGATTAGGATATTAAAGTGTTATGAAAAGGTATTTTCATCTGTACTGTATGTCAATTTTGTATGTGACCCTGCGCCTATTTGTAGAAATTTAATTCTTAAATTCATTAAATTCTTTTTAAAAAACTTTAGTAAATTTGGACATTTCGGAATTTTAAGGAATTTTTTTAAAAGAATTCTATGGAATTTTTAAGAATTAAAGTGTTGTTTGAAAGTTAGTTAAATTAGGTGTTATGTGCTGTGTACAATATTCGCAAGATACTAATTCTGTACTATCTAATGTTCGCTGAGACGACGCGATTTAATCCGAATTAGAAATAGATAAAATGTAGTGCGGTTGACTAAAATTACAATTGCGAATTTTTCGTTCGTTCAAATTTTCTTACATATACAACATTTACAACTTATCTATACAAACTGCGAAAGAGGACAGCGTAGATCACTGATGAGATTTTTGAGGACTGCAATCAAACAATCTACTATGATAAGCATTACCACAGCTAACTGAATTTAGTAGAAACAAAAAACTTTCTCGCCTTGTCTCTCTTATTCTCCAATGCTAGAAACTGAAATGTATGATTTTCCACTGAAATATTCTAGATGAAAACTATACCTGCTAGGGACAAAGGATTTATAATTTAAAAAAAAAATGAATAAAATCGAAAATATTGAAACTGTTGCATACTACGTGTTACAGATAGAAAAAAAACTCGGTCGATTCACTTTGACACAAAATGCCAACATTGTGTTCTATTGCGCTGATTATAATGAATTTCGTTTTTTGTAGGAAAAACGTGACCCCTCATACGCTAATTTTTTGTTTGATGCCAAAATAAAATATGTTGCGTTTTTGAGTTATTCAATTTTGTCACACGCACACACTCAGTTCCAGTACAGTTTTCGTTAAATTAAGGGTAACCAATTAAGACAACATTGTACGAATATATTCGGTCATTTTACGTATATATACCATGAATTTCATGTGGTGGTTATTATTATGATTAAAGCCAAATATATCAAAAACTTTGATCAACTGATTTTGTATGCAAAATGAATTATAAATGAATGCAAAATATATTTACTTTTGAAAGGTTTCAATTTTATTGATGCAATATGAATGTAACCGTACCGCCAAAACCATATTTGAGAGTTGCAAATTTAAAAATTACAGACTTATATAGGTTGGTTGACATGGACCACCAGAGTAAATTAGAACGATATTTATATTATTCAAAATCAATTTAGAGTTTCAATTTGCAGTTTAGAATCGCTCACAGTGAGTACCTTTAATATAGGTGATATAAGTGGGGGATGTAGGAGAATGCACTAACTATGATAGCATGAGTACACGTTCCGTCACACTATCACAATTGTAATAATTCTTACAAAAAAGCTTAGAGTGTCCCACTATCCACATTACGATGATAATAGTGTGATCTTTGTATCTTGATCAGGTCAGGGCTAAAATTATTTTGCATTACAAGACTTACTGTAATTGCATGTATGTACGTACATTCAGATGAAAATAAATATTTAAAGTACAAATTCCACGTTATGAGTTAGTAAGACTCAAACTTCTACGGTTTTCAGATCAATTTCATTTTTTTTGTATATTTTTGCATCAGATCGGAAGTAGTACAACCAATATGTGTATTAAGACTTTGCATTCATTGATAACCTGCGTTCATTTGAGTATACTCTTTGGAACACTGTACCTTTCTGTTTTTCCATCCCATTTTTGAATGCAACCTTTAAATGCTTCGGTGCTCGCAATATAACTGAAGAGAAATGTGTGAAGCGATTTTGAGAGTAAACTGTTAAACCGTTTTTTAACGACTTCGATTTCCTTTGATTCATCGATTAATTATCCATTAATTATGAACGCTATAAGTTAATGATAAGGTTTCCTCCTGTCCTTTATTTTCAATCTCGCTTAACGATCACGAATCTAGAAGACTTCGACTTCACCGACCGTATGTTCGCTTAGCTACTCTCGAATATTTGAGAGATAAGCCAGGAAAAATAAACCCACATTGAAAATAGGGTGCTAGCAATGATAGGCATTTCATCTTTATTTACGATGTAGAATAATAAATGACGAGAATCAGAGATATTCATACTTTCGCATTATCTGTCCCTTCCATCGGTATTTCATTATCAACGGAGCTCGACAGAGTAAAATAAACCAGGCAGGATCGGTTCATTTTCGAAACGTCAAATAAGGGACCTAATGCACTGTATGAAAATGAACTCAAATAAACACTGACAAAAATTGAAAAATTTTATTCGCCAAAAAATATAGGGCTACCAGATTATTCAGGTCCCTCACGGTGTTGAAATAAGCAACCTCACTCCTCAAATTCTACGGTGTTTTTAGGAGTGAGGTTTGTTCAGTCCGCCACTTCAAGGATTTCTTTTTCACTCTAGAAAGACCGTTACGGTATTCTGTTCTATTTTCGACGAACCTAATCTCCACATTTGATTCCCTTCTCTATTTACCAAATTCATTGCTAAAGCAACCGTTTAAAATGTAGAGGCAAAGTCCCATATACTGGGAATGACAGAAAAATTAAATATTTTCGCTCCACACAACATGTGAGTGTTTTCACATGAATTTTTACCATATTTTATTGGAAAAACATATTTAATTTCAATAAATTGAATATTTGAAGGTGTAATTTAAATTGATTGTTTCAAATCAAATGCCTCCAATTCAACTGTTAACGCCTCGCCATCGGCATTATTTTCATGTTTTTCCACATATATATATGTGTTGTTGGAGTTCGTGTTTATTGTTTGTTTTCTACCAATTAAATTAATATTCCTCTTTTATTTAATACACACCAAATTGGCATACAAAATATACGAATACGGATATATAATATGTCATATAACAGGTGTTCTAATGCATTTTCTATGTAAAGAATATTAGCATGCTATATACAAATTATGTTAAATATTCCAATAGTACGACCGTACATTATGTGTCAATATTTTTCGAGAAATTAAAACCAATATTTTCAATTATACTAATCAACTACATTGCATCCAATCATGAATCCAATGCGGTCAAATGAAATTAGATTAACGTTGTAAAACGGGAAGACGTTAGACGCACTTCCTGGTATTTTTTGTTCACTTTGTTAATCAGAAACTTCTCGTAAATAGATCGCATAAACACGATATCAAAATACGGGCATTAGAAGTTGAATCCTACTGTGAATATCATTCACATTTTTTTTCGTTCTCTCGATAGATTTTTTACGGCATATTTTACCGCAAAAGCTGTTGTTTAAATTCAGTCCATGGCCTATTTTTGTGAATTCAATTCCCGAAAATTCTTTCGCTTCACTTTCCTGAAAGTAATGTTTTTAGCGAGGGTTAATCACTGATTTAGTAGCTCAGTAAATCACTGTAAATCACGGTAAATCACAGTAAATCACAGTAAATCAAGTAAATCAAAAATGAAGCTTCTAATAAATTTGAATCTATTTACTTGAATTTGTATTAGTTCATGAAATTTATCCTATACGTTTACGGCCACGATACTTCGAAATGTAATCCAGTGACAATTAAAAAATTTTCAAAAATTTTTCAAAATTTTTTTTGATTTACCGTGATTTACTGATTTACTAGTGATTACCCCCTTGGTTTTTAGCTCAAAAACATAAAAAACAACTACAAAGGCCACGATTGCAACGGTGTGTTCTTATTTTAGAGAAAAAGATAAAACGTGACGGAAGTATTAGGAAGTTTTCGGGAATTTAATTATAGGCCTTGATTCAGTTGTACAAGTTTCTACACCATGTAATGTTTGAATGTGAACTTTAAAGATGGGATTTTCCCATTAAACTAGCGCTGAAATTATACTTCACCAAGTCGAGCCAAGTTCAGCTTTTCGAATATTCTCGTAACATATTTTCACCTCAGTATTCACCGGATATACATCATACCTTAATTAGCGGAAACTGTGGCTTATGTCACACAAATTTTGTAATTTCGAAGTAAAATATCTTACACCCACTTGCATATCCTCAAGTCTTGACGTATCAAGAAATTGGAATGGTCGAGAACGTTCAAGTTGTAACATCAAGACATGAATGATAATGATACACGGTGTGGTTGAATGGAGTTCAATTAAACATGTCGTCGCAAATTTGATATTTTTGGATATTCTTAGTCTGCTTGTGACCCTGAACAACGTTCCACAAAAATTTTTGATTTTCATCAGTGCAGTCCGGAGCACCCGGACCAAGGCTCCCTAGAGTGCTCTGTGGGTGCGATAGAACTGATTGGGGTTGCAATCGATAGGGAATGGAATTTTAATAGTCATAGTACAAAAAAATTTTCGCATGGATTCAAGGTGGACAGGTGGCGACTCATTGAAGTTGAAAAATGACGATCTTTGAAAGGTTCTACAGGCGTGGATACTTGAGTCACAGAGGTGGTAATTAGTTATACAAATAGAGGGACATTAGCTCTACCAATATTAAAAAATTTACTTTTTCAAATTTTTTACAGAGCAACTTTATAGTGGTTCAAAATTTTTCTCCCATTTTTTGCCATAGTTGTGAAACTCAGCAACAGCTAACTGACAGTCATGATAATTTTTCGCAGCCAAACTGCTTAATTTTGTGTTGCTGTTAGTCTCAGCTTTCCAACAACACCCCACTTGCTATATCTCTGGTCAACAGTGCCGTTCTATTGAGTGCCTAAGTGAGGTAAGTTCATCTACGACGAAAGCATGACTTCAGAAAATGGTAATAAAGCCCAAATATCGGTATTATTTTGCTTTTTTTATTTAGTTTTATAACTCTCTTTACAAATCGCAATCAAACAAATCATCCACACCGTTTTCTGAAGTCATGCTTAAAATTTCGTCGTAGATGAACTTACCTCACTGAGGCACTCAATAGAGCGGCACTGTTGACCAGAGATATAGCAAGTGGGGTGTTGTTGGAAAGCTGAGACTAACAGCAACACAAAATTAAGCAGTTTGGCTGCGAAAAATTATCATGACTGTCAGTTAGGTGTTGCTGAGTTTCACAACTATGCCAAAAAATGAGAGAAAAATTTTGAACCACTATAAAGTTGCTCTGTAAAAAATTTGAAAAAGTAATTTTTTGGATATTGGTAGAGCTAATGTCCCTCTACTTGTATAACTAATTACCACCTCTGTGACTCAAGTATCCACGCCTGTAGAACCTTTCAAAGATCGTCATTTTTCAACTTCAATGAGTCGTCACCTGTCCGCCTTGAATCCATGCGAAATTTTTTTTGTACTATGACTACTAAAATTCCATTCTCTATCGATTGCAACCCCAATCAGTTCTATCGCACCCACAGAGCACTCTAGGGAGCCTTGGTCCGGGTGCTCCGGACTGCATGGATGAAAATCAAAAATTTTTGTGGAACGTTGTTCAGGGTCACAAGCAGACTAAGAATATCCAAAAATATCAAATTTGCGACGACATGTTTAATTAAACTCCATTCAACCACACCGTGGATAACGATCTGGTTCCAAATCTGTAGAATATCCACATTCGCAAATATTCACAAAACAACTTTCGCGTTTCCAATAATTTTGACAATCAAGATTTGCACAAATATTGATGTAACAATCTTGTTCTATAACTTCAGGGACATGATGTAGAGTGCAATTGATTTGAACGAATAAATGGACAAAGAAGTCCAGCCCCTCGTTGACTACACTTTATACTTCAATGACGGTTAGCTAGAGTGAATTTCGATGTCCCGAGGCTGTTTTCAATAATTACACCAACGTTTAATTTCCACTTTGCCTTTGGCGCACGCACCGGTCATCCGTACCCCAAAAAGCACATTCCCCTTTGTTACTTAAACAAGTGATTCTATTTATTCGTTCTTGTTAGACATTTTACGTGGTAAGGTTACCGAATTAAAATAAATGTACAATTCTGAGCTACCCGCATCATAATACTTGTGAAAGCCTTACAGTTGCTTTCAATAGATAAGTTGCTTGACGTACTACAAGGTTACAATAAACTAATATTTCTGAGTCATTCCCGTCTCGCCCACAGCCGACTTTAGCGCAAGCAAATAAATACTTTATCACATACGCGCGGTGTTCGGCTGTCAAAATTACTTAACTAGAAGTTTAATTCAAAAATTACACTTCAGTTCTATGTTGTTGTCTCGTTTTCGCTTATGTGATAAAATAGAGTACACACTTGTCACTATCAGTCTCGGCAAGCCTCGATTTCTTCGTGACAAGTGTGTAATATATATTACTATCTTGCTGCGATATTTGTTGTCACCACTTGTTCCGACTCGGCTTCGTCTCGAACTACAAACTACACGTATCAAAAACAAATGTCCCAGGGACACAGTAGTGAGCGTAATGAGACTATTATCTCAATATCCACAATACAAGAAATCGATTTCCGTTTAATTCCGCTTTACATTCATGATGGAGGCCTAAGCTATTAATGAAGCGTGCAGACAATGTATATTAGACTGTTGCCACGCTATCAGCCAGTAGTGACCAGTGTTTACACTGATTGCAATATGACTTTCGCGCCAGTTAACCCAACAGTCATTTCCAGAGAAGCGAATAATACTTTTTGTGCCTAAAATGTTTTTTTTTTCACGTGTACACGTGTCCCGTCACTCATCTAAATCAATGCTTTAAAGTAAAACTGTGTTTATAATTGCAACAATTTCATGTCACAACAATAAATATTTGCATGTTTCGGAAACCCAATTTAATGATGTAATCTAAGTGACATGTTATTTCATCTAAACATGCCAATTAAAATCCTTGTTCCTAAAGTAACTACACCAGTAAAGACAACTGTATTACATAAAATGTCAATTTGAAAAACATCATGCAATGTATCCGAGTTACACATTTTATTTGTTTTGTTTTATTTGTTTTGTTGGTTCGTTTTTTTTTCCTCGATTACACGACGTTAACATGAAACGAAAAATATGTTACTATTAATTGTTAATGATTGTTTAATGTTTGATATTGACACACGCTGAATTTGATTCATGTTGACGGAGCAGAAACTGAAGGTCAGTCTATTACCTTTTTTTGTTGAAATTTTTTAAATAAAAAATGTCGAGATGCATCGTAAAAAAAAATTATTGCATTTTCTCCGGTGTGCAGGTTACTATTGCATTACGTATAGATAAATCAGCGAATGCGAAAAAAAAACTGTATAGACCTTTTTAGCAAGCTTTTACATTCGTTTCAGGCGAACGCAACGCACTTACTCTCTCAGGATATTTATTACAAAAAGAAATGTTTGCTTCAAGTCGAAGAATGCTGTTTCTCTACTTCTTATTGAGTTAAACAAATGTTCTTTTATTTTTGTCTGCATTTACATTGTAATTGTACAGCAACATACAATGCATTGTCGACGACAATATTCTTTTTAGTTGTTTATGAATCCAGAGGTATTCTGGTAGACAGAAATACAGCGAGATGCGAAGGTTTTCGCAAAACTTAAATGTTAAAATGTTTTTAAATTATAGATACTTTCAAATCTGGACAATCATTGACATAAGTCAAACTAAAATTAATAAGGGAATGGTTCCTTGTAAGATCAGTCGAAAATAGCTAATGTTGTATACTTACAGTGGGTTCATTTTAGTTCGGAACATATTTGAAATTTTTGAGAGTTCTAAAAGTCATCGATGTTCCCAGTCAATAAAGCGTTTCCAGGTTATGATATTTTGGCACAAAATTTGAAAATCCCATAGCGAATTCAAATTTCGCGCCAAAATATCATAGACCGGGAAGAACTTAATTGACTGGGAACCTCGATGACTTTTAAAACTCTGATAAATCTGAAATTGTTCTTTCTAAAGATGAACACACTGTAGGCAGATAAAGATAGGCGGGTGGCAAAAAACACTTGATGTTAATATGGCGGATTTTCATACAAAAAATTCACCTCTGCTTAGACCGAAAGCATACGAGCAATTTTGCATTGATGGGATCGACAATTATGCTGCGTTTTCCATTGTTTAGCCTGTGGTGAATATCGAATTACAAAGGAAAGCGCAGCGTAATTGCCGATCCCATCAATGCAAAATTGCTCGTGTGTTTTCCGCCTTAGCGCTACGAAATTGAGTTTCTAGTTCCAATGGACTTAGCGGAATCAACTGATAAAGGTCTGCTCTGTATTGACATCTCAGGCCACCACTAACTCCTGAGACCGAAGGAGCATCTCAGTTTCGATATAGAATTTTGCCAATATTTCACGTGAAACTTAATGTGTAAGGGAAGGACATTTAAGTTCTGTTTGTGAATCGTCACTTTTTGTTGTGATATCTTTGAAAAAATAATTAGGAGTCTAGTCTTTGATCTTTCTGTTTTCAACATTGACTATGTTATGTATTGTATGAAAAACCAATATGAACTCTAACCAGTGAAGCTTCGCCACTCCAAGATTCTTTCAGAACCTTGCGCAACTCAACAAGCTCGATATAAGCAGATATTTGAATAACGAAAACGTCTGAAAGAGTAAAACTATTAGCAGCAAAATAGTTTATCGACGAATGAGAAAAACGAAAGTTTCAGGTACCTAAATTTCCGAACGAGTGTAGCCACACAGAAATGTATTTGGCATGTTCTTTTGTAACATTTTCGTGCATGGTATTTTTTCAATACAAAATAAAGATATTTTAAACATTGGAAATGATTTAAAAACTATTTCTAATTGATAAATAAAGATGAATCTTCATATTGAGACAAAAAAAATGTAAAGTATTATGAAAAAACTGCCAAGTACAACGAAATCAAGCGTCGTTCCGAACGTTTCTAAAATGAGAAAAATTGTATGCACGGCAAAGGTGTTTTCTTATGGTATCATAATAAAATGTGAACCATTACTTAATTTAAAAATTAAAAGAAGGGCAAAACTTCATTTTCATCACGTATTAAGTTAAATTTGATTGTGAAATAATTATAAAATAATTTAAAATATCACCGTTCCGAACGTTTCATTAGTAAAAAAATTTAAAATGTCATACCGATAGTCAACAAGCTTTCGCACAAAACGCTCCTAAAGTGCATTAAATTGGTATACAAATATCGCTTTGTGCGCTATGTTACATTAAAAACAAAGGATTTATGACACCAAATACCGGTATCATGGTATCAACCAAAAATCCGCTACAAATTTCTGTAAAATACCGGTAACAAACAAAAATGTGGTGCGGATACATTTTAGTAAGTTCTCACTGAGCGTGGAAACTGCCATTTCAATCCACGATTTGCAGACACGACTTTAGTTAGTAACAGTTATGATGTGTTTTTCGGTTTCGCAGTGTCACTTCTATCCCACGACAATTCGTTGTTATCAAATGCTTTAACTAAATAAGTAAAACCACCCAGCCTAACTCAGAAATATGTCGATGATTTTTCTACTGGAGAATAGTCTACCAGTTTCGGAAATGAAGCCTTTTCAATAGCAAGGTAAAAGGAAATTCTCTTAAAAAATCACTTTCTCCACCTTTACCACATACCACGATATTATGATTCTTCCCTAATTTTCGTATTTCGAATAGTTAGCACTTGAACATAAATTTGTATAACCATTTCGGTTCCAGTTTCCCATTCTCTTTAGGTCATCATTATAATGGTTGTACATATATAGGTATATTGGTATATAGACGAGGACAACCCAAGTGCGTATGTGTGTAAGTGTATAATGCAATTACAACAAAAGAATCTTTAACTCAAGGGGATTATAATTTAATGGCTCATTCCACTGCGAGTTGTAATGCAAAAACACACACACACCAATTCCACATTTATTTCGCTGTACGTTTTACGACATACATTAAATACAGAAATCAACTATTTTCTTAAATTTATTTGACTGATGCAAAAGGATTTTCTGTTAATAACGAAAGATTTTTTGTTAAAATAAAAAGACGACAGAAAATTGTTATTCATTACATTTTAAATGCATAACGAGTTGTTTGAAAAGTGTGAAATCTGGGAAATAAAATTCTGTTAAAAATTTAACGACTTTTCTACGGCATAATGCAGTCTGGATTTTGCATCCACATTCATAAATATTATACATTACCAATGACGGGGATCGGATAATATTTGTTTCGATAAGTAAATAAGTTGAAATAACAAAATTAATCCCACACTAAAAAAAGAACTAGGGATTTGGATTCGAAATAATTTATTTCAAAATGATCTCTCTCTTCTGTGTCGTTTTTCCAAATAAATAATTAAAATAATAAAAATCGAGGGTCCAAAACTTGAGGTTTATTGTTGAACCAGAACAAAAAAAAAATATTTCGACCACAAATCATCTATTGACTTTTATTAATATTTAAAGAAAAAATATTTATTTTACGATCAATATTAATGCTTAAAATTTTTACGACCATATTCCCGACCATACCAGATATTATACATATAACATGACGGCATTTCAACAGAAAGGAGTCGAATTTTAAGAAGTTATTTCGAATCGTAACAATCTCAACGAAAAATAATATCATCAATCTGCATTTTATTGTTATTGGCCGAATATGTTTTCATTTCCATCAGGAGCTTAGCATAGCACTGTACAATCGTTCACATATTCCAGTCGTAGCACAAGAAACAATTAGTATAATTTTGAATGGATCATTTTTCGAAAATAAATTTAGTTGAAATGTATTGAAGCATGTCGTAAAACCACTATACCAAAAAATTTACATTGTAACGGATCGTTTCTCCACAAAAAAAAAAACCATTCGAAATTATCACGCAGTTTAAGATTATAACCTTTAAAAAGGCCTCACGCAATATCGAATTCGATTTGGATAATAATTCTTTCAAAAGTTCTGAAAGTACTAGTTCAAAGAACCACAAGAAAATTAGTCATTCATTTAATTACATTGAATTGAACGGTCCACTCCCATAAAAGTACGAGTTGAATTCGAATGTCTTATATAATGACAAAGAACCCGATCCTCAGCTATAATTTAAATTTCCGTTTTTAAGCTGTGTAATACAATAATCACAAATGTGCCTTCAATCGAATTTTTAATGTCAACCATTTGGCACTATGTTAATGTTAACTGTATGAAGAATTAAAGAGTCGGTTGTTCGATTTTAAGACTGCAATGGGAAATGAAAATATACACTGACGAAAACGAGTTGACTATATCATCTGTCGCAGGTCTCCAGGTAATCTACAAAAGCTATAGCGCCCCATACAAAAAAATCGGCTGTAGGAGATAATGTAGATTACCTGGAGACAAAGTTACCAGTGACATGTGAGATTTTCCACTCTTTTTTGTCAGTGTAGCCGTTAATGAGGTCCATTTTAATTTTCTATTACGAATAACAGAAGTACACGTGATAGTTTCGGGTCTCACATTTTCAGCTGTTTTCCAGTTGATCAACTTATATAAACAAATGCTCAAATGTCTTTAAACGATTTTACCACCACCACGCGCGTGCGTGTAAATGAAAAACAGCTGAATCAAATTTATTGTCTAAATTTTAATGACGTCGACTGTACTAAGTGATAACTATGAATTTTATCATCAGGAACGAGAGTAAAGGGTTAAGAAAATCCATAATTCTTCTGATATAACATTACCAAACTGTACTGTGGCTACGTAAGTACTTGGGTCGGTCGATTTTTGAATATTTTCCATCCGAGCTTTTTAACCTAGCTGCTCCGACTCAGCCAAGTCTAAAGAAAATTTTAAGACCAAAAAAAAATATTTTCAAAAATGTTCTATGCTTTGCCCAAGACGATTTTTTGAAAATCTTCTAGTATAAAATACATGGTCTTCTCAAATAAACAAACCCAAAAGACACATCCTTTTTGTGACGACGATACTTTTTCCGGGTAAAAAAGTGTCGCAAGTTTCCCATATTTTTATTTGAGAGAGGTTTCTTTTGCAGATTTTTCCGCAAAATGAGTTTAAAGCTACGTTGATAGAAGTAAAAAGATTTTTAGAAAAGTTTTAAATGTGGTCGAGTGATCGCCATGAGAATGACTAAAAATTCTAACGGTAAAACAACGTTGTTCTTTGATGTTTATTTTTACCCAACATGTTGTCATTGGGTTAAAAATTCTTTTATATCGATATTTTGTTCTGTAAAAAATATTACAGAAGAAGATAGTAAATGTTTAATGATTCATTCAGTGACCTATTATCTTGTTCTGTAATGAAACCATACCACACACCTACAAGTTAAATAATTCTTATTCTTCCACAACTTCAACTTTTGAAGCTGCATTGTCGGTATTATACAATTAACGTACAGCCTTTGAGTGAGAGGTGTCGCATTTCGTACGGTTGATCCATTTATACTTACCGATTGTTATTGATCGGTCGGCAGGCTACAATCTGTGTTCGGAAGGCTAAAACGATGCAGCTAGAAAAGTTATAGAACAAATTTGCAACCTCATATCGGAAATTATTTACACTGTCGCCAGACTGAACTTTTAAACTTTTACTTCTGTACGTCTTACACTTAAATATTTTTCTGGATCAACCAATGGACGTTATTTTTTAACGGTAGATCGTTAAGTTAATTTTTATCGGCAAATGGTAATATTTGTATGTATTTATGAGCGTCGCCACCTGGGGCGATTTAAAAGTTGTATAAAAATCAAGGAAAAACGGACGTCCTACAGTGCGATGAACATAAAAGTAGAAATTGAATTACCCTTTCTCGCTTCACGGTTTTTTGAAGTTGACAATAAAAGTGAACACATATCCGCGCAAGAATTAAATTCGATATTGTAGTTTGTCCCATTCAAAGTTTCTTTTTCCTTCTTCTTCCCAATTCAGTGATACGGAAATTATTAATGCAAAATGATAATCTTTACCGTAATTTAATTTCAACAGAAAAGAACCAAAAGTTTTCGGATAAAATTTCTAACGAAAATTTTTTGATTATGCGCACGGTGGCTTGCAATAAAAATCAAATAATATTGTTTTATGGGTTTTTGCTATCTTCGTTCTGGGTTTTTACGATTTCAAAATTATATCTTTTCAAAGAATGTAGCTATGCATAAGTTTAAATTTATGATTTATTATAATAGAAAATGCAGTTCTGCGGAAGAGCGAAAAATTTTTGATGTTATAAAAATAATATTTATGACAGACTATACGAAAATTTAATATCACTGTATGCCTCGGTCTGTGTCTACACATCATGCACAAATGGAAGAAAATAAAAATATTGCTATATATACGTCTACGCATGCCTAACGTTCCAAGAAAAAAACCTGCTAATAAAACTTACTATTCCATTGGATCCTCAGACCTACAGTTTACCTTATTCAATTTTTCAATCCAATTTTGTGTGAAGTGGGATGGCAAATCGTTCTGATTCCTGAATGAGTTTTTTTCATTATCTTATCGAATGTACGAAAAGTCGTAGTACAAACCTCAATTTTAATATCTTACGCACTAATCAGTTACATCTCAAAGATAACTAAAACGATACCAAAAGGTATCATTAAGATTTGATCTCTTCTATATGTTTCAATACTCAGAAGAATTGTTGGATACATTAATCTGAAATATAAGGTAGGCCCAGAAGAGGTTATTATTCCAGATCTTCATTTCATTATGTGACATTATAGCATAAAAGTTAGATTAAATGATATTAGTTATGGTGTAACACTTTCCCTCGACCCCTATTGAAACGTAACTTGTTATTTGGTTCCTTAATTATATTGTCAGACCGAATCCTGTAGTCAAAAATCCAATTCGAAAAGCAGTTGAATGACAGCCTAATTGGCAAACCACTCACCCAGGTTATAATATTTAAAAATGTTACACAAACGAATCAACAGAAATTGCGTCAAAAATGCAATCTGAATTTTTGCAAGAACTTTTGGTGAATTTGTAACTTTATGTTGGATTTGATGTTGAATTTTTATTCGAAATGACATCATTTTCAGTCGACAAATCGATCCTGATGATTGATTGTGTATGTTAACATCCAACAATTTAAAGTCATTTGGGTTTTAAATTAGCTTAACATACATATTAAATCACAAACTGAGCCATAAGGCGCTTTAACTATGGCATAAATTTTCAATTACGACAAATGATCGAGGTCATAAAGCCACATTTCGCATAAAAACGTGACAGGGCCTCTTTTTGCTAAATTTAATTACCGATTTTACCGAATATTTACTGAATTCATCGTAACATAAAATTCGGTAAATTTCAGTAAATTTGGTGAATAAATTTACCAAAAATAGGCCCAGCAATTATCGGTAATCGATAATTATCGATTTTTTTTTATCGAAAATTATCAAAAAAAATATCGGTAATCGATAATTATTGATATTTTGATAATTATCAAGATATCGATAATTCAATATATCGATATTTCGGTTCGAAAATCCGATATTTATCGATATATTCCAATATATCGGTATATTATCATGAATTTTCAGATAAATATCAAAATATCGATATTTTGATAATTATTGAATTTCGATATTTTGATAATTATCGATAAATATTAAAATATCGATAACGATATGATTTATCGATTATCGATAATTTCTTTCGATTGATATTATCGATAATTTTGAACGTCTCCCATCCCTAGTATTGGTAAAAGTTGAAAATAGGGTTATAACCGACAGATCGTTGATATTTCACAGTACAACGAAGTAATTAGAATGATTTTATTTAGTTCATTCATGACCGACTGTAATAGGACGACTGACCAGATAGCACGATCATCTGATCAATTATATAAAATGTACACTCAACAAGTCATACGTGTTTTGTCCTTGTAACTATCTTTTCACACGAACAATCATGCAAAGTTAATACACGTGTGTGCATACCATGTGAATTAAAAATTTCGATGTAAATTTAAGGGGAAAATAAGTTGACTGCGGAGGGGAAAGCAGAATAATTTGTTAGAACATTATGCCAACATCGTCGTTAGAATTTAGCATTTTCATAAAGTTTAGGAACTGTTGGCTATCGTAAAAATGATTTTGGTAAAACAATCTCAGATCGTTAAAATATATGTTTATCAGGACGACAAGACTAATCGATTCCATGACTCAAAAACTGTGAAGAAAAAGGTAAACCATCTGTTAATCCATCCACGGCCCCTTCAAATTCTGCTATGCCCTGTGGCACTGGTATGACCTAAATCCTGATAGAAATTTGTGTTATGTTTGTAAGCATGTCGATTGAAACTTTATCAAACATACATCGAAAAGCATACACTATACCCACACAACGGTAGTCGAATAAGTGTGACTGAGCGAAAGAGAAGCAAAAAATAATAATAATAAAGTCAGGAACGAAAAGAAGTGCAGGAATCAAGGAGAGAAAGGTATTTAAAATGGTCTTCGTCCACAGTTGTGTATCTCTTGCGTTGCATCTCGCCAAAAGTAACGAAACAAAACGAAAAAATTATGTGCATTCTACGCTGACCAATTTATAAAATAAACAACTACGTTCAATGCAACTCTATCTAGACACATAATAAATGTAAAGTAATGCCGACCACCACAAAACGATAATAATACAATACAATGCGACGATGCAATTTATATAGTGTTTTTAATCACCTTTTAAAGTCACGTGCTCTGTGTCTGTGTTAGGAGTTGTTAAATCTTGTTACAAGATTATATCAACAAATCGAGCACGAAGAAACTGTTTTAATACATTAATATTGATTTTTATGCGAACATAACTTGTACAACATGTCTACGTATATAAACAGCATAAATAAAGCACACATGCATATACACACGAACAAATGGAAGCAAAGTTAACGGTCACAAATTAGCCGAGTTGACAATGAAAAAAAATGTCGTAAAATTTTATGGTGAAAATTAGAATGAATGTGGTGCAATTTTCAAAGCTACACCAGCTTTATGTTTTAGTAATAAAAATTATATAAAATGATCGACTTAAAAAATTATTTCTTTTTTTTTGGGTAATAATTTTCATTCCTTTTTCCTTCTGCGACAAATTAGTCTAGCTATATGCACATCTTCATATATATACACAAGCACTGCTGCCATATTCTCCTTGCTTGTAAATTAAAGTCACCATTAACGACAACATTATTTTTAAGTTGAGCGTTCCAATTTTCTTCATAAATGACAAACAACAACAGAGGCACGCATTCATTTGTTAATTTCGTTGGTGTATTTGCACGATTTGCACATTGTTAGCTGGGTGTTTGCCCTTCAACGTGACAAGCGGAATATCTGTAGACATTGCACAAAAAAATGCGACAATTCGTTTTTTGTTGATATCTTTAATCATTAAGACAACAATTATTATCGAACAACAGCTATCTAGTTTATCTCGAGATCTATTGAATTTACAATAATCGGAATCTAATCAGACCAGGTTTTTCTTGTTTGTCCAGTATATACATCGGTTGAGAGCGAGGTCGAATGTTCTTTGTGTACATTTGTATTGCATGCTGACGATAAGGAAGAACAAACACAATGGGGTATATGGGATGTGAATTTTCACGTGTCAATAGCATCACGACATAATGAAATTCGTTCTCGTTAAATGTTTAAAATTTCTATTTTTAAAATTTACCAAAAAGACTTTCGACTGACCAAACAAAATTTTGGTTGCAGTTTGCGAATAAATTGGTCGAATCAAAAAAAATTCTGGTCGATTTTTTTGGTTGATATTTCACGACCATATAAGATTCATCTGATAAATTATTATATTTTAATGTATCACACACCTACCCTCCAAAAATCTCTAAGATTTCAATAATCGTGCTTTTGTATCGAATATTTCGATAGTCGTAAGTCCCTTAAATGGATTGGTAACAACGAGTCCGAATCATAAATTTTATTTGTCTTCAACGAAATACTTCGTTTTCTATCAGTTGAGAAACAAACACAATTCAGCACAATTGAACTGAGCCCGGCACAAAACAAAGCGGTTACTCATTCACATTTTCAGTGATTATGATTTTTATGATTGTCCTCGAGAATGCAGAAAATAAATTTCTTGGCACGAAATGAGTTAAGTTATTGATTCCATCGTATAATATTGCAACTGTATACAAGACACAGGGAATTTTTTTTTATTTCCTCAATTATTTATCACTGGTGTGTGCGCTAGTTTTATCTATATTAATACATGACGTCGATATAAACGTGAAATTTCATTTTATATTATCATCATACAAATACGCTGAAATCTTAAAAAGTCGTAAAACATTGCATCGTTGTATTTATTGTACGTACGTACACACATCTCCTTCATAAAGATGACGAAAACTTTTATTTGTCGAAAGTATGTATTATAAAATAAAAGGAGACGTAGTTTTACGATCAAAAACATCTCAAACCCATACTCCACATCATAAGTCATAAAAAAACGTTAGTCGTACAGAAGAATGAGGAATGGAGACCGAGGAAAAGTTTAGATTATACTTGCCGTAATGTTGTATATCTTTGGATAGAAGTAGACATTCGGACTCACGGCTACACAATTTTTTCTGTAGAACATTTCGGTGCGATCCTTCCGGTCATATGTTCTGACATATGTTTTTTATACTTTCTCCATCCGTCAGATTTCTAACGTAGAAATGTTTGAAATTACTTGAGAGTCGACTTAATGTATTCCAAAGATAACCAGAACAGTGAGGCTAATTAATATTGACGAAGGCCGTGAAGACGTTCAGTAGACAAGATGTGACACAAAGTTATCGTAAATTTCGTTTAATGATTAAATTATCACTTCAACACTTAGTCTAATTTGATTTTGAATGTCAGTTCCTGAAAGAAAGAAAAAAAAAAAACTTTGTAATATCAGCCCACATCCGCCTCATGATGTTTACTGCAGTGTGTATTATTACATATATTTTTGCATTTCCTATAAAATGTATCTCCCAGCCCGCCCACAATGCCAATCGACATGAAATATAACAAGAAGACAAAGATTTTACGACATCCATATCATAAAGTGCAGCGATCTGAGCTAACTTAAAAGAAGAATACGTGGTGTGTTGTATGTTTGGTGCACATAATGTTATATGTGGCAGAAGGTTATATTCGGCATGTTTTTTTTGGCTTGCAACGATTTATCTACAAGATGTTATTAAAGGGCTCGTTTCATGGAATCGTTTTGAAATATGCACATGGGTTCTGAATTCTACACGAATAAGGAAAAATTTATTTTAACGAAATTCTTAGCTAGATCGTATACAGTCTGCACAATTCACTGGTACGACTTTTGTTTAAAAGTCATTGCAGAGTCCGTTTGAACAATGCAAGTGCACACACAATGTTCAAGTATTGGATATTGTGTGTTTACAGTGGTGTAAACATGCAACGCAACTGCATACACTGTATTCCGTTGTAAGCATTGCATCGATGATGTGGTTTATGCCATTTTTAAGATTTTATTTGTCTATCGGTTTTTATTTTTTGTCCTACAAGACTAACATGATGACTTCGTTTAAACGTTCGACGATAACATAACCGAATGTTCGATGAAAGACGCACCACTTTCTTGTTTTAATTTATCAATCATTCATAATTCGGGTGGTCCTTAGGTTATATAGCTGATCAGTTTTACGGCATTACTGTTGTGTTTATGTCGCTTCATCAAGCAATGTTGGTTCATTTTAAAAGCGGGAAATTGAAGTGTTTCTCTCTGTGCATTGTTAATGTTTCATGAGTGAGATTTCGACATTCGAGAGCGAATTGTATGTGCAATTTATGAAGCCATGCGCCGAATTGCATGCGTAGTTATATGCAATCGTGGACGGTATTTTTTTAAAAACATAAATTGGGATGGGTGGAATGTTTTGCAATTATACCTGAAAATTGTGGAAAACTATGTATAGTGGAGCCTTCTCAACGATTTGCGGCGAATGACTTTCTGGTAAGGTATATAATGCTGCCCATATCTGATGTCTTTAACTTATTAATTTTTTTCTTGAAATCCACAAACGATACTATCGTCAGATGATCTAATTGATCGTTCTAAAAATGATTGAATCAACTTCATTGGGTTATTGGGTTTTTTGATTAAAAAAAATTCTAAAAATTCATAAATTTTATAGAATTTTTAGTAATTGAATTTCAAAAAAAAGGCCATGATCTACTGAGTTAGTAGTACTGATTGCTATTATAATGCTGCAATTAATATGGGAATTTCAGGATATCGACTCTTTGAACTACGACCCAATTGACCTAATTTTGAAATAATTTTCTTTTTAAGACGTATAAGTAGCACCTCTTTTTTAGCAAATATCTGATACGAAAAATTAATTACAAAAAGAGAGACCATTGAATAGCCACTGTTTAACCAAAAATACAAATATTTCTCAGCACTGATGTCGTATTTTGAAACTTAGCGTTTAAGTAACTGAAGAAAGAGAAAAATTAAATAAATAAAATTTACCATTGCTCCATGTATACAGACAGTTTGTCTTATTTATTTAAAACAATAGCTTTCACTTGATAACAATATCATTTAAATGTATTTCTCGATTCTTATTTCGGTTTCACAGCAATAAATTTTCATTTGCATTACAAGATCCTTATCGTCGGAACCGAATTAAATGAAGCGGAATAAATCTATAAATCAGATAACCACTCCAAAAACAATCGGACAACAAGTGAACGAGTAAGTGCATACAGTCAGCTTAACAAAACAACCGACACTCGATTCACTTTTAAACGCAGTAGAAATACCGTGAAATAAAGGCAAAAATCTTGATACCGTATTGGGAGGGTTTATAGTTGCCCTTCAGGTTTTTGAAGAGACTTTTCCATAATTTTATTCTACTCGAATACGAATGCACGGAATGCACTCACGATGAGGACATATGTGGAAATATCTTAATGTCGACTAATTGTCAATGATGAGACAGTATTTTGTAAAACGGCAATTTGTTTGTTTGTTTTTTTAGTGGGTCGAAACGGTTTCATTATTTATGACCGTATGCGCGTTTGTATGTGTTTGTTGTTTGTGCATATGTAGCGAAACTGCCAGTAACAACTTTATTTCTTCTGTAAAACTAATTAGAAAATATTTCATTGCTTTGATATATATAAATGTAATATACCTCTTACCCTCATCCATACATATATCGTATGCTGTTAAACTACAAAATCTATAAATGGAATCGTTAAAGGATTGTATTTTCAACCATTAAACAAACCCCATTGAAAAGAAACGAACGAAAAATACAAGGAAAAGAAGTATAATCTCAAGACGGTTTTATTTTAAAGCTTGGCTATAATTATACTGGGTTATGGCGGTAATAAACACAACCGTAAAATATAAAATACTACTTTGCGATACTGCATATGATTTAGTAGTCAAATAAAACTCATGGTCTTTCTCCTGTGCATATTTATGTATTCTTTGCTGGTTTCATCTTCCTTTACTGCTGTCTATTTGACACATCATCCGCAAGCATATAGGTGCATTTTATAAACTTTTTATAGTGTATGCGCTTTTCTTGATATATTGTAAATTTGTGATTGCGATATAAATAAATTTCATGTCTGCACGATGTGATATATATATATATATATATGTACAACATCAACCATACTTACATATATAAATTCCATTGCAATTTTGCTAATATTTATTTAAAATTTAAGTGCTTTCGAAATAAAAATGTTTTATATTTATATAAATAATGGAGATTTTATGTTATAATGTTTTCCTTTAATTTATATAAATGAATTTTTTTCAGTATTTTATTGAATTTTTTTTTACTTTACTGATGAAGGCAATTCGAATTAACGTGCCATTATTTTATTGACCCATAATTTTACGTTCATTGTATGCATTAAATTAACATAATCGGCATAAAAAAACAAAAACAAATAAAAACTCTAACTTTGAAGTTTTAATTACTAATTGTAATGACTGCTCGCACATATATATAAGAAAAACTAATGCTGCTAATAGTTTATGTGTTACTTTGGAATTATTATTACTTGCAGGGATGTGTTAGCAAATAAATCATTTCACTGATTATCATCTGTCGGCCGGAGTCTTGCCGGAAAATTCATTTTTTTTTACTTACCGCAGTGTTTGCCGAGGGAGATAAACAGGAAACTTTTCATGAAAAGCTGTGTACACATCTGTTGTGGAAGGTTTATTTTAGGCACTTTCGCCTGTCGCCCTCACACCGTTCGTGCTACAATCCGCGAAATTGCCTAAAATATACCATCCACTACAGACACGTAAATAACTATTACATGCTTTTGAAACCTTAATCAACTTTGTGCATCCGAAAACTGAAATAAGACCTATTTTGCCATGAGTTTTCATTAAGAAATGTCAGTTTTTCCCGAACTATATATCGTGCGGGAAAAAACTTCATTTCTTTACGATTTATAGTGCGGGAAAAGAATTACATGAATTTTTCTATGAATATACGATTGATTAATAGTATATTTCAACATACCCCAATACACACAAGATGTGTGTGCACGCGCGGGCGAAGCCCAAGCGAAAACACACATCGAGTGTGTATTGGGGTATTTTGAAAGATATTTTTCTGTAATAGTGAGAGTGTGTTGGTGCTTTCCTTCCCAACCGTTACTTTCCTTCTCGACCGTTTACTTTCCCTACCGACCGATTCATATCATAGCTCACCAATACACTCTCACGTATACAGAAAATTTAATATGGTGAATGTGAAGTGTGTATGTTTTCAAGTAAATTGATGTGTTTTGTCTATTTCAGTTGTCCGATGCACAAAACGTTGTTTGTAACTCGACAGGAAATGGATTTTTTCAGCACACGTCCTAATTTTCCTTAAGGAAAACTTAGGACTGGTGCTGAAAAAATCGTCATTTCCTGTCTTAGTACGAAAAATAGTATTCTTGTTTTCCCTAGATGAGTAATAAGCCACTTTCGACCCTAGGACATACAAAAAATGTAAACTACATTACTTCGTTGTCTCAAATTTTGCTTGGTTATTTCTTGCTTTGTTCGTTTCTGTAAGAAAATAATTTTACATGCTACATGCGTCGAAAACCGTACTTATCATGTTTTAAGCACTTCTTTCGACGCCCTCAGCATGTAAAAATCTCATTACAATACGTGTAACACATCATGCTTTGTGCCAACCGAGAATTGAAATAGACAAATGCACAAAAATTCAGAATTTTCATTGTAAACAATCCTCTTCGAATTTGATCGATCACGTTGCTTTGCATTTTTTTAAAACGAATGCTGTAATAACTCATACAAATTTCATTTCAACACTGGTTTGAGTGTTGTAATAAGCCATGAAAACGGGTGTTGTAATTTTGGACATTTCAATCTAGTTATCGATATTGAAATCCGTCGTATTTCAATTCTCGGTGGCACGAAATACTATTATCTTCGATGATGATTACACCCCCTCCCTTCGTCTCGAAATACATCATCATTCATACATATCTGTCATCAAAATTAAATTTAAAATAATTCGAGAAATACGTGCTCTGTTGAATTTATCCTCTTTCCCCCACTTCATATATTGGGGTAGAACATTGCTCCAACTTAACAGAGCGCGTTTTTCTCTAGTTATTTTAGATTTAATTTCGAAGACAGCATTGAAAAAACATTTCGATTTTTATGAATGGATCATTCATAAAGTATGTCTGCTTTTAGGGTAGGTAGGTTAGGCCGAAACAAAAACCATTGAACCACGAACAGGGTTGGGCCAAAAAAAAATTAGAAAAATCAGACATACTTTGTGAATGGTCCCTACTGGCTCTGTAATTACACCATCGTACTGAATTTGTTACCTGATGACATTTGTAATTTTCATTTCGACTGGGCTTTGTGATTATAACTCATGGAATTGTTTGATATTAATGTTGACATAGTGGTATAATTGTGGCGCGGGATACAAACTTACCGCTTGTCAAAAATAAAAGTATTCAAAAAAAGACGTAAGGACAAAGGAGGGCAAAACTGGAATACAGTGGGAGAATTGGACTGTAATTGTATCTTCTTATTTTCCTCGCCCGTATCAAATACTTTGTGAAATTTTATGCGTCGGATACCGAGATAAGAACTTAACAAATTAACGTAGAAACGTTTGAAAGACAATTCTGATGATACTTAACAAATTCTCTTCATTTGAATTATTGCGTCTTTACTGTTATTCAAATTGTATAGCTCAACCAAATATGCATAACTTGCGTTAGTTTTGGGAATTGCCTCAACTATAAGGTATATAAACACAAAATTAAATTAAATTAAATCGAAATAAGTCAGATGAAGGAAATAATGTCAACCCTGATTAATCAATAGCAATAATTACAGAAGTTAAATTCTAGATTTTACCAATAAAATAAGTGTACTTGAACCATTAGTTAAGGTATTATTGATTACTTATACCGAGGCTTTATACTAAAAATGTTTGAAATTTATTAGTGTTTATGCATAATATGCATTGCATTATCCAGGCGTGTGAGAATTAATTTCAATGTATTTATACAGCCCCGTAAAATTACTAAAATTTGCACATGTTCACCATGAATTGAATGTATAAACATGAAATTGACACATGAAGTAATACGGTAATAAACAGCTTATGCCACGAATGTTTATTATCGGCAAAGATTTTGTGAAGCGACAAGTCTTTTTGCCAGAAATAGAAAATATCTTCACAATTTTAGGAAAGTGTTACTTCGCCTAACACTTGATGAACATTCTTTCTCTCAGATATAGTTTTGAACAAAAATGTGGATGATGGTGTCTTCAACGTTTTTTTGCATTTTCACAAAAATGAGCTGCTATGGCTTCATCGTAGAAAATAGGTTTGAGAAATCTCTTGACCAAAAATGTGCTTAGTTTTATGGGGAAGTCGATTTTCAAACCATAAGCCCTACAAATATCCAAAGGCTATACTTTGAAGATACTACCCTGTTGTAGCAGAATCATTTAACATTCAAACCTCAACCATGTTTCGCAACTGACAAATAATGGTTTATTCCCGCGTTCTTCTTCTTCAAGTATTATTTATGCAATCAATGACGTAATGGTTAATAAACCATTAAGAAACTGAGTTTCGAAAATAAACCGAAAACAAGAGCAATTTTATTTCCAGCTACAAAACTACAAAACAGATAATGGCGGCTTTCATATTTCCGTGAGTGTAATCCCTAGGATTTATTCAGAAAACGTCGAAAATTATTCCCACGTCACATCCAGAGTGGGATGAGCTACAATAATATATCTTACACTCTACTAAATTGAAAGATTCGAGCTTCCTGGCGAAAACATCTTCTTATTTCATGTGTTAATTGAGAGCTCGTACAGCAATTGTCCGGCAAAGTCCATTCGTCACCTTCGTTCTTTTATTCACTTCATGACATATTGGACTTCTCATTAATTTAAACTGATTCATGATTATATATCGCAACTTTGCAAAGCTTTCTTACAAAAATTTGACTGAACATTAAATGAGGCGCATTGTTCATTATTGTTCGCTCTTTTTTTCTTAATTTTCAGCATAATTTTCTAAAAACTGAAATATCAATGTCGCGTCACATGCACAAGTCTACGCGAATCATCGATGTGACAAAGAAAAGGCAATTACTGGTCACGCCTATTTGCGATTAAAATTTCTGAATAAAAATTGTTTGCATTTACAGAACCATCATACCAAAACAATGTACACCGAAATTTCAATTACTTTATTATGTGACTTATTTGAATCAAAGCATTCATTCAT
The DNA here is from genome assembly GCF_014529535.1 of Bradysia coprophila. NCBI lineage: Eukaryota > Metazoa > Arthropoda > Insecta > Diptera > Sciaridae > Bradysia > Bradysia coprophila. The sequence goes on from NW_023503370.1 coordinate 1,316,041, forward strand.
TAGTTCGATTAGTTCTAAGCGTGTGCGTGGTAAATTAATTTTTTCTTCTTAAGTTCTTCTTTGTTTGTTTATTAAAGAAAAATAACATTTTGTTGCTTTAACCAAATCACTTGCAACAAAGTATGTTGGTTCTATGAGCCATGTTTTCGTGTTCTAGACACTTTTTCTCTGGCCTATTAATATTAATTAAACCTATCGATAATTAAAAATAAAATTTATGTCCCAGAAAGTTAGTTGGAAGTGACGGTTTTATTGATTCTGTCAAGGAAATCGAATACTAAGTCTGATTGTAATTATGTGAGGCCGGTGTGAACGTAACCAGCAACAAATTCATGTCGCTATGCTACATAACACAATCGTCACAGTAAAAAAAAATATTAATTTTGGTCGGTAAGTCTATATAATCTACTTATTCCAATGAAAGAACAAAGTAACACAATATATTGTGTTGAACAGCTTTCTTTTTTCCGAGGGGTGAGTAGCTCGACATAATCGTGTGACAAGATTTAACGATTTTGAAGCTTGGGATAATGGATGTTAATTTCCAATTAACAATTTTTCGTAACATCAGACCCTACGAGCCGAAGACTTACAATAGTCACAATAATTTAGTAGGTTTGAAGCACCCGCCTTCAGTTCGAGCTGCACATGCACAAGCCTCACTTATCTAAATACAAAATTTTCAAATCAATATTCTATTAAAAATGTTTTTCCAAAGTTTTCTCGAGCTGGTTTACCCCTTAGATTTTCACACATTACCAACATTTCTATTTCCATATATTACCCATTCATTGAGCGTTTTCTATTTGTTGGTTTATAGTTTAACCCGTGCGCCGTCAATATACGGTTTCAGTATTGAAGATCTATTGCAAATTTGAAATAGAAAGGTCGTAATTGTGGGAGTATTGATTTTAATTGTTGCTAACATTCAATGACCAAATGGTCTTGACTTTGACGGAAAAAACGATTGAATCAAGATAATGGGACAAATGATGTCTATCAGTTTTGCAGGACTGGAACAGATTTTACCTGGCCCGTAGGCAAAGTAATCCTGTCCAAAGAAACCTATTAGCCCCGTTGAATCAGTACATCTGGATGGTGTCGCTTACTGCACGTTAAGTGACTAAGTATAATTCTAAGCGCCACGTGTATTACTTAAACTCGATCAGTTTTCATTCACCTTTGACGTACATAAACATATTCCGCTACGCTGAAGAAAGCGATACCTATATTGAATAAATTGGTTTTATTGTTCTTTTTGAATTTATTTTTATGAGAGGCGTTTGTGGAAATATATCAACAACTAAACGTAAAAAATTGAACCCTAAGATAATAAGAGAAAATCTCTGGATTGAGGACGACAAATCATACATCATGCATATAAAATCTGTACGCTGGGCGTTAGTTATTATGATTGCTATAATTTGTACGCTTAGCATTAGTTATTAGTTATTGCTGTAATAGATAGTTTGCGTTATAAGTAACATTCCAGAACTTCTAGCAAGGAGATGTGACCTATAATTTCCAACTTATAAGTTATACGTTATTTGCACAGACTGTCTAATGAAGTATGTAGGAGACGTATATGTAAACGGGTTCTTGCAGCACATACTCCGTTTGTATTATTACAAATTGACGTAAAACTTATGAATCATAAGTTAACTCCCCACACAATTTGGAACTATAAGTGAGAACAATCTGCCTATAATTTCAGAAAAACATATTCGTCTGATGCATCACTACAACGTGGAAAAATCCATGCAGCTTATCGAACCGATTTATTTTTGTTTCATTCCAAAATTTTACCTATGACAAACTTGGCAAAAAAACTATCAAAAAAATGAATTAAAATATTTTAAACAACTATTTTGAAAATATTTAGATCAAATGAAGTAATAGACCCGTTAGTAAAAATCCTCTGAAAGCTTAATGTTCGAAACAACTTTACATGGCCTTATCTGGTCTGTGAGCGACTGAACAATCACTGTAAGAGCTAACTAGTCTAATCAACATCTTTATTGTAGTTCGTTATCAATTGACTAATCAAAAACCGAAAAATGGCACTCGTCGGCTATGTCGGCTGACGAAGGCTAAAAACGGATACTAGTACAATACTAATATGCGGAAAGCTGAAGAATTTCGAGCTTACCGAATGGAATATTTCGAGTCTAAGGTCCTTCTTGTGTTCTGTTGTGACGAAAATGTTTCGATAGATATGTTGCTTACAAACACATCGAAAAAAGACAATTGTTCTATAATTCAGATGGGACTAAGGGATGTGTAAATTATGATGGTACTGATTTCATGTTATGTCGGCTCTGGTTTCCATGTGAAACGGGGAAATGTGTTTTTATTTAGCCGTTTAAGGCCGGGTATTTAAGTACTGGTAGCTCTGCTGCTGATTCTTAGCGGATCTCACGACTGACGAAATATTTACCGAAACTTAAGCGATGTTAACTAACAAAACTAACTGTTAACTAACTAAAGTTACACGTCTATCTTTAAAATATTTACGCCATATTTCTACATCAATCTATGAGGCACTTGGTAGTCCATAGTCCATACACTTTATCCCAAGATGTTTCAATCATTTTTCATGGGTCTATCTAAGTATATTTCAAAAATTGTGTCTATTGTAGTTTCTAATAACTTCTAATAAATAACGCGGTTACTGAATGAATAAGTTCTACCATAAATTGCAACATATAAACAACAATTTCTGCTCTTGGCTTTTCTCATGTCCACTCATAGTTCAACAAGAACCATTTCTTATTACAAAACTAACACTAACGTACTTTGTAAAAACAATAAAGCTTTTTTAATGTAATATTTACTCACCAAAATATCTTCACACACTCGTATTGTTCCTCTATTTATATTTTACGATATTTTTAATATGAAAAAAAAAAGTTGAGACAAAATGTTAAAAATTCCAGTCCATAACAATACCAATAGACGCACTTAAAAGATCATTAATCAAACTGTCTAAAACGGCCTTGCATTTAAAAAAGGCGGGGTTTAAATTCATTGGTTGCACCGTTATCCCTACCTATTAGATATTTTCTACTAAAAGTACAATACCACCATAAAATAGAAATTGCACCAACGTTGGATAGTAATATAACGAATATAACACGGCAGAGCGTATCGTTTGGCCATATGAATGGGATTCGATGTTCCATTTAGAACGTAAGATGAGCTCAGAAAACGTCCATCATGTACATTTTCCCGTTGATTTTCTTTCAGCATAGCTTTCAGCACAGCAATGAATACAATCATTTATTCGTTAGGAGGGTCAATTAGAAAATTAAAAATGGTTTAGTAAATAATTTAGTACAATTAAAAAAGTAACTTAAACAAACAATTATCTTTTTAGTTATCAAGAACTTCAACCAACACAGACTGTTTGAGTGATTTGTAAATTTTTTATTTTAAAATACAAAGTAAGAAATTCGAAGAAACTAATTACTGTGTAAAAGTTACAATTTTTATGAATTGATTACTCACTAATGATAATTATGGTTACAACAACTAATTTAATAAACTTTATAATGTTACGGTTTGTTGTGTACGATTAGACATACACGCAATGACATTTGAAATGTAGTAGTGGTAGAGTGGGCCGGGCCGCCTGGAAATGCGAGCTTCCCAAACTTGAGGATGTTTTAGGGAAAATATGAGCACAGCATAAGTAACTTTGAGAAAATCCGGAAATTTATTTTATTTTTCATATTTTTTTAAAAATATTTTTACGATTTAAAACGATATTGCCTGGCTATGCAGGGTCCTAGGCTGTGAGCTCATCTATAGTTTGAAAAATATTATTGCTTAGAAAGGCAAATCCAGAATATCGGCAATGACGTTTCGCTAAATAGAGCATGTACACAAAAGGCATTCTTGAGAGAAGACGACCGAAAAATGTAGATCAACTCGTTCAGCGATTCGAGAACTACCAAGAGCTAAATGCGGTTGTCTTTAGCTATCTAGGCTTCCTGTAATTTTGCAAAATTCCGGAAAATCCATAAATGTTATGATCTGTAATCTGAGAAAAACAGGTAGTCTAGATTTCTGAAAGAGTACTGTGCATACCGATTGAATCAAGGCTGTATACTGTAGAGGAGGTGAATTATTTTGTATGAAAAATTGGGTGTGTGTAATAACATAGAGATTGATGTTGTACCTCCCCAACAGTACCAATGTAGTATCGGATATAAGCATATACTAGCAGTCTATATAAGTTCTAATTGCAAAAACTCAAATCATTATATTCTTCGTATTGGCAGATACGCCATCTTCAAGTCATGAATAAAAGACGTCCGCTTTATACCCCACTTATTTAGTAGCCTTCTATCCTCTAAGTGTTTTTCCCGTACACCTTGTAACGTTGAACTCATGTTTTCGTTGAACTCGTACTAAAACAAGAACGGGTTTTTCACAAAGAATATTATACCCACTTTCATAATTCGTGCAACATCGTCCACGGTGCGCCTTTCTGGAGCTTGGCTTTTCGTCTGTTACACGAGAAACAACATTATAAAATTCCATATAAAAGCATATAAAGTATTTATGATGGGAATGCGCAATGCTTTAAGAAAAATGCTATTTTAAATGTTTATTTTTGTCATAGTTCTATTTATTTTGATTGGGTGATGTTTGTAACGAATAAAGTTAACATAGTAATGATTGTTGATTACATGTTACAGGGGCTTGTTCAAACAAAATAGGTTAGTGTATAATTAAATAATCAGTAGAAAAAACTGCATGATTGTCATTGTGTTTTAATTGAAACGCAACAAACAATAGCTAATAATTGTGTACACGTACACAATCATTTCGCAAGCAAGTGAAATAGTTGTAATTCTAGCACGTGGGTACAGTACCCGGTTATTTTGATTGCTTCGGAACTTTCTTGCTGTGGGAAATGCATATCAGAAATGCAGTTGAAAATAGCAATGAAAAAAGTGGGCTTCATGAGCCAGTTTGAATGGTATGGCTTCTGTTATAACACCTAGTTTTTTTGTACATATTTATAAATTGACCCAAAATATATATGTAACAATGGATAGTCTGCGAAAATGACGTATAATTTATAAGTCAACAAATAAGTCGGAAATTATAGGTCACATCTTCATACAAGAAGTTCTGGAAGGTTACTTATAATGGGGGATTGAAGTTTTGACCAATTTGACGCAGAAGGCTCGGCAGAAGGTTATTATAAGTAAAACATTGTTCAAGGGTATGCCTCTAAAATGCACAGATTTTTTTTATAAAATTAATTTTGTTTACTAAGTACGACCCTAAATCGACTCAATTTTGTCAGCCGCTTAAAATGTGCCGGAGGCCGTTTCTAGTCTCCATGAAAATAAGTATTTGTAGAGGTGTTCTGCAGCAAGAACTAAATGAGTATCGACAATTCCGATCAAAAGAATTTCTAAAAACAGTGTAAAATCAAAAATATAGTGCCGCCATTTTGTAATTTTCTTACGGGCGGCTGTACGTTTTGAAGTTTAGACTAACTTACAAAAAGATCAGTGCATTTTAGATACATACAGTTGAACAATTTTTTGTTTACGTCGATTAAAAATAACTTATAAAAACTTCAATCCCCCTTTTCCAACTTATAAGTTGACTTATAAATTATACGTGATTTGCGTAAACTGTTTTACTTTACTAGTGAGGTAATGTGGCCTTTCCCTCACTAGTGAAGACCCTTTCCCTCGCTCGTAAAGTAAAACGCCATACTTTACACGTGAAATAATTTGATATATCGTATCACGATGAGAAAAAGTACCTCGGGCTGAAGCCCTCGGATACTTTTACTCATCTGGATACGAGATATCAAATTACTTCACTTGTATAGTAATGTACTATTATTGCCTATCCACCCGGAATATTGTTGTTACACGTACATTTCCCACCCGCGGAAAGCGACAAGTGAAGGAATATTCATATGAAAATTCATTACATATCAGGAGACTTTCATTACATACCAGCAGAATTTCATCACTTATCAGCAAAAATGTATCAAATGAAATATTCTTTAAAACTGAAATCGAAACAACACTCGCGATGTTATTTTAGTTTTAATATCACAAACTTTGTCACTTGAATTAAGTGCAGACCAATCTAAGCAAATTCATTAAAAACTTTGGAAAAAAAATAAGTGACGGCGAGAGTGACGGCCATTTTGTCAATAGCCATAATTTCAATTTTTTCAACTTCGACGAACACCTATGGCCAAACAATTTTAATTTTTGCATTTTTCACTTATTTTCAAAAACAATCAACACTTTTGTCTTTATTATCATGTATTCACTTCACTTCACAGCAAAATTTATTGTAACACCACCAAAATCGACAAATATTACGCAAAATATGAATCTAGCACTTCACAAAAACAAAACAGTCGAAGTAGTTTGTCAACATGTCAACAAAACAGTAGTGTTGCCAGTGATGCTTTCGGGATTAATGTTATGAAGAAGTGAGAGCCGATTTCATGAGCAGACTAGATTCGTTTATAAACGATTCAATGCAACAACAGATTTTTTTGTTAGTTTTGTGCTATCGGTATTTTTTATGTTTGTTATTAGTCTGGCAGTGAATGAAATAGCGCGACATAAATGTTGTGAAATTATACATTAAATTAGAATAATCTTATTGTATTCAAGAATCTGCTAGTGTCTTCTTGAACACTTTTGGTTTTGAACTGTCAGGTCCTTGGGTGGAAAAATGTACTCGTAACAACAATATTCCGGGTGGATAGGCAATAAAACAGCATACATTGGATGCTGCTTGGTAGTTCATTACACTCGGAATCAATTTTGTGAACTCGCGAACTCACTCGTGTGGTTTTAAGCAACAAGCTTTGGAAACGGTTATTTTGACAAGTGTGGAGTTTGCATATCCGAGCCGAAGGCGAAATTGATTCCGAGTGTAATGAACTACCAAGCAGCATCCAATGTAATCTACTTTAATGACATCGCTGTCATCAAAAGTATTTCCAGTTAAGACTATTATTAAGATCTTTAATTAGAATTCAAATGGAAAATTTGAAATAATTTATAAAAAGGATTAAAGGCTAGTTATAAATAGACTAGCCCCTCATAATATCAAAAAAAAAACTAGCTTAGAAACATGTTAAACAGGATAAACGTAATATGATGATCTACAAGCATCGGATTGAAGAATTCGATATAGATCAATTTATATTCTCATGTTTAATTCGCTGTAAGAAAATTGAAATTAAAATATTTTTGCTCTCATCTTTCAAATATTAGCTTATGTTAAATGTCCCGTTTCATTGCGACTTTCACACTAAAAAAAAATCAAAAATTGTAACTATCTGTATTGTAACTGTAATTGTAACAAGTGAAGGAAGGAAATCCTAAGTCGAAAATTTGTCGATTATCCTTAGAGAAATTAATTTTTATTTAGGGTTAACCAGCACGAGCTGGTACGCGTTAAACGATACTTTAAAAAATGTAAATCTACAGTGTAGATTGTACACCAAAATTGGAAAATATCACATGTTTACCATCTACCTTCAAAAATGTTCTTTGTAATTATCTTTATTGTAAACATTGCAAAGATTGTAATCTTGTTTTATCCGGCTATATGAACGCTGATAAGACTTACATATCTTGTCGAACTTGTATACGACTTTATTCTAAATCAATTACCCCATATAGTTATAGAATTCCTTTTTATTATCAATTGTTTCATTGGACTAACTTCGTTTTTTTTCTCTTTTTATTTTCAGGCTGTCCCCGAGATACATTAATAGAATTATGTCAGAAACTAAATAAAACCTTTAATTATCCGTATGAAATGATGCCACTGTTGTACACAATTCTCACATATAACGACGATGTGGAAGAAGCGTCACAGCGAATCTACGAAGGTATATCGCAAACGCAATTTTTTTGAGTCATAAGACGTAGGATAACTGCAAATGCATACAAACCAATTGCGTACGTAAATATTCAATATTTTTTCTATTAATCGTTGATCGTTTTACAAATTTCTTACGTGCACAATTTGATCTGAATTATTTTTTCTTCCAAATTTTCGTTTTAAGAATCAGTAATATTGTGCAAGCGTGAATCAATTTTATGCAATTGCTCATCCTGGTCCTAAAACCACCAAAAATACATTAGAAACGTTTTTCTGATTCGATTCTTTTTTTTTGTTTCTCTCACCCCCTAATTTAATCCATTCATGATGATCTCGAAGTACTAGATTTAGGTGAATATTGTGTACAACGTGCGCGTGTTCTGGGAAAATACCGAATCTAGTATTTCAAAATCTAAGGAAATGTGGGTGTAGTTTGTCGAATTAAAATGGAGAAAAGTTTCTAACGTAGTTTTGCTAGGTATATTATGCAGAGGGAACCGATTCTTTTGTACAATTTAAAATAAATTACATGCTACCTATAGGAAGAACTACAGATTAAGCTTTGGGTGCATATTTCAGGACTCTTGAAAAAAGGGAACTAAATTGTCGAGGATTACAATCGTTGGGAAAAATTATTTTATTATCGGATATAACTAAAAATATGCACCATCAACCGATGAGGAGCTGATATTAGTACAAAATTATGTTGAGTTATTAACAATATTAATTTTTTGTGTAAACTAATTGAATGACCCTTCACTCTCCTTTATTCACAAACCTCAGTTTTAAAATTCATTGTTTCTGCAATGTTCGGTTTTATTTAACTGACAAAACATTCTTTTAAAAAGAATTTTCGGAATCGGAAACAGAATTTTCAAAACTCCATTAACGATGTAATCTAAAAAAAATCGACACGCACTGTATTACGAGAACACCGTCATTAACAGCATTTGCCAAGAGGAGATGCGTAACTTGCATCTGAACGCTCTACTTTATTCTTTTTGAAAATCCCATTTTAAATCCAATTAGTTATTTTGAAACATTTAGCATGTACGAACGTAATTTTCATGAAATTATTATCAATACAGAAAGTGGCTGCGTCTATAAGTTTTCGGTGCGCAGACTTGTTATTTTCTTTAAATGCAGTTTCGTGGCTCACTTCGAAAGTATCAAATTCGTTTCTGTAGCTATAATTAGCATCCACATTTAAAAAAAGCAATTAATTTTCGTTTGAAAAATTCAACATCACGTGTAGTTGGAGCAAAATCATGTACATCTTGACGACCTAAGTCCGAATATTAGGATATTAGGAATATAGCTAACAGAAATATATCAGATTTTTTTTTCGACTGGATCATTAGATTCAAATTTGATGTTTCGATGCTTCGAAGTACTAGATTTAGATCATCGTAGCGGGCATTCTTCTACACGTATTATAAATCTAGTAATTCCTGGAAACAGATTGGAAACCTCCAAACGCCGGTTGATTCACAAAAAATTGAGCGTGGACGCTGGTGGTTTTATGACGAACTGTAGTAGAATTATACGAAAATCTATTACATTTGAGAATTAAATGAAACTAAAAAAAATTCTGACTGTACTTTTGTTAGCTATAATTCGAATAATAAATTTGTATCTACCCTAGGGAGCTTCTAGAAGATAAATTGTTTACCCCAACTTTTTGAAATTAAATATCTCATTTGTAAGTGGAAGTTGCTTCTTGCATTTTTGCCGTCTGCGGTCTCAGATCGGTAGATTTCACACAAGAAGTACCATCTCCGTCATTTCTTCTACTGATAAGGATCTACTAGAGATAAGCTTTTTGCCTTAATTAAATTAAATTAATTTCCGACCCGTTAAATCGTCAGACAAAGAATCGTTCCATTCAGTATACTCCCTTATCATCCCTTTCAATAATAGAATAAAGTCTAGGATGTAAAACTTGAGAAGATTGCAATTGCGGACTTAACCATTTAAGAACCAAAAGAAAAACATGAAATTGAAAGTAACAATTTTTTATAATCTTTTTCACACAAACAGGACAAAAAATCATAAACGATTATGCACGGTACAACAACCTCAACATATACGACGGAGGGGAGTTAAGAATCGATACCAAACGGGGATGATAACACGAAAATGCTTTATTTCTAAATTTATCTAAAAAATAAAGGACATGTCAATTGTGGAACGGACAACGGCTGATTTATTGGCTTTCGTTATTTAAATATGAGACTAAACATTTAGACAATAACGAGTGAACGTTTAGTTATTTCAATCTAATTGTAAAAATATTTTGATTGTAAAAAAATATAAGTGTGAATATGAATACAGAACAGTTTTTTTTAGATTATTTGAATGGTCACCAGTTTGTTACTATTTACAATATAAGTTTCGAATAGGGCATGCCGATGCAGTTCGCCAAGAACGGCTTGAAATACTTAACATAACTTACATTGCGTGACATTTATAAAGCCATAAAGTCAAAAGTATGGTGAAAATTAAAGTGAAGAAATCAATTTCCTTAAATCTACATCGCTACCATCAATTCCTACATGTGCTGGTAAGTTTTGTATAAATTTGTTTTAGTTTTATATTGTTATGCCTCACTCCTATCGAATCTATTAACAGACATCCTTGATCGAGACATTTTCAGTGGCACTGTTTGTTGTAAATTATGTTCTTTAGGAACTGTAAGCCTAAGTACCTTGTATAAATCATTTAATCTGTTACTTCTTTTGTTCAAATTTTGTCCTAATCGTTTACTTCAATTGTTCACTGCCTAAGACCTTCGTCATTTCAGTTGATTACAGATAATACAGTCGATTTCGTTTTTTTTAAACGTTTCACTTACCGCAGAGATTCAGACATATTTATGCTATATAGAGATCTTTGTCAAAGCTGCATTCACCAGTTGGTCCACAAAATCACACACTTCTTGTATGATAACCAATCAAAACACAAGCCGGACCAGGGCCTATTTTTGGGAAACTGAATTTTCTATTTTTCCAGAATTTGCCAAAATTTACTAAAACTTTCCAACATTTGCCAAAATTTGCTAGAATGTGCTATCAAAAAATTTGGCAAATTCTGGAAAATTTTCGGAAATAATAGCAAAAATTCAATTTCCCAAAAATAGGCACTGTGCCGCACTGCACAGTGTGTAGTTTGTTGTTAGGATTTTCTGCTGTACAAAGAGTGTCCAACTGGTAAGATCAGCTGAGGTACAAAACTGCGAAAAATTTGAAGAAATTTGACGTGAAAAAGTCCTGAATTTGTATATCTTTTCGTATAGCGGTTTGCTTCCCAACACCCAATTGCCGCAGTAACTGTTGCGAAGACAGCTCTCTCACTGCATACACGACATTATAAGTCGTGTATATTAAAGCTGGCAAAAGTGTTCGTCTGAAAGCTTTTTCTACTCGTATAGAAATCGGATGACGATTTAACATCAAAAGCTTGTGTTTTGACAAAAGCATTATGTGTGCGTATACACACCTTGGATTTTCTAGTTGATGTTCCATTATGAACACAATATTAAACTTAATTAATTCCGAAAATTTCCTAAAAAGAACATCAGTCTATAGCTTCGAACATTTCCTTAATTCTTAATTTTTTGCTTCAGTTCAATAATTTTTTGGATCACTTTCTAAGTCGAATACTGCAAAATGATGTTATAATTTCAATAAAATAAAAATTCTATTCAATTAATGTAATTTTAATTTAAAATATCAAAGTCATTCGAATTCTATGCATATCGATGAATATTGTTATGAAACTGAGGTGAAACATGCCAAACGAAATGAACGAGAACCGCATAATGACTGTAAACTGTGAATGAAACAACTTTCCATGAGATCGAATATCAAATGAGAGCCGAAAAGCACAATGCGTTAACTAAAATATTTCTCTGTGGTAGAGAAAAGTCTTTGGTGATTGAAACACGAATAAGAGACAATATTCGCTCCGCTTTTTGTGTGCATTGTTTTTCTTTGAATGTAGGTTTATTACCACATTTAAATCATATAAATATAAACCATACAAAAACATATCCTTCAACCGAATTTTGTTTAATCGTATAATATACGGACAAGAGTTTCAACAAATCTGCTCCATTTTTACAGGATATTTTGGTATATTTAACTGATTAGGTTGTAATACATTCACATGATTTAAATTTAGTGTCTCCTCGAAAGCTAAGATTATGAGTAGAATTGTTTAATTGGTAGAGTATATTTAATACATTACGCGACAGTGGTTGGAAAGAATACGATAAATAACACATACAAAGCAGACTGCAGACATATAGTTTCCAATTTATGGAGTATATTGTACACGAAGCGTATAGTTTCATTATAATAGTTATTTTGCACAGCTGTGGAACAAAGTCGATTTTTGTAGCGTTTTAATTTTTCCATAATAGCGGAGCTTGTACTTTGTGGTAGAAGCGAGCGAACATTTTTTGTTTAAAACCGACTCGACCCCAATACGAATTATGTTTTTTAAAATCCAAGCTCAGAGCCCGAACCGTTGAGACCGACATTTTTGAAACAATAACCATAGGAAATTTTATCGGTTTCGATGACTATAATAAAGCTGTCGTCGCTAGAAATTATATACCTTGTCGTAAGAATGTTCGTAAGGCTCGGAACAGGTTAGGTTTACCTGAAACTGACCTGAAATTACCTCAAACCTGTTTTGACTTGAACCTGCTTCTAAAAATTTTGACCTGACCTGCATTGACCTGAAAGTACTAGTCAGGTCAGATAATCTTGAAAAAAAAACCTTGACCTGAATTTTTAGATCTCTGCAATTTTTGACCGCGGTCGACCTATTTTGAATCTTAAATGTTCGGTAATTTACGCCACGACTATTTTTGGGAGAACATTTTTCTTATTTTAACACATTATCCCAAATTTTTCAAGATTTTCGTTAATTTTCTCAAAAATATTTTTTTTTTAATTCAGAAGAAAGATCTTTATTTGACTATAAAAAACAAAACTTCCTAATGAAGGCTGCTGCACAGATATCCATGAATAATGTAACTTTATAATCTGAATTTTACGTACTAATATATGGGTAATTCCAAGGCTAGTTGCGTTACTAATTTCGCCATTTGTGAGCCATAAAGTGAAATGGTTTGGCTATGTTTTGCGGTAACAAATCAGTCTATTCTAATACTCAGGGGACACAGTGCTTTTATACCAGCAAAAAATTCAACTTTTAGCCTGCTAAGTTGGACTTGCGTGATCGATGAAGTTGACCAGACAACTGCATTCAGAGAATTTTTTTTATCAAAATCGGTTCACATTTGGTGAAAATATTTCGAAAAGTCACAAATTAGCTGGAATGTCCCATAGTCGGAGTCAAATTGGAAATGTCTAAATTAACTATTTCTTAAGTTCTTATGAATTAGAAAAATGGGGAAAATGAAGGCAAATGCTCCAAAGTAGTCCCCCTAATTTTGGTCACGTCTTACTTGATCACTAAGGCGGCTTGTAGCAAAATTTAAACGTTTCAATGGGGTTTTGACATGCCGACGTCTCCTTAGTCAAGTCATATGTGACAAAACCGGTTTTTCAGAAGCTTGCCAGACGAAATTACTTTTGGCTAGTGATTCACTCAATATTGTAAAAATTGTCGATAATTTACAAAAAAAAGCTTCTGGAGTTAACGCATCGGTCACACAAAGTACATAGAACACAGTCCATATAATCCACAGGAAATTCACATAATTCACATAATTCTGGAAAATACACTCGCTACGTTAATAACCATAATATATGTAAGGACAGAGAGTGTATTGTTTGCCATAAGCTGTACGTATTCTAGTGTTGCTGCTCTTTATATACGCGTATTATAATCCACTATAGAAATATATTGACCTAAATTGAACGTAGATATTAAAGTGATGTGAGGATAATACAACATATGATGCTACTCTGTCAACAACAAAGAAAGAAGAATATCTGTCAGCCTGTGTATGTCAAAGAACCCTGTTCAATCGATACAAATTACTAATGTTTTAACAAAAAAAAAGAAAGGAAAGTCAGTTAAACACAGAACAATGTCCTACTAATAATGTGGTAGACCAGTGTTGCATCCGTATACGATAGTTTTATTCAGGAAAAGCAATTGATTTCGGAACACAACATTCAATTTCCATTAAATATTTAATTAAATTCTTATTTTATTTGCAACATTTGCATAATTCAATAAAACATATTTAAATTTGGGCCTGTCCGATTCATTGACATCATCATGAAAACTGACTGGTGAAGGTAATTAAAAATTAAGTGCATATCGAGGTCGAAAATTAAAAAAAAATTACGCCTGACAATAGCTTTAATCGAGAACGTTACTGTTAATAGATAAGCAATCGAACAATTATGTCCCACATGTTCATGGTACAAAATCGGAATAGTTGTGAATCGATTGAACCGAGTCTAAAAGGTGGATTCAAGTTGAAAATTAAAACAAAATACAAGCACACACCACGAAACATTCCTTTGCACAAAAAAGTCAACATCAACTCTACTTTTAATTATTGTAAATCTTCGAACATTCTTTTCGGAATCGTCCAATTCTCATTTATTTTCTGTTCAGAGCTAAACATATCGACTTAGTAAACACTTCTGTTTTAAATGGAAACGATGGCTTCGCATATATAAACGTTGTTATGTGATATCTTAACGTTAATTAGTTAATCTGAAAAAATGTGGTTGAGGTATCTTCGAACGAATAAAGAGCTCAGCAGACCACATTGATTAAAAGTCAATAAAAAAAAATACTGCGGATGGTAATAAACTAGCAATTACAGATATTCGATATGCCAACTAATTAAAAGCCAATTTTATGCCAATTATTTTATTAAGTAGCACTTTATATTGGTAGATCAGATATCCACCAACAATTAGACGATCTTTGTTTTCCGATACATAAATAGTTCACATTTGGACATTATGAACTCCGCGATGAGTATCTGCCATTTTTAGATGGAAAGCTCAGTCGAATCTATCTATCTAAACCGTACAGTGTACAGTACGCGGGAACTTATTCGACCTTAACTTAAAAATCGAAATGATTTGCTGTTATATGTTAAGGGGTCCGGGTAAATGAGGCCAATTCAGGTTAAATTTGAAACAGGTCAGGTCATTTTAGATTTCAGACAGGGTTCAGGTAAATCACGGATTTTGATTTTCAGATCAAACTTAACGAATATTTAGCCTATTCCGAGCGTTACCAACAACAAAATCCAACAATTTCCTCATTTCTCAGCCAAAGGACACCACTTTAACCAGAGCTCAATATTAACAGGCTACAATTTTCACCACAATGTGTGGGGAGGTACTAAACATACTGAATGAAATTCAGGTGAGTCCTGTCCTGACCCCGGACTTTCATAAAATAAGAAGTATACACTATTTAGTCTCGCATTTAGTTGCAGTTTTCCAAAGTTTCCCCATAATAGAAATTACCTCGGAAAATTTGCCAGGTAACAAGATAGTCGTTCAACTATCAGATTATGTGGCTAACTTTTCATATGTTGTAGCCACATCACTAACAAAAGAAGTTTGTTTTCGTTCTTCTGTCTAGAAGCAATCTAAAAGAAAGAAACCAATATTATGAAACTCATAGTGGATTCGTTTGATTATATTGCGTTCCTATATTGGATATATACTTGGGGTATAAACATTGTTAGAATTTTCAATGATTTTAGAATGTATGCCTTTCAAGCAGGGAGTTTTTTGTGATTGTAAAACTGCTGAAAGAAAAATTCACCAAAAAGATTACACACAAACACAAACTGAAACTAATATCATTTACGTTTTATGTGTAATATTATCCCGCTCACATTTATATGCATTTCGTGCGTGATTTTTTATTGCAATATAATCGTATTTTCACAGCCAACATAAATTAGTAATTATACATTGTAAAGCAATCTTAGTTCAAAACCAGTTCAGTTTTATGGTCGAAAGCGCACTATGTTCAAACTCATCGCGTTTTTATTGTTCTTTAATTGTTGGGCTGCTTTGAATAAAGTCTGTAAAACCTACTGCATACATTAGTTTTATATGTATACACACAGGCGAGCAAACTAATTCTAACGAATGGTTAATGTTAAGACGTTGGAATACTTTTAACAAACATGAGACAAGAATACCAACCCCTTCTTTTTACTATGCAGCAAGATTTTTTCACACTGAAAGAATCTGATATAACACATAAGCCTTGATTTCCACCTACCAAAAAAGTACTCCGTGTGAGAGACAGAATTGAATTTTTTCAATTTTTTGCTTTGTATATTTGGCAGCTTGCTTTCTCACGGAGTGCCTTTTGTCGAGTGGAAACCATACTTAAGTTTATATATACACACATTGCGCCACCACCGATTTGTGATGAAATACGATTGAAACTCACCTGGGATTATGTCAGTGTTGCTTGTTGGTTCTGTATGCTTGTTCTGTGTAGCGAACTGTCCTATTCCTCTTTTATTTTCAGTGTAGAACACTAAAATCCTTTCGACCTTGCTCATCTATTTAATGCGGTTGTAATATTCTCTTACTTAAGTAGGGAGGTAATGGGGCCATTCCCTCACTGGGAAAACCATTACCTCGCTCAGAAAGTAATAGTATATTACTTCCGAGGTTCCAAGTTGTGTATTTGATAAGTGGGGTGTTACAGCCCGACCCGAAGGGGAGGGCTGTATTCCCCACTTGTCAAATAACAACTTGGAACCTCGTAAGTACAATGCTTTACGTGATTAGGCAATGTAAATGAAAATGAAACATGCCGTAACACGTAAAATACCATACTGCACACGGGAAATAGTTTGATCGTATCACGATGAGTAAAGGTACCTCGGGCTGAAGCACTCAAATACTTTTACTCATCTGGATACGAGATATCAAATTATTAGTTCCCTGGTATAGTAATCTACTATTATATGCATAGTTCCTTAACTATCGTTCGTCGGTTTTTTCAATGTGTAGTTATAACACAACGAAAATTAAAACTTTTTCGCGGAATTTTTTTTATATTTCTAAAATTGCTCAAACAAACGAAACCATCTTCGTTAGGAATTATTTCGTTGAATGAGCGAACTTAAATTGCGTAATTCCATTGGGAATTATATGATGTCTACGGTATTGGCGACCAATTTAATACTAACTAATTTATTTGTTTTGCATTTTATCATGCACTGGGACGGTTACAATGCAATAAAATCGCAACAACAAGAACAACAACAACTTGCTCTTTTCTCATGTTGAATATTTTATCACCATTTTACCGAATAGCATACACGCACAGCAGATCTGACACCGACCAGTCTAAACAAATTTAACAATTTTTTTGGCGATTGAGGTCGGTTTAAAATGTTTGGAAAAATTATTTAGAATATCGACGTGGTCTTTTTCGTAAAAGTTCGACATTTAACTTACCACACATATGAGTTATAAATTCTGCGGTACCTACTATCATTGAGATTTATTATTGCACTGGATTTTTTTTTACTGAGCTATTGCTACCTCCATGGATGTACGAGACACACCATCGTCCAACGTTTGCAGTTTCTTAGTGTTTTCAATTTAGAATACGTGATCAAGAAAACATAAACACAAAATGATAATTGTAAAATTACACTGGTCTGTTAGACCTAGAACACACCACTACAATTGACTGTTATGACTAGGGCGAAAATACTGAAGATCAGTTTATTACTTGCCTTGTCATAGAATGTTATATTAGTCGGACCACTTATTTTAAACTGTATTTGGCAAAGTGTCAAGATTTCCATAAAACGGCAAGTAACTGGTCTTTCGTATTCTCGCCTAATCATAATGCTTGATTTTCACTTACCAAAAAAGTACTCTGTGTCAGAGACAAAATTGATTTTTTTCGATTTTTGCTTTGCTTACTTGACAGCTTGCTCTCTTACGGCAGAGTACTTTTTGTGAAGTGAAACCATAGCTAACAGTCCCTGACACATCCCTCAAGTCAAGTTAAAAAAGCAACTGGTCCAAATGATATTATCTCATCATAACAGTCTATTGGCACTTCCGATGGACTTTAGATGGCATGGCATGATTTTTTATTATGAAAAGGCAATGATCACCAGTTGTCATCTAGTTTCTCTCTCTCAGTTTTCCATATATTTTTGACGTATCGTGCTACTTTTTATTAATAGTGTTGCCAGCTTACACCAGTAGCAGTACCAATAGAGATCCAGCTTTGTTAGGTCGTTCAACGTGTTCACTTTGTAATTTGGTGTAGTTGAACTGTTAACAAAAATCTCGTGTTATTAATACCAGATAAGGGTACGAAGACTGGAAGGGAATCGCACACTTATTTCGACCAGTTTCTATGCAAAAGGAAGATGCATGAGAGAGGATGGTGGTATATCTCTTACCAAACTATTTCTTTATTTCGACGAACTTACATACAAATGGACGGTACGTGCGGATATCATGTAAAAACTAGATCTTTTTTTGTTCGCTCAGAGAGTCCTTTTCTATAAAATTATTTCAAGTCAAATCACTAAATTGTTGCAAACCAAACGCCAACGTTTCAAGCAAAATGTAGATTGAACTTTTTGCTATGAAGATTCTACGTTCCGATAGTTTAATTGACAAGAAGTTTTCTTAGGATCAATATTATGTGCATGCCAAGGTGTCTGTGTAATACAGTGGCAACAGAACATTAATTGAAAACATAAAATCGCGTTTCCAGCCATTTAAAGCACATATCGCTTTTGATGAGGCAAAACTTTGAAAGTCGAGTACCTAACGTGTGCCGATAATAAAATTTTCAAATTTGTCGCATTGTCTCATTTGCATTATGGGAATAAAGTGCTACAGTGTTCGTCAAATAACCGTTAAAATATAATATGAAAATTGTCATAAGTTCTACATTATAATGCATTCGTACTCGAGCAAATAATTTAATAATACTGTAATGACTTCCGGTGTTTTTTTCTTTCTTTATTAATAAAATTGATGCTACGTTAAAATGAATTTTAAATGTGAAACTTATCCAGCACCATTCTACACACCACTTGCATAAAAATTACCTGAATGGGATTATTTCGTATTCGCAGATGAAAATTTATATCAAATTGTGGCACTTCTGCAGCCCTAAAATTTTAGTATATATTCCTTTATAGCATATTTTATGATTCTGTGTATTTTATGGTGAAAACTTTCGTCATATTAAAATGGGAAAATACACCTGATGATCGATATATCGAAACAACACAATAAATCTTGTGTGTATAAATACTACACGTACCCATACAATAAGTTCCGAGACCATATACATTTATACTTCTTGATTCCAACATTTTTATTTACGTTTCGACAGTTCTCTTTTTTCTTTTATTCGTAAGTGAAATCGTAAAAAAAATTGAAACATTTTCTCTTTTGTCTTGGAAAATGCATGTTACCGAGACTTGTAATAGTTTGTGTTTCTGGTACAATTTTATACCGAAACTTTTATCTAACTCGCTGATTTTTGAATTTTATATTTTTTTTACGGCAGGTCGATTGCCTATATCTACTTAAATATACACAAAAAGCAATTAAATCATTAAAATCAAATTATAATTACAAATAATACTAAAGCAACATCCACCGTTTCTCTTCATATTCACATCGGTATAAATGATAATAAAAAGATATTATAAACGTTTATAATACTTTGCGTTTTAGATGTGCGACGGTGATAAGAGGTGAAACACTAAACCTTAAAAAGTAAAAAAAAAATCCTCGATATCGCAGACATTAAACAGCAGATGGTCAATTAAATAACCATAATAAAAGAAAACGTTGAATTTTTTAAATTATTTTTTAATTTTCTCCACGTCATTAGAAAGCTGTGGAATTGCTCAATTCTGAAGCGAAAATGGTTTTTTTATCAACACATCATTATAGTGATATGCTTCAGTTTCAAAAAAAATCAGTCACGGAAATTTCAAAGTATTTATTCAACCTGAGGGATTCTTTTGAAAGGCAACTTTTCATAAATGGACATATAAAACGGTCACAGTCTCAATATGTCAAAACTGATTTCAGATCATCGATATTGCGATTTTCAGCTGTAATTATAAGATGACTTCAAAGTTCAAACTTTAAAATTATTAGTACAGTCGACGCGTCGCGCGACGTCAGTAAAGTTATATATCAATTTGCTTCAGCTATTTTTCAGCTGGTACACTCATACAGATTACAGATAAAAGTGCTTTTATGTCTATATATGGGTGAAATAGTTACACGCACTCGAGTGCAGTGCTAACACAGTAAAAAGACAGAAGTCTTCTTTGTTTGAGTTGACCAGCTGAAAAACAGCTGAAGCAAACTAATGTGTGGTCTTCTTGTTCTTTTGTTCGTAACTTACCCTAGGAAAGAAACAAAATTCATACTACATGCAAAAAACCACCTAGAGTTGACAATTTCATTCTACAGGTCGGCAACATAACTAAAGGGCGTATCTCCGATATCTCAGAAACTACTGGACCGATTTTATTAAAAAAAAATTGATTGAAAGGCAGTGAGAAGTTATGAATTTCGAGCCCGACGTAAAGTCAATCGGCAATATGGTTCGGAAGATATTGTCGAAAAACTGAAAAAAAATCAGATTTTTTAAACAAAATTTGTAAGACGTTTGAGCCGATTTTGATTTTAAAAAGTAATGAATTTTGAGTTCGACATGAAGTCAATCGGCCATACGGCTCAGAAGTTATTGTGGAAAAACTGAAAAGCCTCTAGAGAATACGACGAAAAGTGCTGATTTTATTGATTTTTTTTTATGCTCAAAATTCATAACTATGTACTACTTTTCACGAAGAAAAGAAGTATTTCAAAATCGGTTCAGTAGTTACTGAGATATCGGAGATACGCCCTTTAGTCATGTTGCCGATGAGGTGTAATAGGCACTGCAGGTGTAAAAATGTTCTAACCCACCAAAAGTACAAGAAATTATAGGATTAAAAAAACAATTCAGGAAGTAGAATTGAGTGTGATGATCACCGTGATCCGTTAAGCCGTTAAAGATCATACATTACCAAACCACAATCCGTCAATTAATTGGGAAATCAGTATCTGAAAAATGTATTATTATCTCTAATATTTCCGTTATCGATTGCACCCAATACACTAACTAATTCGAATTGCATTCCAATACAATAAGCATCTTCGAAACTTAAGCTAAGCTTTAGTGTCTGTAGAGCTTTTAATTTAGTGTGATTTCATATATCTCACAACAAATTAGGAAAATTCAAACGCATTGTAATTCTATTCGCTTTCATATTTTCAAAATTACCTAAACTTGTATAAAGTAAATTAAAATGCAGTCTCGTTAGAGACGCAGGAAACATAAATCTAACACTTGTTTTTAACCACCAGAAGCATAACTGATTAAGTGGAACTGATTTCCATCGGTTTAGTTTTGTTTTTAAAAGTGTAATATCATCGTTTCCAATTATCCAATTAATTATATTTCAAAGGTTAAAATTTTCTCTCGAACTATGCGGATTATGTTACAAAAACCAAATCAGTTTGTTTGTTTGATTTTTTTATATTTGCAGTTTCGAGGGGCATTTTTTTTCTTTATTATACAAACACTCAATTTTTTTTTTCTTCTTCTACTTCAAGTTGTATACAATATAAATTGGTTCGTGAAATGATTTCGCTGAGTTTACTTATATTAAATTTGTTCGTTTTTCTTTTTCTTTTTCGTAGATTTTTTCGACTGGCCTGATGGACTGTTAGAAGCAACTTATTATTGAAATCGAGAATCAACCTTTTTGCAAGAAAAATTTCTGTGAACATTATTTAAGCAGTAAAATTGAATCGTCCATTTAATCGTAAAGCATGTAAGTACTTTAAAATGGTTATTTATACATTTTATAACTATTATTTTGTTTAATACACTAAAATTCAAATGACATTAACCATTTTGTTCGGATATGACAACACGTTATATTATACATATGTAATAATAATACGCAGAAATGGATATTGGATACACCGTTTTCATAAAACTATTACATTTAAATCAACCATAAAAGCATCCTATTAAAAATACGATAGTAAATGTCTAAATAAATTAAAATTCGCATAAACCGAATAAAAAAAAAATAAAAGCTTTATGTACATTTCAAATGGAATTTTAGAAAAATCTCCGTCACTTTATTGCCTTCTCGTTTGTGAGATTATTATATTGTAAAAGAAGAAGAAGAAACAAAAAAAAAATTCTCAACAAAATTTATGATTGCATTTTGCTGCAAAGTCTTATTTTATTGCAATAAAAATGTGAACAGGACTAATAATGTTGCTAACGACGCCGCACCGACTTAAACATCACTGACCGAATCGTTTTTTTTTTTACCAGAGCCTATTCTCGTCGCAAAATAGGCTGTGTACATTTTTTTACATTTGTACAAAAATGAGCCATCATTGGCTTCATGGTAAAAATAGTTTTGAAGAATATACCGGGCAAAAATATGTCAGCAAGTCCTATAGGCCTTTAAAAGAAAAATTCAAGGAAAAAGTTAGCTTTCTACCAAAGTTTATCTTTAAGAGCGCTCACTCCTTGGCAATTTTCTAGCCTACATTTGTGCGCAGAAATATTCGTTTTTTGTTGATTTCTCTGAGCCAAAATCTTTTTTTTGAGAAAGTAAAACCATTAAAGACTGCAAACATGTGGTACTTTTAAGAAAAAAATTGATTTGTGGCCGATATCTTAACCCACTCGGAGAAACCTTTGCAAAACACATAAATTTACACATTTGCAATGGTTTCTCCAAGTGCAATAAGTTATCATCCGCAAACCAATTTTTCCCTTAATAGTAACACATTTTTGCATGCTTTAATGGTTTTACTTAAAAAAAAAGTAGTTCAGAGAAATCATCAAAAAACGAATATTTTAGGCTAGAAAATTTCCAAGGGGCAAGCGCTCTTAAATCTACATTACAATTTTGCGTCAGTCGCATGTGAGTGTGTATGAAGTGGTCACAGCGGCTATTTTAGTGAAATTATTACGAAATTTGCTGAAAATCGTTGATCGAAGCGATCGATATAAATTACAATATGTTTTTGCTACTAAATTGTTCTTTTGACAAATGACTTCGGCTCGAGCTACAAATCTCCTACTAGGGCCCATAACCTGTTGTTGTGGAAATTCAGTAAAGGTATGACCTGTCCAGAATGAAAACCACGTTCGGCTAACAACCTAAAGTGATTTATTAATAATGTATTAATAAAGAACCAATACACAAACAGAGTTAACATACTACGTTAAGGCACTAAAATGAATTTAATTACAATAGTTCAACAAATACCAATTTTCAAGCAAGTATGTAATCTACTAAATAAAGTTTTGTGACCACTGCATACATGATAATGAATTAAAATTTCAATGTTGCGGGCTCTCGAGTTTCAAAACAATTCGAGTCGGGCGAGTCGGGTTTTCGACATGCGAAAGTCCCTGCATCTGGTTGATGTAGAAGTCCGGTTCAAATCGTCAAACTTAATAATATAAAGTCATCTTTCAATTTCCATGGGGAAGGGGCAATAAAATAATGGAAATCCTAAGTTCCACAGTCAAATATGAATTTCAGGGCTTTTATTGACATTCCTCACTTCAATGCTGTAGGTATCTATTATTTATTGCGTGCATTGTTGACAATGTCGGGATCATGGTATAATCTTATGGTTTTTTTCTTTGAATCGCAAATTTAATGCCGGTAATCAACTTGACTAAGTTACTTACGCAGACTTTCCTCTCTTTCTCGGTTCAGGATAAATTTTATATTTGCAAATCACATTTCTACGAAATAATTCCATTTCGAATGGGAATGTTAAATTATATATTTTGTTTTCAAACAATCATTCTTTTCATAATTAGTATTGCTAAATATGGCAGACCATTTCCGCTGAAGAATCGTTTAACTTTGAAAGAATAGCATAATATAACAACGGACTTAAAATGCATTACAGACTTTTTAATTAAAAAAGCTATTTTGTGCTTTATCCACCTTTCACATTTTATGGAGGGACTCTTAAAATTTTTATGATCCTTTTTTCCTCCATGTCAATAATTCTACTTATATACATTATTATACGTTCGTTAAAATAGCTTAAAGCTCAGTTTTGTTGAGGTGTGCACGTTTTCTCCTCTATGTTCAAAAAGTAAAACATAAAACAAGCATTGCCTGTATGTGTACCAGTATAGCATAGATACCCCGGAAAGAGAACTTAATTCTATGAGGCAATCGACGAATGTGAATATTGTACGTTGTAATAAAGTCAAAAAAAACTGCATGGTGTAAAGGGATTGGCGAGAATTTAGACCGAAAAAGTTTTCGGGAACAATATTTGAGAAGGATAGGAACTGGTGAACTATGATTTGCCAGTAGCAATAAATAAAGGTTGCGTTACGCTGTAAAGCTTCAAATTTAGTGAGCCACCAGGACAATACAAGACACGCACAAGTTTGGCTCCTATGAAAAGTTCCAATAGGACATGTACGTTGAAGCTGAATTGCACAGTGTTACTAATTGATCCCCTTAGAACCCATTGATAAAATCATTAGAAGCGCTAGACCGCAGTTTGAAATTGAGTGAACCGAAGCAACAAATTTATTGATTCTCCATTTTATATACAGTCAATCGGATTGTCGCATTCATAAGAGTAGCGTGCAGCATAAATCATACATATCACGTGGACAACATACATGTAGTGTGTATCATTATACACGCTGCACGGCACGCTATTCTTATACATACTCGAAGTACAATTAAAAATAACATTTCGAGGTCACTTTGGCCCGATATGTTTTCGGTGAATCATCATACCAATATTTGGGTGTACGACAAAATTCATAACTTTCTAGACTTTAGTACACATTTCCACTTAGCGCCGTTTGCGCTTTTGAGTGTGCCACCACTAAAAAAAGTGCAACTTCACACATCACTGTAAAAGAATATAGAATCCATATTACCTTTTTGACTTCTCACATTTCATTCTTATCCCAAAAAACATCGGCTCACGTCCTATACGCTTGCATTGTACCCATACCCATATATATGTATGTATAGATATGTGGGGTGCTCTCTCACTATATCGCAATAGTATGGTTTTATGTGACTCGTAAGACGAATTTTCATTTTATATCTTTTCCGCTTCAAGTGAATTGTATGTTTGTTATGTATGTGGTACATGTGGCAAATTAAGATAAAATTATAGACAAATATTCCAGCAAATATTTTCAGTTGCATTTCATTTGGAATTAGAATTTTCTCCACAGTTTTATTAAACTCGAAATTTTATTTATTAGATAAAAAAAAACGAAAACTTCATTTATGAAAGAGCTGCAATGTAATGTATATATAGGGTAATCTTTCCTATGTGCTGGAAATCATAGTCTGGTTTTAATATAATGTAAATAATATAAGAAAAACCCTTGTCTTCTGCTGAATTCTTCTGATTATAATCAAACTATGTATCCCTATAAGTAAATATATGTACATAAGCAACTATTAAAGGTAGAACATTTTATGATCGACATAAAATCTAAAGAATGGTTTCGCTCATTTCGCTGTAAAGTCTATGTTTGCTCGTAAAAATGCAATTTAGGGTTTTGTTAGTGGCGCGGATGCATTTTTTTAATGCGAATAGCTTATACATAATGTTCAACCAATACGACCGAATAATACTAAGTAATTGAAAATCCTTCGTCAACTATATGGATTTTGTTTTATGGATTTCAATAGATTTTCGTTATTGTTCCTCCTGTTTCTTTCTTTCCCTTTTTTTTTCAAATTAGTGGGAAAGCGAATCACTGAGTTTAATTCAAATTATATTCCATTTTATTGCCGTTGGGACGAAATTTTGCACGAAATTAGCATATAAAATAGTTTGTGGTCTCGTAGTCGTCATTTCATTGAAAAGAAAAAAACATTTTTTTTAAATTTTCCCGCTTTACGTCAATTACGTAAATATTCGACCAAGAGCGAAATTTATGTACACAATTTCTTCTTTCTCAAAATGAGAAAAAAATCACAAAACATAAGTACATGTCTCGCCTGTAGCAACAGAGCCATAAAATTTCATTTTTGTTAAGTAGAAAATGAAGCCCAAACAAACTATAAAATTGAGATTATCACTTAGAGAAGGATTTACCTTTTCTCAATTTATATTTTTGAAGCGGGGCTTAATACGACCGGTAATATTATATGCGATAAATCACATTAAAATTTGTGAAGCTGTACTTTGAAAAAATTTTCAATCTAGCATCACACCTGAGCTTGAGCTTTTCACCATTTTTCACCCACAGTTGTGTGAATGTAACGATAGTATGAATCAGAGCGTATTATTGGATCTTTTATTTACTGTAATTTATGAAAGTTCAAACTTACTGTATTTATAGTCAGAGGCAGTAAAATTTCAGCATGAATTGGTTTCAGCTATTTTTCAGCTGATCCATACATGCAATCAAAACAAGTTATAGGTACTTGTTTATGCAGTTGCATGCACGTGGTTGTGATGATGACTGAAGACGTATACACAGTTTTGATTGTTTGTGGTAGGGCCTACTTTGGGAAATTTTTTTCCAAAATTTCCGAAAAATTGCCAAAAGATTCCAAAAACTTCGAACGTTTAAAAACCGAATTTTTCGATCATTTCGCACGGTTTTGGCAACTCTTGAGCTCAGCCTTGTGTTTTAGCCGGCTCTCAATGATTTTGTTTGATTATTAACGCTCTCATCTTTCAAATTAATCATGCTCGACTTCATTTGAAAGCGGATAGTGTCAAGAATCAAACAAAATAATTGAGAGTCAGCTAAAACGCAAGGCTGAGTTCACAAGTTGTCAAAAATTTTGGGAAAATTCGGCTTTTGAATGTTCGAAGTTTTTGGAAATTTGTGGAAATTTTTTGGGTTTGTGCGGATCAGCTGAAAAACAGCTGAAGTAAATTTATGCTGAAGTTTCACTACCTCTAACTGTACCAAAAATTTATGAAGAGAAAACGTTTCTCGGTAAATTTCAGGCACTGTCGGCCTTTTTCAAAAATTCCAGTAAATTTTCAATAACAGGCTTTGGTATAAATCGTTTTTTGAAACTAAAATATCAACTCTATTATATCGCAATATTAAAGTAAAAGTAATTCGCTCAGCACAACACAAAGCTCACTAAACGAACAACGAATCGACCGTTAAAATTCAATTCTATTCTCTGCATCTAAATACTGCTGGTATCGAAGAAGACTTTTTTTATTCTCTTATGAAATTACCTCTCAGTATCTTCATATTTCTGAAGAAAAACCAAAATTCCTCTCTATACCACTTGCGAAAACCATGGCAAAGAAAATATTGCAAAATCAAGCGTTTCTCGGTTGTTTCATTCTCCTATGTTTGATAAATATTTAAGCTCAGAAATAAACTTTTGGCTTGTGTTCGGTTGGAAAAGCGTCACGAACATTACCACATTAACAGTCAATACTTCCTGATACCGGTGTGAATGAATAGAATACATTTATCGAATGTCGTAATTGAAACACATAACAAAACAAAATCTATATAGTCTCTTTTCCATCACACAGTTTCTATATATGCCGGTGTCGTTGACGATGTCTGTACACAAGATAAGAAATCTTTTATATGTTGTGACTTCTTTGTTCAGCTTTTAATTAATTCTTAAATGCTGTTTAATTATTCTGAAGTAAACACTTGACGTCTTCTTGTTCCTGAAAACAGTTGCAAACTATTTCTTACTAGTCAAGTCTATATAACATTCACCCATTGCATTGTGAAATGGGTATTGTGTTAATACGTGAACTTTAAAACGTGTATACAACGCACACATATTCTTTGTGTATTATGCTAGTCCTATGGATACGTCAATTCAAAAGCTAAATGGTCTTTAAATTTTAATTAAATTTTAAAATTCCTTTCATTGTAAAGATTGTTCTTTATTTACCTTCTTTTCGAGTGTTTATTTTCAGTCATAATAATTGTGCCATAAAAAACACTATTTAATTTCGTCCGAATTACGTATCAAAGAAAATAAATCGCATTTCTTTATACAAATGCTGCGCTTTTTTTCCCTTCTCGTCTTCCTTCTTATTCCGTCGTCGTCGTTTTTCGCTTCTGATTACACAGGTTGATTTAAGTTTTTCGCTCTACTCGACCAATTTTAATTTCAAACGATTTTTGGTTTGTTTTTATTATACCGAATATTTTTGTCGGACGAAAACAATTTCATTTGAAAGTTTTAAAACATTTTAAGAGACCTAAAATTGCAATATAATATGAAATTAGAGAGAAACTTCACTTTTAATATTACGGATGAAGTTGTTACGTTTTGTGAGAATAAACCACATTTGTTTGAATTATGCAACTGGGAATAATTGCAAAGTTCGCATTTATGGTTTCTAACCCGAAACAAGTCGTTTTCTAGCAACAGAGTGCTAGGAGATAAAATGTTTTTGGTGTGCATTATATTGTCTACAAATGCATAAACATATCTATCTACACACACACACACACACACACGAACTTTGTTGGTAATTCTGTAGTTTTCTTTTATATTTGGTCAGGTTAAGTTATGTTGTTGAAGGAAGTTGAAGGGTAAATAATTTTATATCTAACGTAATAAAGTGTGAAACTGAAAGGAGAAGTATGTTTTAACTTTGAATGAAACACTCAACACAAGGGAATAGAAATCGACATCAAACATAGATGCTGAATTTGTTGGTCTTACGTCGAAGCAAAAACACACACTGTATTACACAAATGCATATCATACATTTTTAAACTTACAGAAAGATAATTTAGCACATAATTTAAATACCATCAATTCCATTAAAATAGAGAAATTATTTTATGAAAACCAGCAAAACAGTAAACAGCACACATCGCAAATTCTACACATGCTTCCGTAACCTTATGCAGAATAATCGTTAGAAGTGACCCATTGTTGTAGTAGGTGAGGAATGCCGGTGAAAGATTTTTTTTTTTGAATAATTTGATGTTTACCACTTCCTTCTAAATAGAGATCCGAAATTTCGCGCCTTATACAATAAGTTTAACATCACTATGTTGCAACATATTGGGAAAATAAATTTCAGTATAAAAATGTGTTCATCGGCATTACTCTCCTACTTCAATGAAATTTATCAAAATAATTGTATTTAAACCGATTCTTTGGCATAATTTCCTTTGAACATTTATAACATTGAAGAAACTGCGTGTCACGACGCAATCATTAAATCTGTTCCTTCATTTGTTTAGATAACCTCCTTTAGTGCTAAATACAGAATCTTTTACTTCAATTGTTTTACCAATCATTTTATTATATAAAACAATACAAGCCAGAGCTCGTCATTTACCTTTGATAGTTGTCGATAGCAGATGACTAGCCGTTTCTAAAGGGTAAAACTCGACAAAATTTTGGAAGATTGTTAGGTTTTACTGTGTAACAGATTCTCAATAAAACTTATTCAGTGGATTTTGATAGTTGTGATTCGATGTTAATTTGCGCAAGTATTATTGAATGTCGAGTATAAACTAAGGGCATTTTATCGGAGCTATCGACAACAGATGATTAGCCGTTTCCAAAAGGTTGAACAGTAATGAAAAAGGGACAAGTTAACGTGCAAAGATTTTAATTAATGTTAGCACCTACCTACCTACCCATCCATATCCATTGGTTTATATTATCTTTGTACATTCTATTGTCTTTTTATCCTTTATTGGCGTGTTACTTCTTCAGTTCTTCTCTATCTAAAGATTCTTCTTTGAATCTGCACAGGTTCAACAACAGTGACTTTGAACGTCATAAGAAATTTTTGCTTTACATTATCGAAACTTTACAAAAGAAAATGTAGCGCACGACTAGCGCAGACCAACCATGGTTGAACTATTTTTTTTGTTTGTATCATTGGAATTGGAACATGAATTGATGCCAATATAAGAATATAGAAGCAATTAAAGGGAAATAGCTGCAACTGAACGAATTAACAACACATTAATTGAATGAGATTTTATTCCCATTGGCCGCTTGTTTCTTTCTGTCGGCGTACCATTTCCTTCAATTACTGTATATGTCACCAATGTGCACGAATAAAACCAAAACAGTTGAAAGAAGTTGAAGACACTTTACAAGAATTGAACCGTATTGCCGAGTGTACGACAGTACGATATCAAAGTGTTTAACACAATAAGTTAATGCAAAGATCAAGAAAATTGTGGGACCATCTTTCCTTAAGTAGGTATTATTTACACACACAAGACTATTGATTGAAGATCGATTATTGGGAAAGCAGTTCAACAAAATTCTATACGAAAATTGGATCATAATTCGACAAAGAGAATGAATTTCAGAACAGCCTTTCCGCCTATCATAAATCTTGCGAAAAAAAACATCAGTCAAGCTAATCAAAACAGATTGGATGTCAGAATCTAATTGCTTCAACGTCGTTATGATCATTTTTCTTTCTAAAGCGTGATGTATTTTCAAGTAGTGTTAACTGTCGTCAAAGCGGAACCCCACACAAGTGTAGATTAAAAACTAATTAAATTAAATGAACACATCAAAGCAAGACTTGTATGTAAAATTGCCCTTACATAATTGCTGTAATGAATATTCTTGTTATTATTACACAATTAATTGTTCTAGAAACTTTATGTGACGTGAATGGAAATGATCTTTTCAATAATATAAAACTCGTTAGATTAGAGTCCAATAAGTTCCATATAATATAAGCGAAATGTTGTGCTATGTGGCATTATATAAGTAACCTTAAAACAAATTAAAACAAACAAATAAGAGATTTTGCTCTCAAGCGCCTCTGATAATTTATAATCCCAATTCAAAAGAAATTTATTGCTTCGCTTTTCTTAAATGCTTCCACAATATAATTAATTGTTATGGTATGGAACATTTATTCTTAAAAGCATTCGGTAATTTAGTGGATATGAGTGACTGTTTAATAACAACAACCTTTAATTATATCCAGATCATTTCTTTTAAACATATTCATAAGAGTTGTTTGTTATGATCTCAAGGGGTTACACGCGTTGTACACTGTATCATAATAAATTACAACGCCATAAATATTGTGACGATACGATAACATCAAATGAGTAAATCGATGCCAAGACACAGACACAGAACTTAATTGAATAATTATGTCATTATGACATTGTGGCTTAACAAAATCGTTTAAAAGAAAACACTTCTTTCCGGATGAAATATTCTTTTCTTTTCACAATGTACAGATGTGCCGTTTAGAAACGCAGTTATTCGTACTGGGAAGTAGCTGAGCATCGTTCTAAGTTAAGAGTTGCATAAGAGGGTCACCTCAGTGAGGCCTTATTACTCGGAAATTTTGCTGGAATTCTTGTTTAGAATTTAAGGAATTTTGTCATAATTTTCGAAAATTTAAAAATTCTTACAAATTCTTAAAATTTAAGGAATTTTGTTAGAATTTTAGAATTACAGAAGGTTTTCCTAAGTTCTGAACTTATTTGAGATTTTTTAGAGTTTTAAAAGTCATCGATGTTCCCTGTCAATTGTTTCCAGTCTATGATATTTTGGCGCAAAATTTCAAAACGTCTTGGCGAATAAACTAAGAATCACTTACGATGTAGAACAATACTCAGACTAAAAATAAATTTACATTTTTCCGTTCGCAAATTCTTCTGACGAAATCAAGTTTCCTACCATTAAAATGCTATTTGCAAAAAATGTAAGAAACTTAACATGCAAAAATCTGTAGCTGTGGAAAAAACCATTCAAATTTCAAATCTGTTAATGCGCTGGTTAATTAAACGCATCCTTTACTATCTGACAGATTGAAATTTTCAACTGTCTCGAAATACTAAAAACTGTGCATTTCATTTTTGAACAAACTGTAATCGTTTAAGTGGGAACAGTATCAAAACTGAAATTCTTATAGCAGGTCTCCGACGAAAGTCTATCATTTTCATTACAGAGACTTCATAGCTACGTTGTTTCGTTGCTTAGCAGCAGTGACATTATTAACTTCAGTTCCTCATTTTCTCTGTGTGTAGCGTGTCGTCCTTCAACAGTTTGAGTTTCGTTTTAGTGAAAAAACGAAATTTTCAGAAATATTTAGTAATCGTTCTGTACATCTTCGCCGGTGTACCCATACTATGACCGATTTTATGCAGAATTATGGCCACAATGCGTTGCGAAAGTGAAGCTTTCAAAATTGCAAAATTCTTTATCACATCGTAATGTATTGCATCGAACATAAAGTTTCAGATGAGAAGAGATTGGCCGAGTAATATCGTGTGTGTTGATTTTTTTTGTGTGTAACCATAACCATAAATCGAGCAATAACAATTTTGTTTTGATTCTTTTGCGGTTAACGTGCTCATTGCAGCTTTTCTTGCCAGGAAACGAAATATTGTTTTTGTATGAAACATCAGCAAATTGCTTATTTGTACAGTTGGACTAAGAGAACGTTTACATGTCGCTGGGTTGAAAGTCACAATTTTCCTATCATCTACATTTTAATAGATAATGGAGACTCGAGGGGGAGAAAATGTGCGTGTGTACGACAATGACCCGAACAAAATCGCTTCTCCGATTTGTTCAAAATATTAAAAAGTTGACATAATGTCTCAAAAGTTTCAATTTCCTATACTCAACTCATAAATAAGCAAGCGTAAGAGCGTTCTATCTGTTACCTGCAACTAAGTCCAAAGTCAGCCCGGGCTGCGCATAAATTCTCGTAGCAGTTATTACTGAAAAAATAATTTGTCAAACTATTCTACTGAGACCTTGATAACAGCGTTAAATATATTCAGTGTAAATGTAAGCGTAATATGGTTTGGAACGTTCTCATAATAAATAAACCCTTTCAACGGATTGAAAACATGCTTTCATTTTAAAAATGATAAATTTTGCTTACACTGCCTTTCAGTAGAATAACAAAAAAAAAAAAAACAATTCGTATCGTTAACCAGTGCATTATAATGAAGGGAACTCGTAAAAAAATAATTTTTATTTTATTTTTTATGATTTTGTGCATATATAATACTTTTTGATTATATAAATATTTCTTTTCTTTAAATCGTTCCTTTTTCTGCTTAGGACAATATGTATGGATAATAAAAACGCGTGTTCCGTTTTTATTGGGTACTTCTATTGTCGTTATTTGCATATATAGGTACCCCAGACCATTATACCGTCCACGTTCTTGCATAAGAAAATGTATGTTGTATATATAGCTGCAGTAAAACTACCTACATGTAGAAACAATATTTTTTTTCATTTTTGATATGTTTTCTTTTACTCTTGCTCCTTCAAAATTATACATGAAGCAGCTCTTTCAATACAACGTAGAAAATGTGCACACGAAGACCTTTCATACACACATATTTTTATCAATTTGGTCATAAAATTATATTTAAAGAAAAAGGAAAAAAAAATTGCTTCCATCAGAACGTTTTACTCGTTTCGAAGTTGTATAAATGCACCTTCTTCCGTTTTGTTCATCATCATCACAAATTGAACGTATTATTTGTGCTGTTGTTGTTGTATATTCTTATGAAGACCAACAACAATATTCATTCAAACAAAAATAAAAATTTGCATCAAAATTGATTGAAATATACAGAAATATTATATATGTGAAGAAACTGCGATAGGGTGGAACGATGATGCGCTGACAATTAATTCCAATAGTATGTGTCGATTGATCAATAGGAAATATTTACAGTGATCAGATCGTAAATGTGTGCAGTTTCATGCTTGAAGTGAATTTACCAACGGGCCCAGGTAAAAATAAAAGTCTCAACAGTTCGAAAACGTATTACTTTACTCACGTCTCAAAAGGCGAAGGATTTGAGACCATGAATAAACGTTTTTCGAATTTTTGATACTTTAATTTTCACCAAGGGGTCCACAAGGCTGTAAACTTTAAAAATAAAAGCTAGAAAGTTTATCACTTTGCTTGATTGTTTATTATGTTACAGTGCTTGCCTCTTTTAATTCTTCTCACTTGTTAAATGCGGCTCACTTGAAAATCGATGGTGTACAAAATGATTAAATGACTGATAGCGGTCACTTTCAATGAAATAATGTGGACAACTTCACAAATTTTTAATTGTTGGTTTAAATCATGCAAAACTGATAGCTTAAGTACAACTAACCGGGTGAACAAGTAACGTCGTAATAAAAATGAAAAGATTTATGAGAAAAATATTCACCATTTTCGCTCTTCACTTTTACATTTCTTTGCAAAATATTTCCAACCAAATTTCATTGATTAACAACGAATCCGATGAACACAAAAACTAATTCGAAATTGAAACAAAAACCATTCCAAATACATGTCGAGCATATCGATCGATATACAGTTCCCCTAACTGATATTATTGTTAAAACAATATTTATGCTTGCTTTTGTTTTATTTTCGGTTTCATTTTTCACGTCGATGATTATGTTTAAAAACTACTTGGCTTTTAAATCAACCAAGTCACAAGTCCAGTTCAGGTCAAACCAACAGTAAGATATTAGACAGATTGAGCAAATTAC